>NC_067229.1:37355000-37690000 GCF_019924925.1 Ctenopharyngodon idella | reverse complement strand
CTTCTGCATGCCCCTTTACCGAGAAATGTAAAAGGGGAAAAGGAAACGAAAAGCACATTTTTGGAGTTATTCAAATACGTCTTTTGGTTATGCAACTGCTGAACAACAAATTCAGCCAGGATTAAGAGACTAGTTGGTACCAGACTGAACCTTTCCATTCAATATCCCACAGCGTCAGGTTGTCACAGGCTGGCACTGAGGCTGGAAAAAAGAAAAAACTTTGGCTGATGGAGGAATGGATAGAGAATAGGTTGACATTTCTCAGCAGGAGGTGGAAAAAGTTTATTAAAAGTGTCTTGAATGCGGGTGCACAGCACTCGATTTGCAATGGTAAATGTTCAATCTTTAATGTGATGTCACAACCTTAACATCTTTTCAAATAAAATGGATCAGACAACGATTAGAAAAGCCAAAATAAGAACATTTGATTTGGTAAATGCAACAAAAAAAGTGATATTTTGCCATGTCTGAGCCACTATTTTGAGACATAAGACCACACACACTGACTCATCACGTGAAAAGGTCAAGGCCTGATGTAAGGGATTGTCGCAGGACTTGTGAATTACATTAGAGTTATTTCTAATGCAGCTGCTAGGGATGAATGGAGCTCTCTGTGTTAAATGCTATTAATCCCATAATGCTCCACTGTGCTGCTTTCACACTGGACATGGCTCTTTTCACACACGGGGGAAACACTGTATAATCTCTACACTCTTGTTAACACTCTTTATACTTCCAACTCAACTCTCCCTGTCACTCTCTCTCTCTCTCTCGCTTTTGTTTAATATGAGACTTGCTACAGCCATTTTTACTGAAAGTGCCTTTCATTAATCATAATTACTACTAGCATCATTTATTTTTTGCCTTTTGATACTTTTTATTTAGAGGATAAACAAAACTCAGTAACTATATCAATACTGAAACTAAAGAAAATGGCTTCAAAGATTTTTTTTTTTTTTTTTTTTTTTTTTTGGTAATTGAATTTGACTGATTTTATGTAAATTTTTACTCTGAAATCTGAGCACAGTTGAGCCAAACCCATCTGTCTCAGGACAGATCATAGAGACTTGCTTTTAGTCAATTCAGTTTTGACAAAAAATTCCTTGCTATTAGAATGAATGGGGACTGAAAAAATGAGTAAAATTACCATTTAAGTATCATAAAAGTGCTCCATATGACTTATATCACAAGCCTACTGAATTCATACGACAGCTTTGTGTGAAAAAGAGCAAAAATTAAGTTATTTTTCACTGAATATCTTTCCCTCCAGTGAGTTGTTAAACACTGTGAACATTTTATCGACTCTAGTGAGCTAAACTCATGAATTAAATGAGTTTGATTCATGAACAAATCATAATAAATTGGTTTTGTAAACTGGATCAAACAATTCATTAAAAAGAACCTTTTCAAAAGAATGATTTGTTCATGAACTGGACATTGCTACTTCCCTCATGAACGTGTCAAGAAGACCTACAGGACAGATGTCAAGGTTTTCAGTGAATAATGACTTCAATTTCTCTATGTTCATCACACAAAGTTAAGTTACCTCTTTCATCATGCTTTCATAACACTTTTTTTCAGGCCTCAGTCATCATTTACTTTCATGCGACAAGGGTTTTCTTCAAAAACGACTTCAAGCCATTAATATTTGTTTCTTGGTGTAATTTAACTTCCCACGGCTGGTTATTCTGCACTGTGGCACTGGGCAGACATGCGTCCTGGTAGGCCGAAAGCACGGACTCATGGATGTGGATGACCAGATTGTCAGGCGAATCAAGCTAACTCACCAACACCCTCAGAGTCATCATCACACATAAACACACACACACACACACACACACACAGAGATCATAAAAAGCTCTGAGCTACTGTGACTACTGAGGCAGCAATTGTGTGTTTCCGCACTAACGGGCTTCTCATGTCACACTGCCCTGATATAAATATGACATCTAGCGTGTGAAGAGCTTGATTTTGCCAGGTGACTGTTGTGGGTAGACACACAGCATGAAACACATATAGTCCCCTTGGGTGCTACCATGACCTTCTCTAACCGCACACACACAGCTGCTGCTCCTCTTCAGTAGATTGGTATTTGCATACAGTTCTGCTCGACCACCCACTGTCCTCGACTTCCGTCTGTTTGTTTAGCCGCATCTCTCCAACCCACATCAGCCATTTAAAAAGGCCCATTTTCCTGGTGAAAATCGAACTGGGGGAGTCCTTTCCCATAAAGTTTCTTATTTTATGGCCTCGCTATTATCTTGCTGTTGCGTTAAACGACTCTAACCAGTGTGTAATCGTGCCTGCCGTCTGGCTCTGGACCTCAGAGTTGTTTCAGCACAGATGCAATGCTGTTTCTCTAATCAGCTAATCCAAACAGACTGCATTTAACTACCGCTGTCTCTCTGTGGCACCGTCCGCCATCCTCGGCGTACTGGTACAGTACAATCTGGGTTACCAATGCAAAGGTCACGAGTTCATTTCCAGGTTATGCTGATCCTAGATCATAGAAGCAGTGCCTGCTAAATGACAAACAAGAGTTGGCAAGAGCATAAGCACAGACAAAGAGACTCCTGTAATAAGCTAACATCTCCGCCTCGCCCACTTTCCCATGCAAGCAGGGTCGTCTGCCAGACTGGAGAAAAACAGCTGGCTGGCCCGGCGCACCACACAGCAGATGGTATGTCTATTACAGCCATCCAGTTACACACACACACACACACACACACACGGACTAGTCTGTACCTGCCAGGTTTGTTGATGTACTTCTGCAGACGTGCCTTCACTTCATCGTAAGTCAGGAAGGCCATGTAGCCTGGGTGCGTGACCGCCAGGAAGTTCCAGTTCCTCAGTATTGAGCCCCATGGCTATAGGAAAGAGAAAAGAATTAAAGAGAGAGGTAGTGAGTTTAGGAGTTAAGTCCGTAATCTGTGATACTTCAAATAGCTCAGAAAACAGAAGTCAAACTGGAATGCATCAGCATATGTTTCATTTTTACCATCACTGACCTCCCAGATGGTTAAATCAAGGCTGTAACACGCCAGCTAAACTAGGTATACTACCGTGCCTTGTAGCTGGACTTACAGTTGCAAGAAAAAGTATGTGAACCACTTGCAGAATCTGTGAAAATGTTAATAATTTTAACAAAATAAGGGAGATAATACAAAATGCATGTTATTTTTTATTTAGTACTGTCCTGAGTAAGATATTTTACATAAAAGATGTTTACATATAATCCAAAGACAAAAAAAATAGCTAAATTTATTAAAATGACCCCATTCATAAGTATGTGAACCATTGATTCTTAATACTGTGTGTGGTTACCTGGATGATCTACAACTGTTTGTTTGTTTTTTTGTTTTGTGATGGTTGTTCATGAGTCCCTTGTTTATCCTGAGCAGTTAAACTGAGCTCTGTTCTTCAGAAAAAATCTCCAGGTCCAGCAGATTCTTCAGTTTTCCAGCATGTTTTGCATATTTGAACCCTTTACAGCAGTGACTGAATGATTTTGAGATCCGTCTTTTCACACTGAGGACAACTGAGGACTCAAACACAACTTTTAAAAAAGGTTCAAACATTCACTGATGCTCCAGAAGGAAACATGATGCATTAATAGATGGGGGGTGAAAACTTTTGGAATTTGAAGATCAAGGTAAATTGTATTTAATTTGTCTTCCAGGAAACATGTAAGTATTTTCTGTTGCTTCCGAAGGGCAGTACTAAATGAAAAAAAAAAAAAAATTATATTCAAGCGAAATAAGAAAAATTTGGACCTCTTCATCCTGTTCAAAAGTTTTCACCCCCCGACTCTTAATGCATCATGTTTAACTGCTCAGTTTAACTGCTCAAGGACAAACAAGGGACTCATGATCAACTATCACACAACAAAAAAAACAGTCGTAGATCATCCAGGTAACCACACACAGTATTAAGAATCAATGGTTCACAAACTTTTGAACTGGGTCATTTTAATAAATTCAGCTACTTTTTCTGCTTATGGATTATATGTAAACATCTTTTATGTAAAATATCTTACTCAGGACAGTACTAAATAAAAAATAACATGCATTTTGTATGATCTCTCTTATTTTGTTAAAATTTTGCACATTTTCACAGATTCTGCAAGTGGTTCACAAACTTTTTCTTGCAACTGTACATCAACTTCAAAAAGTATTTGAACATTTAAGTCATAGTTAAAAATGTATGACTGTTCTATCTAATCAGACAATCAGATTTCAATCTAAATCTAATTTAGTGGCATTTATTTGAAAAGAAACTCGGCACCAAAAAAGAAAAAAGAAAAAGAAAAAAAAAAACAAACAAACCATGTGCTATTTAGTTCAAAGAAAGAGCTCAAACACAATTTTCAAACTAAAGATTTAACAAAAAGAAGTGTGTTCAATTATAAACTACAATATATGCTGTTCAAAAAGAGGAAAAACACTTTCTGGAAGTAAAAGGTTCTTTATAGTTAGTGCATAATGGTAATGAGGAAGTGACTTTGTCCATTAATCATATAAAGAAAAGTGTTTCCAATAATTTGTTTGCTGATGCTGTTTGGTTTGAATTGTATTATCTAATGCAGGGATTTTTAATGTTAAGGACTCCCATATATGTTTATCCCCTGCCTAAAATATAAACAGCAATATTTTTTCCATGTATAGGCCTGTTTATACTATGTGAGGAAAAATAATAATAATAATATTATTTAAAGGCTTTTTTTACATTAAATAATTAGCTTTTATATTGTTACTGTACAATATAAAATGTAAAATATTATCTACAAATATTTACTTTTTATTACATTACATTTTTATTACATTCTCCCAAATCACAGTTAATTTTAGATGTATAATTTTTGCATAAAGAGGAAGATTTTCAATTTAATTTAGATATATTTGTAAAGTATTGTTCCAAAGAAGCATATTTTGACATATAATTGTGTTGAACATATTAAATATATTTTTTTTTTTTATTATTTATTAAATTATATAATTATATATAATAATATAAGTTAAAATGTTCACTTTTACAGCCCTAAAGACATATTTTATAAAATATTTATTACACATTTTCTGCAGATCTCCTAGTACACCTTTATGGCCCCTGGGCTGCAGTTTGATAACCCCTGATCTATAATGCAACAGTATTTAGACATTCTTTAAAAGTGACTTAAAAGTCCAAAACTTTGTTTCTTTGTGTATTCTTAAATAAACTCATCTTGACATGTCAGAACTAAAGAAAAAGCAGCTGGGACTCTTGATACTGTGAATATGTGGTAAAATGGAAAAGTTTGTTCTGTCTCCTCTTTCCCATACAAGCTGACTAAACCAAACGAGACTTAAGCAATATCAAAAAATCTGGAGAAGAGCTACAAAGAAACGTTTGGATGTTCAAATGAGCTGGGTGGAGTTTTGTTGGCTTTGGCTGTTAGGTAGCAGGGGTCGTGTGTGGTGATTCAGCCGGGGGAAGGTCACATGACGATTAGAAGCACGGTATGAGATAAAAACTCCATATTGCTCACTGATTGACTCACCCACATAAACAAATCCACGCTAATGAAATGATGTGAGTCCTTCCAACACATTTATGGGAATTTTAGTATTTTTGCAGCAAAGGCTTGAGTAGGTAGACAAAAAGTGGGTGTTTTGCAACCGATCCGTAATAAGGCTTGTGCAAACACAGGTTTGTAGGCATGTGTGTGTTGTGGTTAAAGATGAGGTGTGTTTTTCTAAGGGATTCCTCTGCGTAAAACAAACCTCCCACTCTACACTCATTTGCAGAGGTGATCCCCAGTCTTAGCACTATTTTCCATCAGCGAGACAGGAGACGTGATGACTACGAAACATTGAGACGTGTTTGATGTTTTTAGTTTAATCGTGGTTATCTGTGAGACGACTTTGTGCAAGGTTTCTCCACAGAATGAGTAGATCGGCCCACGCTGGAGAGAGAAAAACAAGGGTGATCCTGCCGTATCGCTTTCATTATTACTATTAGCTGTTTTGAGAAAGTAGTTGACATTTAAATGTTAGCTTATATGCAGTTCTAATATGTTTGTCGTGGTGAGAAATTGAGAGATGGGTTGGATGCGATTGTGGGAGGTGAGGCATTCAGGGGTTACCTGGAAAAGACGAGTGAAGATGTCGAACTCAAAGACGGAGATATAGTCATTGCAGGTGAGGTCGATGGTAGATTTCAGAGCCATAGCCTCCAACCCAGAGCTGATGGGGTGCACGTCGTGAAGGCACTGCCGAAACATTTTCCATGACACTATTGTCCTGGAACCACACAAAACACACAAATGCACACTGGGATTAGACTTGTGTAAATCCTCCTTGAAATACATCCAGTTGCTTTTGGTTATAAACACATGAACTAAACATCAAATCCTTCAGTCACTGGCCTGTGACAATGTTGAAGTACTAGATATTTCTGAAAAAAAAAAAAAAAAAATAGGAGTGGTTGCCATGAGTGTGCTGCTATGACATATTAAAGCAATATATAAATGTAGTGCCTGTGAAAACATTGAAGTATAGATATTTCTGAAGAAAATTGCCATGAGTTTGTTGCTATGACATGTTAAAGCAATATATAAATGTAGTGAAAAATATTCAAAACAACATTTTACACTGGGAGTCCATGGGTTAGCTGAGAGTCTGAGGGTTCCTCAAACATGTAAAATGTGTGTGTGTACAAAATCACTCTTTAAAAACAACATTCACCAGAATGACTAAGAACGCAAGTTCTTATACTGTATCTATGTCTATGACTGTAAACTCTTATTCACGTACTGTAAGAATGTCGTATACATTGCCCTGGTGGTCTATGACAGCCACAAAATGGAGGTTGTGATGTAAACAACAGAGCATGTGGAGAAAAGTGCCACCCACACACTGCTTCGACTTCTCTAAAGAACAGTTTCATAAACACTGACCGTCACAAATTGACCAGTAAACACTTTCAGACACAAACATACTCAGAAGGAGAAAAAGAAAAGACAAAGCAGAGATGTGGCTTCTTAAAAGTCAGTTTTCTTTTCTTGGTTAACAAAAAACAAAAATTCACTTCGGGCTAACGCCACGTCATATCATTCCTTCAGGTGAGACAAGAAAACAGACTCGCCACACTAATAACCAGAGGATCTACTGCACTTCATTTTGACAATCTGATAGTGTCAGCCACCTTGAGAGAGTATTACCCATCATTCCTGTGACTCCTGTTGGCTGCTAATTCTTAGATTGCTTTGGGACCAAAACCAGAATCTTTCTGGTTTTGCAAGTAGCCCGAGTGTGTCAGGAAGTAAAAAACTGTTATGGATTAAAACACAAGAGTAAAAAGAGTTATATTGGATTGAGGATCAGAGCCTGTTAATCAGTACAATAAAGAGACAATGGCGTGGAAGATCCACAATGAATCAGACAGACCAGCAGGTTAATGAGGAAACATCGGCACTTCTGATTCTTATTAGAGAGGGCAGTGGCCTGCTGGCTAAGTCTCAACACGTACAGAAACCTTTCTTAAACACATGATTAACCAATTATCTAAATGACAACTTCTTGACTTCTACTGCTCTTAAATAAAAGTTAACAATATTAAAATTCCCTTCCTATATGACTCACTGAAAGATGTGATCTGATTACAGTTTTTACTGTATTTTTGGACAAATAAATGCAGCCAGTTGAGCATGGAAAAACAAAAAGATTTTAAAATTCTGACCGACGCTTCAAAGGTGCTGTTCAATTTTTTTCATGTTAAAATATCCCAGCTTTAACTAAATGTAGAGACAACAATAAGTCACTTGTAGGTTGATTTCCCTAAGCTTTATCAACTCAGCATTCAAACTCATTTCCATCATGTCATGAGTTCTGCGCATTATGCATCCTCAGCATGATTAGATTTCAGTTTAGCATGGAATTTTTCCATAGCAAAACTGTGTTTTGCATATGTATTAATCAGCAGCCACAGCAAAACAGCACAAAAGTGCTGATGCATCACCAGGAATAAGGAAACTCACTCTGGCCTCTGATACACTTGCTAAACGTCGGTCAGTGCGGTAAAGAAAACAATGAATCAATCTAGTGGTTTTACTGGAGGGTAGAGAAATAAAACTTGGCTCATAAATTCCCTACATATTCCATATGAAGCATTACAAGTAATTTTTCGGAGCATATTCCCCTTTAAACTGTCTCTGATGCACATCAAGTAGCTGGACAGAAGAGGTAAGCTTAGTTTTGTGAAGAAAGATGAGATCTAGTTTAATTACATTTATTAGAATAGCTGACCTCTTAATTAAGGAAGACTTTTTAATGGGCTGAGGGCATCTCTCAGTGGACGGCATAAAAGGGAGCTCATTAAGGACCCTGTCCATGCCAATTACTAAACCAGGACAGGTAGAGACACACACATAATACCATCATGCCAATAAATAAATGAGGGAAGGGGTGGAGAGTCAGAGCGAGGCAGGTCACGAGTCAGGAGGCAGATTTCTGCATCAATTTAAAGGCTCCAAAAAGCCTCGGCAAAGCCATGTTGTGCGTTAAGAGAAACAAATTGGGTAAAATTCTGAATCAGAGAGCCTGCTCTGGGGCGATTCGGTTGTGTGATAATCTCCATGCTATCAGAGTAAAATCAGCGAGCGCATTATTTTAATTCACTAAACAGCTGCCGCCAGAGTAAGACAGAAAACAGGCAGCTCAGTTGGTGGCCTTCAGTGTTGCCACTGGAAACTGTGCTCCTATTGGCCAGTGGCCACTTACCACATTTAAACGAGAATTTAAAACGGATTTGAATCTCGGCGGACAGAAGGGAGTTTAATAAGAAAAATTAGCTTGAAAACAAATCTCTCCTCAACCCGTCAGTCAGCGAAACAGCAGGACATTTATATGAACTGATAATGAGGAAACGGTGAGCAAGACTTCCTGCTGCTTCTGCAGAGGAAAATGTAGATTTCTATTTTCCCTCATTATATCATCTGCATATCAAATACCCACAATGCATCTGCATCTGGTCGGGGTTAGTCTATACATCATAATCTAAGCTAGACCTTTCTGAAGACAGAACTGAAACTGATCTGAGAACGGTGTTCAGATGAGAGAGGGGGAGGTAACCTCACATTTATTCCATTCTCTGGTTACTCTGAGTAAAAGCATTATATTCCATTATCAAGAGACTTACGCAGAGAGAGAGAGAGAGAGAGAGAGAGAGAGAGAGAAAACATATAAGGCCTGATATTATCTTTCTAGTCTCAAAGCATTCTGACCTGATAGAAGAATTACTGCAGTGACAACAGCCTTGTTTCCAATAAGGTCTAGAGAACGAGTATATACACTGTGTTCCAAATTATTATGCAAGTGACATATCAGTAGGATTTCAGTACAATAAACATTCAGATTTTAGTTTTTCTAAGGAAGTGTTTGTTTGTTTGTTTATCCATGTCTTTTTAGATAATTGGTATCAATCTCAGACGAAATAATTTGCCAGGTCTACTTAGGTAAATGGAAACCCTACTTGGAGGTTGTTCCACATTATTAAGCAAGTCACAGTTCTCATGCAATATGGGGGAGGAAGAAAGATCTTTCTGAAGATGAAAAGCATGAAATGGTGCAATGTTGTGCAAAAGGCATGAAAACATCTAATATTGTGTGAAAACTGAATGGAGATTATCGAATTATCATAAGATTTGTGAGTGATTTAGAGCACAGCAGAACTCGGTCATATAAAGGCTTATTAAAGAAAGTTCCTGTCAAAAAAAATTAATTGTATTAAAAGGGCAGCTATAAAAAAAAGCCAGTGTTGAGCAGAAAACAGGTATTTGAAGCTCCTGGTGTCTCTGGAGTCTCAAGAACCTCTCCATGCTGGCTGGCAGTTGTGCGTAAAAATGCATTTCAGCCTCTCCTAACCAAAGCTCACAAAAGGGAAACATTTACAGTGGGTTTAGAAATAAAAAATAAAAAAATATCAGGATGATACAACTGTCCTGATATCATAATAAAGAAAAAAAAAACTGAAATTCTTAAAGAAAAAGAAAATAAAGAGTTGTTCTGAGATAATAATTGATTATTAACATTTGAATGCTAGTATATAATATACTAGCATTCAAATGTTTGGGGACATTAAGATTTTTGTAATGTTTTTGAAAGAAGTTTCAGTTGCTCACTAAGGCTGCATTTATTTGATCAAAAATAAAGTGTCACATGATCCTTCAGAAATCATTTTAATATGCTGATTTGGTGCTCAGGAAACATTTCTTATATTATCAATGTTAAAATGTTTAATATTACATTATATTATCAATGTATTATCAATGTAGAATGCAGTTTAATATTTTTGTGGAAAGTGTGATTGCATTTTTTTCCCCAGGATTCTTTAATGAAAAGAACATTCAAAAGAACAGCATTTATTTGAAATGGCAATCTTTTGCAACATTATAGATGTCTTAACCGTACTGATCAATTTAATGTGTCCTTGCTGAATAAAAGCTTTCATTTTTTTCCAAAAAAAAAACAAAAAAAAAACTGACTTACTGACCCCAAACTTTGAATGGTAGTTTAAACATCTTTTTTTCCCCCGTGAACAGTCTTACTTGTCACTAGGATAAAAACTATTTCATTACAAATGACAATTTTCAGAGTTTAAGTGAAAAGTTTAACTAAATTGTACAACATGGAAGCAAGAACATCTGACAAGGAGTTCACATAATCATTGTCACTAATTTACTTGTTTGATTGCAGACCTAGAAATCTTAAATGTTCCTTCATTCCAACTTTTCAAAATCCTCACACCAAGATTTTCCACCAAGAAACCGCTGTATATGTGTTAAACAAGCTCATTTATCTTGTCTCGCATGCACAGATATGCTTATATAGGTTCGCTACGTAGCAACTGTAACTCTGCAAGCTGCAGATCTGAGCTCTAGTGCTCACTGGATTGATGGCATAAGGATGCTGAGCTTTCTATTTCCACACAGAGAGAGATAGAAGTGCCAAAGGAAGGCCGCTCTGTTTCTCGTATCAATGACTCATGCACACTTCCTTTGTACAGAGCGGGAAGTAGACCTTTATAATAATCTATAATATATCAGGGCAGTAACTAGATACACACTAGAGACTGCTCCAGTCTTTTCCCGTCCCTCAATCTCTCTTTCTCTCTCCCCTTCCCTTGCTCTTCCTCTCTGGGATAGCTGATCACACCTGCCCTATTACGGGGCCTTTCCGTCCCTAGCACAGTGTATCCGTGCACACATTTCACACTTCCTTTAACCCACGGATTTGCTGGATTAAACAGAAGATAAAATATGCAGCAGTCACAGATATTGCAAATGAATTAAACATTGCAAATGTACGATACCTCTTAAAGATCTAGAGAGATCGTTCAGACGATCTGTGTGAGTGTTGCGCTTGGAATGGAAATCAGCTTAATTCCAAATTATTACTTCATTTTTGTTCTCCTATAAGGAGAAGCAATTAAAATAACCTTAGAGTCAAATATTAACTGCTCTAACAAATGTATATAATCGAAATTAAAGTCTCTTACAGCAACAATGTTCACAGCAACACAATAGAGATCTGCAAAATTATATAAGACTAGTCGACTAATCACCACGTACTTATGCATAAAAAAAAGAAAAGAAACAGAATACAACAAAATGAGAGAATATTTTTGTTAAATAGCATAAAGATATTTGTAATGTCATTAATATATATATATATATATATATATATATATATATATATATATATATATATATATATATATATATATATATATGATATACATATATACATTTTTAGAGTACTGTTAAATTTTAAACCTTAAAAGAAACATAAAACTATTGTAAACAATAAAAAATGAATTACATGATTTTCAACCTTGATTTTCTTATTTTCTTATTATTTTATATATTATTTTCTTCTCAGTGGACCACCTAGCACGTCCTGTTGGTGCCCGTATCCCAGTTTTCAAATTTCTGAACTAGCCAATCTTACTAATCGACTAGCATGAACTGCCACAATGTTATCTCCTCTATCTACATTTATATGCTGGCAGTACAGCAAACTGAAATTCTTCCCGAAAAACAAGCCCAGGCTGATCAAGCTGTCTGAGAAAACTCATATTCCAGAATTAAGACAGAGGCAGAAGACCCTTAATGTTCTCCATTAGCCTGGGAAAAAAAGCAGCTAACCAGTGACCTTCACCTCACAAACACTGACTAGGGCAGTTAGGAAAGGCATCATCGTTTCTGGTTTAGTGTGCAGATGTATGCTAAATCACAGGACTGACTCAAGAGCAGCACTCCAGCACATGACCAGACAGTTCACCCCACTTACTCGCTGCTAAATGGAGGAGAGAAAAGGCATTTCTCCACGACAAAGAGTTTTAATTAATTGGAGCTCTAATGAAAGACTGGAAAGATCACATCTGATTTGGCAGATACATCTGGAAACAAGAAGAAAACTACTCAAACTTACTTTTCGCCAAAAGACCTTCTCCAAAAATCGGCGGCGTCTGCCTTGGTAATGCGGAATGTGTCTCCTTGGAACTGTCCACCTGGAAAGATGGCTTTGATCTCGGCCAACATGTGACTGAAGATCAGCGAGAGCTTGGTAAGGTTTCGTCTGCAAGAGAACGAGACAAACAAAGTATATTAAACACAGGAAATTTAGCAGTCAAGCAGTGCAAGTGTACACACACACACACAAAGAGAAAAGTGAACTCTCAGCATTCTCTATTGAGCCAGTTTCTTGTCCTTGAGCTTGTCTGGAAGTTAATGTGCCGCACACGTCTCCCTTCAAACAGCACGAGGATACAGTGCAATCTGATGCACACAGTCTGAAGGGCATGTCGTGGCCAAACCAAAAAACAAACACTCACTGGGCTCCGGCCAACAGAACAGAGACGATCTGCTCCTGTTGCAGCTGACCACTGCAAGATGAGGATGACTGACTGTCTGCAATGGTGTATAGTCACAAAACAGATTTCTGAAATACTCCACTTAGTCTTAGGCCACCATTAAATGTTGTTTTAGCAATGGTAAAATGACCATAAATAATTATTTCTCAGTCTCTTTATCAGAATATAACCATAAAATACAAG
This sequence comes from Ctenopharyngodon idella, assembly GCF_019924925.1. Lineage (NCBI taxonomy): Eukaryota > Metazoa > Chordata > Actinopteri > Cypriniformes > Xenocyprididae > Ctenopharyngodon > Ctenopharyngodon idella. Next base: position 37,676,908 of record NC_067229.1, on the reverse strand, counting down.
AAATTTGTATGTGGTAATAAAAAACAAAACAAAAGCAAATCTGGAAGAAAAAAATGGCTTAAACCTAAATGGAACGGAAAAGGACTGGAAGGCCAAGAAAACTTTCAAAATCTGACAAGAAGTTTCTTCGATTTTCTTCTTTGAGAAACTGAAAGAAGTCCAGGTGATCACACTAAATACTGATTTTTGCTTAAAGAAGCCATTTTGTTTTGATTGTTTTTTTGTTTTCTACATTTTGTGTACATATTTCCTTTATTTTCTGTTTGGAAATATTCTATTATATCCTATTCTATTCTTCTTTTTCTTAATAATAATAATAATAATAATCACTATTATTACTATTATTACAAAATGGATAATAATAATAATAATAATAATAAATATTTCACTTTTAAAATATATAAAGTTAAAAATCCCATACATTTTCTTTCAATTTATTCAAATTAATTATTCATAACTTCTTATACATTTGTATATGCATGAATATAATGCAATAAACATAATAAATTGAATTAATGATTATTTTCAATCCTGAGTTTTATTTTGCACCATTGATGTTGAAAGTGCTGTTGTTTTTTTCATTATGTCAGTTGCAATGCTTGTGAGATTATAGATCATATAGTTCATAATATATATCACTGATTGTATAAGTGGGATGCAGATAATAATTGCTGACTCTCAAACTAATTGAATCTTTTTTTGGAATCATTTAAAAGTGTTCACAAGGAGGCTCAAATTATTTAATTCCATTAATTATGCCACTCTTTCATACTTCAAATGCACAAGTACATGCAATATCCTTTGCTTTAAAAAATTGTACTAGTACTTTTCCCAAGTGTTATGTTAACCTTGAGCATCTTTACTTTTACTTATGTGTGTCTATTGGGTAATTTATGGAACAGTAGACATGCAAACAAATATAATGAGTTACACCATCTCTAGGTACCACAAGTCATTAATATTTTCAAAGTTGTGTCCCTAATTGGCTTTTCCCATACTGCCTTGTGGCTTGCAGAAAGGGACTCCAGCCCTCAGAGGCTTGTCCCCTTCCTCCCCCTGTGCCGTCCTCCTGTGGGATTAGAGTGGGCAGATAACCCACCTTTCAGAACAACCTTTCAGGTGGCACTCAATTACGCGGGGCCACTTAGCCCGAGGGAGGTCGAGAGGAACCGGGCTGCAAGCGGTAGATAACTAGCCCCTCTGAGGCACAACAAACACACACAAACTTTCAGGATTCACAGTGGTATTTTGTAAAGCTGCAGTTGGGCACCTGGAGCTCCCAGGAGCATTGTCGAAATTCGCCCCAACCGTCTCGCTCGGTACAAACAATTTCATCTGCATCAGACCCTATTTCACATTTGCATTTCTTGTCTAAATCTGGCTGTATTTAGAGACCCATTAATTAGTGTGCTACATTAGCGTAGCTTCCTGTCAAAACATAACTGTGACAAAGCAATTAGCATGTTAGCAGCCATGCAGAACCAGCAAGAGGGGAGAAATTGGCAGATGAGAACCGGGGGTCAAATCTGGAGGTGTATTTTACATCAGAATCTTGATTATTCAGAGTTGTTATAAAGCTCTGGTCATAATCAAGCATGCATTTAAATGGGTTAAAACTGTTAATGATTAACCAGTGTGAAGACTTCCTTAGTTCTCAGTGGTATTTGCTTTAGATATAGCAATAAAACTCTTTTCAGCCTAACTTAGCCAAGGGAATCCTTTTATTTCTTTATAAGTCTCTGATGAACCCACCGGAGAACATTTCTCTCCATAAACTTCAGTTCAGTTAATACCTCCAAGTTGTCAAGTTTTCAATATGGTGAGTCACCGCTCATTTTATCACCCCATTTAATGCAGTAATACTGAAACTGCAGAGGGATATATTCAATGTCAGTCTGGAGAAAGGCAAGCTCAACTGACACAGACTGACTGGGATGACTCTAGGCTAGCTTTTTTAATAATAAAAATATGCACACACTACCATTCAAATGTTTGGGGTTAGTAAGATTTTTTTTCTTGTTTTCTTTTGAAAGAAATTCATACTTTTCTTCGGCAAGGGCATACTAAATTTATCAAAAGTAACAGTAAATACCTTTATAATGTTACAAAATTGTTTCATTTCAAATAAATGCTGCTCTTTTGAACTTTCTGTTCATCAAAGTATCCTGAAAAACATGAAAATATATATATAAAAAAAAAAAACGATAAAAAATATATTAAAATATAAAACCGTCATTTTAAAGTTTTTACTGTTTTTTTTAATCAAATACATGCATACAAAGACTTCTTTTAAAAATCTTGGTTACACTTTATTTTAATGTATCCCTATTACTGTGTAATTATACATATAAGTACCAAGTAATATTAATTAAGTACATGTACGTACTTTAGGATTAGGGTTTGGTTTAGGGTTAGTTGCATGTAATTATGCCTAATTTATGGTTATTACTATAGTAAATGCATGTAACGTGTGTAATAAAGACACATAAAAAAAAAAATTGTGTTACCAAAATCTTATGACCCCAAACCTTTGAACGGTATTGTGAGCACATATGAAAATCATAATATCAGAATATATTTCTGAACTGCAAGTTAGTAAAACAAAACTGAGTATCATTGCTGACTTGTTTATATGGCAATGTGCAGTTTACAACAATAATATAATATAATATAATATAATATAATATAATATAATAAATATAATATAATATAATATAATATAATATAATATAATAATATTTATTGGCTTATTTATTTACTGTTACAAATGTATTTTTCTAACATTGTCAAATAAAGAAATAAAGAGCAAGTTAGTAATGATACACAGTTATGTTTCACCAATAGTTAAGAAAAAGAGTCAGATGTTGATTCACAATGAACTGGCTCATAAGAGTCACTTGATCAGACTCAACAGATTCTTTATTTGCAGGGTGAAACTCATCTGCTCAAATGTCTGTAGAACGTTTACACATATCTTTATTTCTAACATCCAACATATCCATTACCAGCAAACAACATCCATTCCACATCAAACATGGTCACACCTGCTGTCTTCATAACTATCACAGGAAATTGGAGACAGGTTCACACAGGAACTACATCATAATATTTCAACAATATTTAACACTCAGAGAGTGACACCATTACACGGATGAATCCTAGAGATGCCCATGTGCTGACTGTTGAGTTCACAGCGATCATTTAAGCTTCAACACCTCTGACACACACCAGTTCCCAGCCATGTCCGTGAATCATTTAAACCCAATCCATGCGGTAGAGACTGATAACATGCCACACGCAAACCACAAAGCCAGGGAGAAGACGGCACACACCTTTGAGGACACTGAGTGATGGATGCACAGAGAGCTAATCCTAGTACAGAGGCTTGTCCTGAGGTAGAAGAAATTGAATTTAAGACAGAACAATAATCTTGGCCCACAGGCAGCTAACGTATGCTAATTCCCTCTGCGCTGCTGGGGTGGATGAGGGTTTTTTATGTGCCTCACCTCTTATCAAGAGAAGCGGGGGTGTGCTTGAACACAGCCAGTACTCCATACCACACATCACTACCTCACGCAACACCACAGCTCAGCAGGCTATGGCTAGAGCTTAATCTGGGATATGCAAAACTACTTTGCAATTCATTTACAAAACAACTACAAGGGCAAAATATATGTTGGAAATGACTGAAAGAATAGGATATTTTTTGAGGCTGTTTCTCTTTATATTTGTGATTTATCCTTAGTTCTAGTGTCAGATGCAACTAGACACCACCAAGAAGGTATAGGGTGATAGGAATGGTTGTCAGTGCATTGCTAAGTAGCTGCCAGGGTGTTCTAGATGGTGTGTTCTGGGTGGTTGCCAGGCCTAGGGTGTTCATGATGGTAGCTAGGGTGTTCTAGATGGTTGCTAGGTGGTTGCTAGCATGTTCTGGCCAGTGGGTTGATAGATGTTCTGTGTGGTTTCCAGGTCTTGGGTGTTCTGGGTGGTTTCTAGGTGGCCTGGATAGTTGATGGTTGTTCTGTGTGGTTTCCAGGTCTTGAGTGTTCTGGGTGGTTGCTAAGGTGTTCTAGATGGTTGCTAGGAGGTTGATAGATCTTTGTGTTCTGTATGTTTTCTAGGGTGTTTTCTAATGGGTCCAATTCAAAAGAGTCTATCAAGTCTATGATAATTTGGTATCTAGACATGATTCGGCACCCACCTTCAATGCAAATCTATGGGTTTTATCCTCTGCCAGGTGAAAATAATAACTCTGATTGCTTAGAAAAGTAATAACATACATTATCCCTCAACAAGCCACATGATATGAGGTATCAGTTATGTCCGTAGTGCAGAATTACTGAATAATACTGAATAATAATAGTAATGCTCGCTTTAGCCACTAATAAAATGGACTGCACATTTGAGTCTGTTGAAAGGAAAGAAATAGAAATGGTGACTCTCGTCTCTCATAAGTGCCATGTGACTGGTAGCAGAAAGCCTAATCATTTCAGCCTTGCTCAAATCATGTGAGACAGAGTGAACCTGTTGAACTTAAAGTAAGAATTATAGCAGCAGTGACAGGAAACAAAACAAAAAAAAACAACCACACACAACATAAAAATGCATTCAGCTTAGTTACTGCATAAGGCATGCTGCTCTACTACTATTCCTGCTGTTTCAAGACACTGCTGCCTAAGTGGCCAAACCAGAGAGTCAGACTTCCTACCATCATCTCTGTGAACTCTCCAAACCCTCAGTGCTTCCTGTGTGTGTTCTGCGGACCGGATGACTCCTGCCTTTCTGAATGAAACCCCATAAAACATCATATATTATTGGAAGACAGAGGATGACAGTGCTGTATTTGAACATAGATGATTTTATGGTAATTGCAGATAATGGTAGAGTACCAGTGTTGGGGATCATCCAAGCTCATCTGGAGAGAAGAGGAAAAACTGTGAAATGACTCTGGAGAGCCTATATTTTCAGCCTTCAATTACGTTCAAGCAATCTGTCTGGATTTTCAGTCAAAACCTCTAATAACCACCCCCCATACACACACTGAAACACGCACTCACACACACATAGTGTTTCAGTTTATGATGGTGCCACGTGGAAGCTGTTGACTGGTCCGATGAGGGTTGCAAGTTTCCATTTGCTGCATTTTGGCTGCTTCATGTTACATAATGTGAAGCGTGAAGTGTTTTTGCAGGTCTTTAAGAGTCACATCTAATCTAACCAGCTCAGAACTCGTACTCCAATGCCATGTTAAAAGGTCACCATAGCCTAGCAGTAATTGACCTCTGTGAGGAAAGTCAGTCAATACTCACACATTACTGGCAGTTTGCAAAATGAACCATGTGTCTCAACTCCTGTTATTATGCTCTTATTCCACTGGAATACAAGAAAAATAACCCAAAAAATATTTTTCTTCAACATCTTTGACTAAAAAGCCACATCAAAACACAATCATTGTCACCTCGTAAAAAAAAAAAAAAAAAAAAGTGAAAAAAACATGCCAGTGTTGTTAGTGTTAATGAAGTGTGATTGCGTAAAGTATTTCATTGCAGTTGGGTTTAAAGGTCCTCATCAGGGAGTGTCAAGTGCAGGGCCATAAAGGTAGTTTCAGTACTGAACTATCACTTGCACATGTGATGGCCAAGCAGAGACCAGGCATTGATTTGATTAACAGCCTGACCATTATGGAAAAGAGAAAGCAACAGAGAGAGAGAGAGAGAGAGAGAGAGAGAGAGAGAGAGAGAGAGAGAGAGAGAGAGAGACCTCCAACCAGCCGAGTCAAGCACCCATCATGCTCTCTGGAAACTCGAGAGACTGAGTCACTTTCAGAAGGCGTTTACATGTGTTATTGAATTAAAAAAAAAAAAAGAAAGAAAGAAAAAGGAGAAAACACCCTTATAAAAAATAAAGTAATATTATAAAATATTATTTACTAAAATACTTAATAAAATATTTAATTTACTCCAGTCTTCAGTGTCACATGATCCTTTAGAAATCATTCTAATATGCTGATTTGGTGCTCATTTCTTATTATTTTCAATGTTGAAAACAGCTGTACTGCTTAATGTTTTTGTGGAAACATAATATGTTTTTCAGGATTCTTTGATTACTAGAAAGAACAATTCAAAGAAAAAAACTTCTGTAACACCATAAATGTCTTTACAGGCACTTTGGATCAATTTAATGCATCTTTGCTAAATAAAAGTATTAAAGGGTTAGTTCACCCAAAAATGAAAATTATGTCATTTATTACTCACCCTCATGTCGTTCTACACCCGTAAGACCTTCGTTCATCTTCGGAACACAAATTAAGATATTTTTGATGAAATCCGATGGCTCAGTGAGGCCTACATAGCCAGCAATGTCACCGAACTTTTCAAGATCCAGAAAGGTACTCAAAACATATTTAAAACAGTTCATGTGACTACAGTGGTTCTACCTTATATTATAAAGCAACGAGAATACTTTTTTGTGTGCCAAAAAAACAAAAAAACACAACTGTTCCAAACAACTGATTCAAAACAAAAGATTCTTAAAGCTTCAAAGCAGTGTTTTGAAATCGCCCATTACTAGATATTGTTGAAAAGTCGTTATTTTGCTTTTTTGGCACACAAAAAGTATTCTCGTCGCTTTATAATATTAAGGTAGAACCACTGTAGTCACATGGACTGTTTTAAATATGTTTTGAGTACCTTTCTGGATCTTGAAAGGTTCGGTGACATTGCTGGCAATAGAGGCCTCACTGAGCCATCAAATTTCATCAAAAATATCTTAATTTGAGTTCCGAAGATGAACGAAGGTCTTACGGGTGTAGAACGACATGAGGGTGAGTAATTAATGAATTTTTTTTTTTTTTTTTTTTCATTTTTGGGTGAACTAACCCTTTAATTTCTTTAAAAAAAAATCTTACTAACATCAAAATTTTGAATGGTAATGTTAATATATAAAATAAAGATCCCTACATGAAGAGCAGGGCGAATCTGCGAGTCATGCCCACTATGTACAAACTAGAGAACTATAGCTCAACCTCAATCTGCAAAACACACAACTCTGCAAACACCTCAAGCAAAGGTGCAGTTGATACCATACAAGGCGTGTGTGGTTCATAGGCACATGGAAGCACCTGTTATGTCTAACGGCCGGTGTGACATTCTCTTAGGCTTCCTGACACCTGTAGGATTCAGCACTGCTTGCTATTGTCTTTCACTTTTTGTTGACCTACATTGAGCAGCACACACCCACCTCCATAAACACGGTCATTACGTCAGCTGTCTGTCAGGGCACAGAATGCAGTAGATGAAATGTAATCAATATGCGGAAGAGCTTTTCAACTTCACTGCATTAAAAAAGGAGCACTTGCACTTATTTCTTTTTGGAGCCATGGCGTAGTGGTTAACAGCATTCATTTAAGTTTTACTTGTGTACTTCTTTTTGCAATAAGAAAAGTACAAAAACAATACAATAAAATTATGAATTACTTATTACTACTTATTACTGATTAATTACTTAGCATATTACTCTTACTATTTCTGCCATATTTTTTTTTGTAATATCTAGTTTATGAAGTATGGTAGAATGCTGAATCTTAAATGCTCTATGCTGAATTTTGAATCTGTAAACAAACAAAACAAAACAAAAACTGCTTCACCCAATTGAATCGGACTTTCCAATCGAATTGGATTTCCAATACAGAAGAGAGAGAAAAAAGGATAGCATATTAAATTATTGCCTTAGTTTACTCAAACTTCAAGCTGTGTGCACAATACAATATAACAAAAAAAAAAAAATCTATATAAGTAGCTCTATATACTATATAAGTAGCCATGTAGCATACAATAAAATGCTACATGGCTAATTATAGAGTACCTTTCTGCTGACTTCTACAGGTGGTGTCATTTTGAATCTGGCGATCTTATTGTCAGTCATTTCCTGTTTCTACTGTATGTCGCTCGTTTACTTACAACAGAGCAATTTCAAATGCGGAGCGCCAAAAATGGTGCGTTTTAGCTGAAGAGAGATGAATGGTAATTAGTGTTAAATTCACCCATTTTCTTCCTCTCTGTTCTGCTTTTATCTGAAAGTTCCTTGCAAAAGCGAGGCTCACCAGGCCAGTGACATGATCATCAATAAAACACCTGGCAGACTGCTCCACAGCAGGACCATCCCAAGCGTGAGACAGAGTATGGTTATAGCGGCAGGACCCCTCAGAGCTGGAGAACATATAAGATATCTATCAGGACCTCCTGCTGCAGGCCAATCTGCCACACACTTACACACATGCAAACACATTACTGGCAACACCCATACACAAATCACTATGAATTATTAAAACCGTCGACAATCATTTTGCAGAGGAACTGACAAACAAGTCATCCATTAGCCAAATACGGCTGTCTGTTCTTCCTCTAAACAGCTGAACCTTGAAGTGGTCTTCTAGTGTCTGTAATGAGGGATGGGGTGGAGGATACAGGAAGGAGAGACTAGCATATGGGGGGGTGAGACATTGCCTGTTTTATGACTAAATCAATGCTGCCACAACCCCCTCACGCTTTTCTCACTCTCACTCCCGCACACACACATATACACAGTAATCCACTCCAACTCCACTGCTTTGAACACATTCATGGAAAACTGATGGGATTCCAGTAACTGTATTGTTCAACTTTTTTAATGATCGGTTTGGGCATTAAGAAGACAAAAGGGATAGAAGAAAAAAACAAGAACTGCAACACTTAACTAAAAGTTTGTGCTACAGACATGAATGATGCCTCAAAATGTGTTTTTTTTGTTGTTGTTGTTGTTGTTTTGAGGAAAGGTGTGTTATTATTTTTATAACAGTGTTGTGACGGTGAGGAAATTTTCCCACAGGTTAATTGATGTGTGACAACACCGGTAATACTGGTATCACCGGGGGAGGTGGGGGGGAGGGGTTCCCCTTTTTTGCACCTCGCTTTTAAATCACTAATTCAAAAGTGAAAGTAAAATATGCACGGCCACACAGGCATTCATAAAGGTACAGAGCAGAGCGAGCATTTTCAATCAATTCCTATGGGAGTCAACACAGACTAACGCAGCAAGTCTATTTTCTAAGCAATTGTTCTACAATTTCCACTTGGCAGATTTACAATTTTTGCTTGGTAGACAATAAAGCAGGGAAAGAAAAAAAATAGAGAGAAAGTGAGAAGTAGAGCCCTATCTAGGAAATATCAGAGTAACCAACCAATCAGAACAACTCTAGCAACCCAGTGGCAACCACTCTAAACTTTCTTGTAACTGCATAGCAACCACCCAGAACGCCCAAGCAAATGGTGATCCATTTAGATGAATATGTAAATATGTGCTGTGCGCTCTCCTCTTAAAAACAAAAACACAATAAAAATGACAATGGTGAGAAAACAGCAGTTAAGAAAGCATCTGATCATAGCGATGTGGATAGGTCTGCACAAGCTTTGCAATTCCGCACTCCTGTCTCGTTTGATCTTCGATTTCACTTGAACTAAATGGTGTTATGATGTTGAATGTTACAGTCATGGAGTGGAATCAGCACTTTCTGTTGTTAACTACTTGAGAAATGAAAAACTGATATACTGTAAACATTTAAAGCAGGACCTAACAATACAGTCTGTATTTAACTGTTTATATTATAACATTTGTTTAGCCAAAGAATCCTCCCAAGCACTTTAATATTTTTCCTTAAAAAAAAAAAAAAAAAAAAAAAAAAAAAATGGTACTATGATTTTGGATGCTACAGAGACTGAAACACAAATGTAGATCCTACTGTTCTGATTAAATAAAATAAACTTTTTTTCTCAGGTTTTATGCATTTGGTGGTGTGTTCTTTATGACAGTTTTTCTAAAATTAGATCATCTTCCTAAAAATTATATTGCCTTGCTTAAAGTATCTTATCATAACCCTTGTATCGCAATACATATCGTATCGCTAGATTCTTGCCAATACACAGCCCTACTGAACAGCATTGACATCATTCACATTTTCTTTGGGAAATTGTCAAAATTATTTTTTTTGTTTGTGTAATCAAAACATGGACATTTATTCATCCCTGCCTATAAAAGTGTTTTGACCACCTCTATGCACTCACATCAACAACAGGGGGCTTTTTCAGCTTTAATGAAACTGATAGTGTGGATGACGAGCAGAATGCAGTTTTCACACAGCGGTGGTCTTTTGAGGAGCACTTACTGACAAATACCTCATATATATCTTTCGCCCTTATCTCTTGCTCCATTTTCACTTCTATAACCATGTAGAAACCCGGTAGAAAAAGCTAAAATTTGGGGTCGAGATGAGTTTTTACAGTCTGGCTGTGGTGTGAAGAAAACACAGTAAACAACCGTCTCTCAACCTTAAAAAGAAACCACCACGACTCGCAAAAAAGGCAAATGCTGTCAGAAAAGAACAGACAAGAAGAAACTTCTAAGACCCGCTGAGGGCTTAAGACAGAGACGATCCGTTAGAAGTTATGAGACGCACTTAATCTCATCTTAAAGTTTTATTCTCATCATTTTATCTCCGTTTCTACCGCCTGAGTATATCCTATCTGAAGCGCTGTAGTTTCTCTGATACAGTAAGAGCTTTGTGAGTTGAAATACACAGAGCTTTTACAAAAGGCAACAGAGCTTTATTCATTTCATATGAGGCGATGCATGTTTTATTAAAGAAGTCCAATGTAAACATATTCACGGCTTATGCAATCTAATGAAAAATATTCAAATAATTAAATGGTAATGTGTGTCTCTGCTCAGGGCTAAATCATTAACATGCAAATGCTGCCAAACACAAATTCATGTGGCCGGAATATTTCATGCGCTCATTAGCAAATCCTCCCTCTCTTTATGCTAAAATCACTAATTCCACGTACACCGCCACAAATGGTCTTTGAAAAAAAGACTACATGGCAGAGATAATGGTGCCTGCACGCAGGATATTACCCACAATCTTATAAACACAAAATTGTGGGGCAAAACAATTTCTATAAAAGAGCAATTTCAATCTCATTATCCTTCTATAATGAGTCCTCAGAGACAGCAGGCGTTCCCTGCCGCTCACAGCAGCTGAGATGCAAAGTGCAAGCTCGAATTACATGACAATCAGTTCGATTACGAGAAAAGAGACTAAAGGAGAGCGGTACACATCAGCCTGATCAACCGTGCAGGAATTCTGGGCGTGATGTGTGTAATTAAAAGGTCAAGTTCAATGCCTGTGAGTGAAGAGTTTAGATGGGCAAGTGAAGAGTTTAGATGGGCCGAGTACGAAGCCTTAGGGAACTCCCGAACACAGGAATGAAGAATCCACAGTCAGTCAGTGTTGAATTCTACAGTTTTCTGTAGTCTTATATTTTTAATTTTACTTTTAAATTGTTGATGAAAATAACATTTTAGGTAACGATAAAGCTCAAAATAATAAAAACGTATCAAACTGTCATATTTTTTGAAAAACTAATAAAGTTAAAAAAAAAAAAATGCACAACATTTAATAATGGAAACATGTATCAACAACACATAAGCTTCATCAACTTAAAATACAACAAACGGTTGTTGTGAAACCTGAGCTCCTAATAGAAGAAGAAATAAAAGTCCCAAAATAATACTGCAATGAGGTTGCACTTTCACGGTAGCTACTTTAAGTTACTGTTATGTGATATTTAATATTATATATAGCGTTTCACAATGCAAGTTACAAATTCTGACTTGCCTAAACATACCAAAGAGGTTCCGTTTACTTCTTCTAAAAATGCTATTAGTGCATATGAAAAAAAAAAACTGAAAAAAAAAAAAAAAAAACTGCAAAATGAAAAAAAGCAATAAAACTGTCAACCATTAGCCCTCTCTATATGCAGAAGACTCTCTCTCTCTCTCTCTCTTGCTCTCATCTTCAACCTGCAAATAAACACAGACTCAAAGATGGAATCTAAGAGACAAAATTCTCTTTGAAGTTGGGGATATAAGAATATTAATTCCAGGCTTTTCTGTCTCCGTTTCAGAGGGCTAAGCTGGTGGGACTCTATGTGTGTGCAAATGTCTGGAGAACACTGCCTCATGCCAATCAAAACAAAGACTGGGGACACTTCTGTCTCATCAGACCACTGCCTGGTTAAAGTCTGTCCCAGGGGAAAGGGAGGACACATGTGCCTGAGGAAATGAAAAAGGGGGCAGTGTGCGCAGACGGGGCTTGTCCCCTGCAGAAATCCCCCTAACCCCACCAATCAAACCTTCTTGATATACTCATACCACATCCTGCACACCCCCCATCTCTTTGTTTTGTTCCCCCATCTACTCCCTCGCTTTCAGCCTTCAGTGTTACAAATTATACATTTGTTGGGAGCTGGGCAAGCAGCCCACGTGCACTTCATTTCAACGGCCTGCCCTGGGATAGGCACACTGCCCTGACTGCTACAATGTACACTTAATATCAAAATATCAAATATTTATGTATTTATAATATTATAAATTATCACACAGACACACACATATATATTGCTCACTATATTTAGTTATAAAATTATATCTATTGTACTAAAAAAAAAAACAATGTAGCCTTCAAGTGTTTCTGAATTGCTTTGTAAATATTCCTTCAAAACAAGCAGAAAGGCTTGTATCGTTTTTTTGTTTTTTTTTATCATTTTGGTGTCAAAGTACCACTGTTTTTGACCCTTTGTATTTATAATGACACACTGATTCATTAAAGAGAGAAAGCATGGAAGCACAAGAGGAAAAAAGAGAGTGAGTGTGAAAGGGAAAGAAGTGCAGCACAGAGCACAGAAATCGATTTCAACATTCCCACCACATTGACACATTGATTCAAATCCACTTTAAGCAGAATATTATCTAACAAACCATAATCAACTTAGCATGCTATTTACTTAACATACCAAATTAATATTTGTCCAAAAACATTTATTATATATAGCGATGGACTGTGCAAAGCAAATTTGATGCCAATTAGCAGCAGAACAGGGTTTTTCATTGATTAGTTTATCTAACAAACTTCACTCTCTGCTGGCATCAGCTTGAAGGGTGTATGTGTGTGCATGTGTATGTGTGCATGCATACGTGCATCGGGCAGCCATCACAAAGGGAGGTCTCTGATTGGCTCCTCACTGTCAGTTCTCTCTGTGCTAATATATTGATAGATTTTAGAGGGATTCTATAACCTCTGATTGGTTCAAAGATAATTCTCTCTTTCTCTCGGTCTGTCAGATGGTGGTTAGATGTTTACATGAGTATGTTTTATCTACTCTTACATCTGTAAAAGACATTTATTTTTTGATTTGTTGCTCAAGAAACATTATTATTATCAACGTTAAAACCATTTTTTGCAGCTTGTGGAAACTATACCATACAAACATTTGTGGCAAGATTTATATAAAAAAAACAAAAAACAAACAAAAAAAAAACAGAGAAATTAATACTTTTATTCATCAAGGATGCATTAAAGTGATCAAAAGTGAGAATAAAGATATTTATAATGTTACAAAAGATTTCAATTTAATAAATGGAACTTTTTATTCATCAAAGAATCCTGAAAAAGTATTACCATTTCAAAAAATGTTTGAACAACTGTTTTCAGCATTGATAATAATAATAATAATAAAAAGAAGAAATGTGACCTGAGCACCATTCTAATCAGCATTTTAGAAGGATCATGTGACACTGAAGCATCACAGGAATTACATTTTAAAATATATTCAAATAAAAAAAATTTTTTAATAATATTTCCTAATATTACTGTTTTTACTGTATTTTTGATTTAAATAAATGCAGCCTTGGTGGGCATGTGTGTGTGCATGTGTATTTTCTTTTGTATCGGTAAACACAAATATTAATTATCAAAAAACAGTTTTGGAATGGAAACTCAAGATGAGTAAAATGTAGATCAGCGCATGGTAGTCATGAGAGTTTGTGGTAAAGACACTTATTTCAGAGAGTAAGAGGATACAGCTAAATTCAAATGAGCTCTTTCACACTGCACTTGAAGTACTAAGAACTGATAAGACAAATACATTAACACGTACACAAAACATAGTCAAGAGTTCATGCAAAAACAGGAAAAGGAATTTAACACAGCACACTGTATACACACACTGAGCTACACGTCCCGCATGGCCCGTGTGATGACAGCAGAAGATTATGGTGTGTAGAACAGCTTAGACTGTTTGTCTTGTGCTGCGCTCAAACTCAAACAAAACAGCACTGTGCCTGCATGTCAGATTTTGCCACTACAGGACTACTAGTACCACTACGTTCTTATTGTGCTGTGTGTGTATGGGGGAAAGTCATGAAAGGTCATGTGACTGAATTAAATTGTGTGTGGGTTGTGCATAAACGTCCTTAGACACAAGGTGTGAAAACATCTTGTTTTATTTACTCAGAGGAAATATTTTTTGCTTAGAGCTGGGGTCAACAACCTTATTTGACATTTTTAATTTCATATCATCACATCAGTACTAAATGTGCCATTTCACCACCAACCTAAAACACCATTTGCAATGTATATATTAGGGGTGTCCCCGACTATGGATTTACATAGTCTAATCAGATTTGAATCAGATTGCCTATAGTCGAATCATATATATGTGTGCGCGGGGTCCACTAGATAGTGCGCACAAACTCTTTCCGCGCTCAAGGCAAAAGGAGTATAGGCTACTTTGAAAGGCTTGCGCGCTCAGCTGTGCACGAGATGGAGTGGGATGTGGAAAATGAAGTAAGGCCTATAACCGGGCCTTAAGACAACTTTTTATTTTCTCTCACACACAGTGAAGAAACAACTTTCTAATAAAGCGACCAAACTGCCTGTCAAGTGATAGCTAGACGAAACTGACAAAGACTTTTTATCTTTTTTAAACTGAAATGAAAGGCAATGTGGATAAACATTCACAGCCACTACAGAACACCACACAAACATAGAAAATGAATAAAAACATTTTGGATTATAAAATATATAGGCCTATATAAATAACTGCAGACATTTAAGGCCACACTGCAGATAGATATGCATTTCACATGTCGGCAAATCAAATTAAATCAGCAAAATTGCTTGTGCGAACTTTAGCGCAACATCGATACACTGAAAAAAAAAAATCAAAAATTAATTTACAGAATTGAATTAGAACAGAATATACCGTTCTAATAAATAAAAAAAATATTAAAAAAATGAAATAGTCATAATCAAGTCACAAGTGCAAAATGCCTAAAGTGCAGGGGAACATACAGACCTATTCAAAACACAAGCCACAAATAGTTAAATTAGATAACCCAGAGTGATCAATAAATAAATTTAAATTATTAAATTATTAAAATAATAAAAGTTTTTTCAACTTTGTCCTTTTAACTGCAGAGACAATATATATTTTTAGAAACGCTAAACTGGAGTGGCAGTCTTTTTAGCTAAACATTCACAGCATCAAATTAGAACCGGCTAAAATGTTTTGAAATCACTTTTCCCCTACCTGATCAAAAAAAAAAATCCAATCTGCCTGTATCTATTTGAGTCTTTTCAAATAGTGCGCTAGTCAGCTAACATCAGTCAGCTCGCCGCACTTTTTTGGATCATGTTTTACCATTTCAAGGTGCATCCAGTTCTACACTTTAGATTTTCTTATCCCAGGCATTGTTAAAGATTTAATCCCTGCCGCCAAGATGCTCCTCTGTCGGTCACGGATCATGGAAAGTGAAACTTAACTCTGTCACAGGGGTGGTTGGATTTATTCACGCACATTAAAAATATTTATTAACAGATTCTTTCTTTTCACATTTTTTATTTATAGCATTATCATAATAGGCTGCATATTAACTTATTGGGAGAAAACCGGTAGGTCTATGTAAAATCAGATATTGAACACCCCCATATCTCCTCTCATAACACCTCTGCGAAGATTCAACTGTGAGATTGGTAGTTGAATCAGGCTCCTCCTATCGAAGCTTCGAATCGTCGACTATTCAGGGTCACCCCTAATATATATATATTTTTTTCTTCATACTTTGAAATTTGAAGAGTATCCGAGGCCCAAGCTGTACAGGCTCCGCACTCTTCTGGGAAGCAGGGTGAGAAGCAGCAGCTCATTTGCATTTAAAGATACATGCATGAAAACAGTTTTTCCTTCCACTCAAAAATGGGGATTAACAACATGGTATCATAAATGATCTGTGGGGTAAACTTCAGAGATACATTCTCGGGACACCTGAGACTTCTATTACATCTTGTAAAAAGGGGCATAATATGTTCCCTTTGAGGGGGACATACGAGACATGAAGTCTTTTCATCGATCGATATAAATTGCACACATCACTCAACAAGGATCCGATTATCATTTGTACTACTCAACTTCTTTCGAAATTATGTAATGTTATAGTTAACTGCTGAATATGGAATTTGATGAGAAATATTGCATTTGAATATCAAGTTAAATTTTCTAACTTTGCGATTTGAATCTCATTCTAGCTGGACCTGAACCATTGAGACTAGAGTCACGCCAAGATCTCGGAGCACAGTTTGGTGAGTGTGGGTGTCAGCCTACACTGATCAGTGAGTCACAAACTCAGCCCCAAACTCAACCGATAACTGCAGTTATTACTACACCTCGCCGAGCTGCATTGACACGGAGCGGAAGCCAATCGCCATACAGGGCAGAGAGGCCTAGGACAAACATGCAAGCTCCTCGACCGAATCCCACCATCAATCATTCTAGATAACTAATAAATGTCACTCTTTGCCGGAGCCCCAGCCTGGCGCCTCCACGCACGCTCGCACATACAAACACATGCATACCACACAGACACAAGCAAACAATCTCGCACAAAAGTCAGCAAACAAACCCACGCATCTCATCTCCTCTGGAGCCCAGATGCTAGTTCTGCCTTCTAGAATACTTTCTAAACTCTTGTGGACAAACTTCTGGCTTCTTCTGATGAGTTTATGAGTCTCCAAAAAAACAAAAATGAAAATCAATGGTGTGATAACCTGTTGC
Source organism: Ctenopharyngodon idella (assembly GCF_019924925.1). Classification (NCBI taxonomy): domain Eukaryota; kingdom Metazoa; phylum Chordata; class Actinopteri; order Cypriniformes; family Xenocyprididae; genus Ctenopharyngodon; species Ctenopharyngodon idella. The sequence goes on along the minus strand of NC_067229.1, from coordinate 37,659,926 downwards.
TAACAGAACAAGAACGACAAAGAACGAGAGGTTTTGTCCTCCCACAGACACAGGATGTGCTGCAGGAAATTCACTGGAAATAATATTCACACACTCTGTCAGCTCCAGTTCACTTCCTGCATCAAGGTTACACTTCCATTTCCTCTAGCGTTCGCATTTCTGACCCTTTAATCAACAGCAGGCATGGTTTGTGTGGTTAAAAAGCTTTCTTCATTAACGCAAGGAATAAACGGATGAATAAAACGGCATCCGCGCCCACGAGGTGACTAAGCGCGTGTCATTGAGTCTTTACAGTCAGCATTTCTAAAGAAAGACATTGTCCTCCTCCTCCTCTCCACCCACATGCTGCACCTCACTCTGGCATGGCCTGAGCCATAGACTTATAATTACTAGATGGCTCAACCCCACTCATGTCCGTCTCACCACATCCTAGCAGATGGGCCCCAGACTTCAGGCTCAGATTGGGTTGTTTCTGGGCCACACCGAGCTCTCAGGCCATTTGCGGTCATATTTGCAGGATGGATGGATATTTTGGTAATCTTTCTCAGGTACTCAACAGATAATTAAACGGAGGATTCAAGTACAGGGAGTTGGATTCTGTCAAACTGTTCTACGTACGCCGCAATATAGATATTGTTAGCTGTTGCATTTTTTTAAATGCTGTGATAGAGACAGTCACCAGGAGAATCACACAAAGAAGAAAAAAATGGGGCGATGCTGACATCCAAAAAGATGTTTATTAACAGCAGATGTGCAAAAATGTGCAAATAAATATGGTCAAGAGAAAATAAAACAGGTTATCAATAAAACAGTCTAAAAACTATAACTGCTATGTACAAAAACAGTACAAACTCCCCTCATCAACTATTAAAGGGACAATTCACCAAAAAAATGAAAATTATCCCACGATTTACTGACCCTCAAGCCATCCTAGGTGTATATGTATATATGTCTTCTTTCAGATGAACACAATCGGAAAAAATATCCTTGCTCCTCCAAGCTTTATAATGATTGTGAATGGAGGGCCACATTTTGAAGCAAAAATAATATGCAACCATCCATATTAAAAGTAATCCATACGGCTCCAGTGGGTTAATAAAGGCCTTTTGAAGCGAAGCGATGTGTTTTTGTAAGAAAAATATCCATATTTAAAACTTTATAAATTCAAATAACTAGCTTCCGGCGGACGACCGTACGCATACTACGCAAGTCAACTTGTGCCAAATGAGTAATGGAGCGTACCATTTTTTTTTTAAAGTACCTTTTGCCTAAATAGATAAAATTGCTAAATAGATAAACGAGATGATTAAGAACAAGAGTTAAAACAAATCAATAAATACAATAAGTGAAACCAACACATAAAACCAACGGATAAAACCAACACATACATTTGCACAAGCATTTCCAAAAACAGCTAAAATGAGTGCTTTCTTACAGTTCGCGCTTTCTTTAAGGCCACGCCCACTCAGCTAAAACAGGAAATATAAAGCAGCAAACCCCAAGTAAATAGTATAAAATCAGTAAGAACACAGTAAAAACAATGATGGAAGACAAATTCAAGGTCTCTCCATCACAAATGCACACAAATGAAATTTTTTTTAAGTTAAAAAATAAAATAAAATAGAAAATAATAAAAATTGCAAAACAATTTAAAATAAAAAGATAAAATGTAATAAAAACAAAAAAAAGCTATGCAAAAAACAGCAAAACAAACAAACAAAAAAAAAAAACGGCATACAAAAAACGCAAAAAATAAATGTGTTTTCATGATCAATTATTGCTGTCAATTTCTAGTTCTAGTACTTACACTCATCCCCAATTTCCAACAAAAAAAACTAGGAAAAAGTAGATCAAAAGGGAAATGGTATCATTCTAATGGGAGCATTTTCCCTTACTGCGCAATGATACACCTGGAAGTTGTGGTGTGTAAACCATAACAAGGAATAGCTTAACATACACAAGCACTATAAATTCTTTCTGTGTGTAACATCTGGGAGGAAACTCAGAAAGAAACTTAAGGGCATTACGTATCAGAGCCTGGATGAAGAAGGGGGGACTCCCTGAATTTGTCACACTGAAAGCACGGCTCTGTGAGTATGCAGGAGAGAACGTGTCAATGCAACTGCATTCTGGGTGATCCCCGAGTTTGATCATAGTGTGGGAATGGCTCAGCTTTGAGTAAAACTCTCATGCTGAAGGGAGACTCCGTCATACCTTCCTCCTGTGTCACTCGCTCCATGACTTACTCACAGACGTGAGTAAAACACCCCTTTTTCTCTCTAGCTCAAGCCCCCAACACGATCACTCAACCCCGCGCTTTTATTTCTCATTCTCTTTCGAGGCCCATTTCCTCTACACATGGTGTAAGTTAATAATATTGATAAAAGATGTACTTTATTAATTCCTGAAGGAACTTTCTGTGCTAGAGCAGCAATAATTCTGAACAAACAACCAACACTATATACACAATACACAGCGGCGCTCTACAAAAAGGATTTGTCCTGTTGGCCTGGTCAAAAAAGTTGATTAATATTTGTAATTTGCAATAATAGCTGTACATTAACAGACATAAAATCATTTTGCTGGAAAACTATGGAATATGGTGATTTGCTTATCATATTCAATAGAGATGTGCTAAACCACATCTTTTCCAAATTGATTCAAATGTGATTGTAGGTTTCATTAAAAAAAACAAAACAAAAACTAAAAAGTCTTTTTAACTTGCTCACAACAGGATGGTTAAAAAAAAAACTAGCACCGCACAACACAACAGCATGCTAATAAATTCATCCCCAGTTAAAAAAAAGGAAAAAATTTAAAAGGACAAATCTAGATAAGTCAATCTTAATCAACTTGCTGGATGAGTAGGTAACCATTGTAACCCATTCCTACACACATTCTGATGTATCACAAATCATTCTAGGACTGCTTGATCATGGTAAAAAAAAAAAAAAAAAAAATCATAAATCACAATTATTCTGGTCAGTATTAAGATCATAATTATGTAACATGATTACTCATTGATTTAAATGAACAAATCAAAATTATAACAAATTAGTATTTAATTTATTAATGTCAAATAAACGTAAAATGGAATAATATATGATAAATGGAATAATATTATATATATATATATATATATACACACATATATACATACATACATACATACATATACACACACACACACACACACACACACACACATGAAAATATGAACTATGAAATAGCTAAGTATTACTCTCTCTCATGGAAGGTTGCAGTGATGTAGCCGATCACAGACATGTTGTTGAGCTCTTGAAAGCAGTGATCTCATCATTGCAACTCAATTTCTGCACACTAACGAATGCTGTCATCATAACTAACAGTGCAAACACGATGTAACTAGGAGATTTGTTGAATAAAACAGGAGTTTTGGTGCGAGTCCAGAACTCAGTCACTGATAAACTTGCGCTGTTTGATTGACAGCTCCAGCGCGTGCTGTTTGATTGACAGCTCCACTGATTGTGAAGGGAGCATTCTTTGATTGCTTTCTATAATTTAATCACCGTTTAAATAACAGATTATTTTCATCCTACTAAGAGAAACAACGTGAAGTTGCTTGTTTAGTCACTAGTTTGATTTACCGACACATAGACAAAGAGCATCTGATATATGAATCATTGAATCATGAATCAACTGTATATGAATCATTCCATATCAGATCAGGCATTAGAATGAACACAGTTACTAACATGTTGTTGCATTACTGTCGAGTCCGCATCGTAAAAGTCTGTTTGCAAAGCCTGCCCCGAAACGCAATTGATTTACCAAAAAATCCACAGTGAAATGTACCGAATACAAATAAATAAAGCTCAACTGAGACATTCACATTGTTGAAAATAAATAACCATATTCCTAGCATTAGGATCCTTTGAAAGGTAATGTTATTTTTAGTCCTGTATTGCTCTTCTCTCTTGAGTCTCCAAGTCATCTCACTAACACGCCAGTGGACGGGGCTAACATTGCAATGATGAAGTAGGTGTTGATTTCTTCTGCAGAGGTGGCGTTTCACCTATCTATGATAGGCACATTCCAGAATTAGTCGTTCGCTGGGCCTGGTGTCAATAAAAGCTTTTATTGGACTAACAAGTAAGTTTGTTCTTATAGTCTGATGACCTATTATATATCAAAAGCTCAAGGAAAAGTTAATTTCTCAATTCATGACCCATTTAATGCTGGTATTATACAAAAGACAAAATGAGCATCATTGCAAAACAGAATGTGTCACAGTAATGGTTTATCTCAATCTTTTTTTCAGAATTGTCGGAAAACAATTTTTTTTTTAATTGAATCATCCATTCCTAAATCATTCTCACAATTTCGACAAACCTCTTCTATACTAGCCAGTTAGATAGCATAGCCTTGGTGGCATATTTAAATCGCAATTTAAATATTTAAATTAGCAAACTTGCAACAAAAGGGTTCATCTGCAAGTTTGCAAGCTCTAGTTTGTGGGCTCTTTGTGGCAAAAGCATCTGCGCTCTTCTCAGAAAACCAATTCTTCCATTTTTAATAATGTATACTTGCAAATTTATAGCTTTAATCTGCATTATAGTCCCCAAAGCCAAGAAATACATTAAACCTTCTACTGCTGCCAAAGGCTACTCTCGTACCTCTGTGTGTACCGTCTATGTTTTCAAACACTCTTTGAGAGGCAGATGGTTTGCAAAATTTCCTAATAAAGAATATTCCAGATTATTTACAACTTTAGACCATCTGCGTCTGTAGCATGCTGTCAATTACCTCAGTTTGTAAAAACCCAGAACACTGCATCAGGTCCCTTCCTGGTATATCAAGCCAAAGATTCCCTGTGCTAATCGAAAGCATGCTACAGATGGGGTCCATAAACATTAAGTTGTAAATAACCCGGAATATTCCATTAAATTACTGTTTATGCTGCTTTTAGTATCCCAGCAGTCAAACAATGTCAGGTTGTTATTTCATAACCTTGTCTTGTTGTCTTAATCTAATGTGTGTTGGAACAAGCATCTGGTCTACATTGTAATGAAACTACAAGTATGACCTTAAAACCATATGTGACGATACAGACTTTTGCGATAACACATTGCTTCGCTGTCCCATGTGGGTATTATGAGAATATCCTGAAGAAGGTATTTCGACCATCACTTCCAGAACACCACAAAGCCACATTGTTTCAGTTCCTGTAATATTGGGGTATTATAAAAGCTGTATCTCTTCAACAAAACAGAAACATTTCTTCAATTCACCACTGGCTCTGAGCTTTGGCGGTCTCATCAAATATCTACCCAAACTGACAGTGTTTTTTTTTTTTTGCAAGTGACTTGAAATGCCATTTCTGAATCAGCAGAACAAGTTACAGTTAGTTCAGTGACAAACAGGAAAAAGAGATCTGAGATTAGGTATATGATGATCAGCTTTCTGAAACCTAGCTAAAAACCTAACAACAAAGTCAAGCTAACCACCATCAGGAAGCAAAATGACATCATAGCCACGTGAAGGACACTGCTTCACGGTCACTTCCTGTTTGAGTAGCCTATAGTGATAAGACTGACACACACGCGCGCGCACGCACGCGCACACACACGCGCGTGCGCACACACACACACAATCTAGATATTGACCACACTTACTGGCAGGAAACTGATTGGTGCTGAGGTAAGTTGTGAAATAATCAATTCACATTTTTCAGCTTCACAACCATTTATTAACTAGTTCACTGATCCTCAGTTCTCATTCTCAACCTTTGACTAGTGGGTAGATTTATATTGTAGAGTCCAAACAAATGTGGTAAACAAAGAGAACAATATCTATGGCCCGGCAACATCCTGTTTCCTGGTGCAACACTAAGAGTGGAGCAGATTGAGTGGTGATTACTTTAGGAAGCTACAGCGGGTACGGCTGTCAGATCGGCCATGAGAAGCAGAAACTTATCGCAACAGCTGGACAGATTTCCCATGCTCTTGTGCGTAGATATCAACTGCTCTGAGAAGCATGAGACATCATACACTCCACACCAGATGGAGCTTATCGAAAAGTCTCCATGTTTCTTGGTACATATCTAATTTTAACCCATTCTTAAACTGATTTTTATGTTTGAGCAGCACAATATATAATTCAAGAATGCATGAAATCAAAAGTCCATGCGTGCCGTGTTAGCTTTTACATACTCTTAAACTTCTACAAAATAAACCTTTAGCAGATATATATTTTCGGTCTCTCTTTTCTGGAAAAACAGAACAAAAATATTAATGACTCATCCTGCACTGCATAGATTTTTGTCTTATCAAATACTCTTAGAATGAGAATGTTCCTCCCACGATGTAACCTGCCATAACTGTACCAAATCAGGATTTTGCTGCATTGTGACATAAAATAAAATGCAAGAAGTTATAAAATAAACAAAATATATAAAATAAAAAATTTAAAAAGATCTAAAATAAATTTAAATAAATAAAAAAATAAATAAATATAAATATTAAAATAAAAATAAAAATAACAAAATAACATAAAATAATGCCAAAAGTTTGTTTTAACTAGTGAAAACCTGCCTCAAATAGGATAAGAATGCAATATAGACACGGTTGGGTGGTGCAGGTTGTTAGGTCTGGTCTGGTTCTTAGAACTTAGAGAACCTGTGCATATGAAAGAGTGATGAGTTTCTTTCTCCACATCTCTCGTTTCACAAATCTGTTCATGGGCTCAAAGAGGATGCTGCTTCCGGGACGGAGCAAATCAATACTGGTTTCAGTTGAGGAAGGTTGTAGGAGGATATATCCTGACTTATCAGTGTAAGTGCAGGTCTGAACCTTTAGAGAAAACACACACACACACACACACACACACACACACTCACAGAACGGGCATGTCCAAGCACTTAGCCGTGATGTTTTAAATAAAGAAAAGTCAGAGATATCCAAGAGTTTCATTAATCTAATTAAAAAAGAGATGCTTAAATGTTGTTAATGAACTAATGAGGTAGCCTTTCTGTTGTTATCTTAAGACATGTCACTTAAGACATATCACTAAAAAAAACAGTTAATAAATAAAACTTCTAAAGAAAATATATATGCACGTTTGCTAGGTGGATGCTTACTGGTTTACAGAATTCTGAATTGCAAAGGATTTAACTGGACATCATGAAATCATGTTTAAGAGCAATGGATTGATAACTGACAAGGCCGCACACTTCAGAATTGTCTCTCACACCCAGCAATGATTGACACATCTCTTGGTTTGAGTGACAGACAGGAAGCAACCAATCCCAGAGGGACTAATCCAGTCTGACAGTTTAAACAGGCTTTCACACTGAGGTAGCGAGTCAGTCACAGTGCTGTGGGCAGTTTCAGGCCACGTTAAGCTGTGTTAAGTATACCGGAGGATTCTGATCAGAGAAAGAAAAAGAAGAAGCCGTCGTCAACTCAGAGTTTCCATCCATGCACCTTAACAGCACAATGCACAGCCTGACTGAAACGTTTATGTGGTCTCTCTGATGAGGTCACCACATTTACGGCGGGAAAAGACAAAAGCTATTCAGATCTCTGGCAGGTGTTCTTCTGTGGCTGCTTTAAAAATACAAGCCTGTGGTTTTTTCGTTGCACATACAGAGTTTCATTGACATCAACTGGATGTATGGTGACAGATATCAAAGGTCATATACAGGGAGACATTTTTTTATGTTTTTGGAAGAAGTCTCATGCGTCCCAAGGCTGCTTTTTTTTTTTTTGTTTAGAAAAGTAATATTGTGAAATATTATTACAATTTAAAGTAACTGTTTTCTATTTGAACATTTTAAAATGTAATTTATTCCTTTGATGGTAAAGCTGAATTTTCAGCATCATTACTCCAGTCTTCGGTGTCACATGATTATTTAGAAATTATTCAAATTTCTGGACATTGAATGTGGTATTCTTATTATTATTATTATCAATGTTGAAAACACTTCATATTTTTGTGGAAACCGTGATACATTGTTTTTTAATACCATTTTCAATAAATAAATAAAAAAATACTAAAAACAAAACAAAACAAAAAAATAATAATTTTAAAGGGGTCATGAACTGCATTGTTTCATTGTTTTATAATGTTTCCTAAGGTGCACTTATAATGTTAGTATGCTTTTTACTTAAAAAATTGTCATAATTTAGAAATAAAAGGCATTTTTCCTACCCTGATTTTAGCCCTCTTATTTGAACACTCTGTTTTAAGGGGCGTGTCTGCTGTGAGACTTCAGTGTAAACACCCACTGCTGTGATTGGCTAACATCTTTGCAATACGAAATAGCTAAGTATTACTCTCTCAAAAACTTTTAGTACGTTTTTACTATTACAGCTCTCAAGGTTAACTAATCGTGAAAAGTGTGGATTATAGCATTACACTTACATCTATGGCATTTTGTTTAGATCGTGGCATGAAAGGTTGCAGTGCACAGTAGCCGATCACAGACATGTTGTTGAGCTCTTGAAAGCAGTGATCTCGGCATTGCAACTCAATTTCTGCACACTAACGAATGCTGTCATCACAACTAACAGTGCAAACGTGATGTAACTAAGAGATTCGTTGAATAAAACAGGAGTTTTGGCGCGAGTACAGAACTCAGTCACTAATAAACATGTACTGTTTGATTGACAGATTCAGCACACGCTGTTTGATTGACAGCTCCAGGGATTGTAAAGGGAGCGTTCTTTGATCGCTTTCTATATATAATTTAATCACCGTTTAAATAACAGATTATTTTCATCCTAGTAAGAGAAACAACGTGAAGTTCGCTGTTTAGTCACTGGTTTGATTTACTGGCACATAGACAAAGAACATCTGACTGTATATGAATCATTCCATATCAGATCAAGCATTAGAATAAACACAGTTACTTACATGTTGTTGCATTACTGTCGAGTCCATATCATAAAAGTCTGTTTGCAAAGCCTGTGCCGAAATGCAGTTGATTTACCAAAGAATCCACAGTGAAATGTACTGAATACAAATAAATAAAGCTCAACTGAGACACTCATTTTGTTGAAAATAAATAACCATATTCCTAGCATTAGGATCCTTTGAAAGGTAATGTTATTTGTAGTCCTGTATCGCTATTCTCTCCTCATCTCACTAACACGCCAGTGGGCAGGGCTAACGTTGCAATGATGAAGCAGGCGTTGATTTCTTGTGTGGAGGCAGGGTTTCACCTATCTATGTCATAGATAGGCACATTCCAGGATCAGTCGTTCGCTGGGCCTGGTGTCAATAAAAGCTTTTATTGGACTAACAAGGAAATTTTCAGTTCTGAAACTTACAGGATATTCTTATAGTACGATGACCTCTTATATATCAAAAGCTCAAGGAAAAGGAGATAAAAAATTATTTATGTTTTTAAATATTAACTTTAAGAGAGTGTTATAGGTGATGGCAAAGGCAATCGAAGAGTAAAACTAACAGATAACAGATAAATGGCCAATAACAATAAAATTTATCAGGATTCTTTAATGAACAGAAAGTTTAAAAGACAGCACTTATTTGAAATAGAAATCTTTTGTAACATTATGTCACTTAACATTATGTCTTGCTATTGATTTCTTTCAAAAACTCAAGGATTTCTTTGAGGAAAACATGTTGTTGGTATAAGGATATATTCCATATGTATTTAGCATGTTTAAGTACTCTGGCTCTGAGCTGTTTGTTCACAGTTTGCCTCCAGAGATTTCATTCACAACAGCAGTGGATGGTGACTGGGCTCAGATGGCCTGCTGCCGTGTGTGTGTGTGTGTGTGTGTGTGTGTGTGTGTGTGTGTGTGTGTGTGTGTGTGTGTGTGTGTGTGTGTGTGTGTGTGTGTGTGTGTGTGTGTGTGTGTGTGTGTCAGAGTACATGAGGAGGAAAAAGAGGAGGAGTCAAACACATCACAATAAATCAAGCACGTCAGCCAGACTCCCAGAAGACCAGCACCACATAGACACAAAGACACAACACAGTCCCAAATGGACACCCGTGAAACCTCACTAGACAAATACTCATTCCCTCTCCAGACTGGACACACATGCCCGAATCCCCAAGCACTTTGCGGGAAACAAGGCAGGTTTCTGTTCTTGAAAGCACACATCTGCCGTGATGGACCTAACCCAGAGCTCAAACGGGACATTACTAGATGTAGAGCAAACATGGAAACAAAAGGCCTGTTCTCTCATCTTCCGCTCCTCTCTTGCTCTACAAGACACCTAACCACACGAGACACAGCTGTCGAGACTAGTATTGATTTGCTGTTGGGTTGATTTGAATTCATCCTGAAGTTCCACCTGCTGCCCGCACCATCCGCTACAGAAAAAAAAAAAAACTGTGCTAACACGCACTTGCAGTCATTTAGTAGACAAGAAGCTGTCACAAATGGGTCTCTGGTTTCAGAGAAACACATTTTCACTGCTGTGGAAAGTGTGACACTCTCCCACTCAGTTCACGAGCACGACAGCACCCGTGACACCTGAGACATAACTTAAAGACGGAGAGGTAAAGATGGAGAAAACAATGGAGATATTAGAGAGTGAGAAGAGGCGAGCAGATGTTCTGACATTTAAAACCACCAGCAGAGATACAAATGAAACCACAAAAGCTGATAATTCATTAGATGTTCATTTGAAGAGGCGTCCCGTCTGTAAGCTTTTCCAGATGAGATCAGCAAAGGTTGAACCTTTAATTTTGTTATTTTTTTATTATTTTTGGGGGCTGGGGTACAAGGGGACATTAACGTAGACAAAAGGGTGACGTGTGTTTTAAGTTCAGGGAGACGCTATATCTGAAATCAGCTAATTGCATTATAATGAGGCCAGAAATACACAGACAGCGCATTGCAACTGCACATTTATGTTTTAACGTGCACACTTTACGTGGTGGTAACCTCAGTTAACCCTGTTAATAAAGAGAATGACTAATTTCAAATATGACATTTAGGGATGCAATGATATTACATTATGACAGATACAGATAAACTGATAATGATAAATGGCTGACATTCAAATTCTTTACTTTTTTCTAAATAAATTAAAAATAAAACTCTTAAAAAAATAAATAAATAAAAAAAATAATAATAATAGTTGTAAATGCTACAAGGAAATTCAGGCATCACATATTAACATTTAACAATGTTATTAAATTGTTTTTTAAAAGAAAAAACAACTAACTTTAAAGGGTTAAATGAAATTGAAATTTCTGTCAATTACTCACCCACATGTTGTTCCACACCAGTAAGACCTTCGTTCATCTTCGGAACACAAATTAAGATATTTTTGATGAAATCTGAAAGGTTTCTGATCCCCAAGAGAAAGCAACATATTTACCACATTCAAGGTCTGGAAAAGTAATAAAGACATCGTTAAAATAGTCCATGTGACTAAAGTGATTGAACCTTAATGTTATGAAGCGACGGAGAATACTCTTTGTGGGCAAAAACAAAACAAAAATAACGACTTCATTCAACAATTTCTTCTCTTCTCTGTCCGTTTCCTACGTTGTATAGACAGTGCAGTGCTTCCAGGTTCTACGTCAGAATGCCGACTCATTGATTTTGCGCACAAAAAGTATTCTCGACGCTTCATAACATTGAGGTTGAACCACTGTAATCACGTGGACTCTTAACGATGTCTTTACTACTTTTCTGGACATTGAATGTGGTAATTAATTACATCGCTTTCTCTTGGGAATCAGAAACCTCTCGGAGGTCATCAAAAATATCTTAATTTGTGTTCCACAGATGAACGAAGATCTTAAGTTTGTGGAACGACATGAGGGTGAGTAATTAATGACAGAATTTTCATTTTTGGGTGAACTAACCCTTTAAGTGAGTGTTGATGACGGCAAAGGTAATCATAATTTAAAACTAACAGAGAACAGAAATGGCCAGTAACCATAAAATGGCCGATATTATAGTTTTTTTCTAAATAAATTGAAAAAATATTAATAGTTTTGACGCTTGAATTATGAATTGAATTCTAACATCTTGAAATGCAACAACATTGCTTGCATTTGCGTACTTGCGTATCATATGCATTCTGATCTAAATGTGTTTGTGTTGGATAATTGTGGAAGGGAAACAGAAGAACAGGATGTTGTGGGGCACTTCCTCCTTGAGTTTTCCACCAGATGACTGAAGAGAGGAATAAATTGTGCAGTGCATCAGAATCCGAGTGAGCAAATATCATAACAGAAATCTGCTCTCAATGCTGCTGATATGCAGCATAAAGATTGGGTTGCACAGGGTGTCTGGCCTTGTAAGAGAGTGTGTATTTGTGTGTCTGCCCTTCCTTTAGAGGTCATATATACCAGCGTCTTTCTTCCTTTAAGATCCGGACAAGTCTTGGGATCTTGAGAATTCCCATCCAGTTAAAATGTAGAGAACAGAGACAGAATTTATTCAGCACTTCTCGGAAGTAAAGTTTTTGCCAATTAAGGCCAATTCAAAGCAGCATACAGTGGTATCTCCTAGATCTGAGGCTCGGAATCGGTCCGTGACTTCCTCATTAATGAAGCTTTTTCCATCATTAGCCGGGCACCAGATGAACCTCATCATCACACTGCAGAGCAGACGGCGCAGTAACCGAGGCGTGGTGGGGTGGGGGAGTTCAGATATGTGGCTTGCCATCTGATTGGTGGTAAACTGAGGACTGCTAATTGCGCTTTTACCCAAATGCAGACCTCCGCTCATTAATCAAAGCACCGGGCCTACATTTGACAAGGCAGTTTAAGAGAAATAAACACAAACATGATCACAATAACACCACAGGAGGACTTAATTGACCCTCTGATGCAGGACAAACATGTTAAACAATGGGATGATGAAGGAAAAAGAGCGGGAAAACATGAAAGAGTGACCGGAGAGCGGGGAGACCCCTAATTGAGTAGAACATCTGGCTCTGTTCCACTGTTATTTGGCTGTTTGAACTTCATTGTGCCTGTGTGTGATGGATGCAGCTGGAGAAGACTGAGATTGGGGGATGTAGAGGGGCGAGGGGCCCATTTGGTCTGCAGACTCTGACATGAGGGGAAGATATATTTTCCTTTCATTCTCTGTGGGAGGGCATTAACTTACTCTGTAAATAACTCCAATTAACTCCAGTCAAGGGGTGACATGCCCTGCTGCAGTCCATCATGTACCATGTGCCCAGGTCTGGCAGGTATTGGACATCACTGCAGTCAGTGATTACTTGTTTATTTAAGCAGTAAGGTATGAAGCTGTGCTGTTAAAACTAGGGGGCACAGATATTAAAATTCTGGGAATTTTTTTTACGTTACGGTCGATAACCAATAAATGGCCAGTATTAAAATTCTATATGTTTTTGTCTAAATATATTACAAATAAAACATTTTTTTTTTTTTTTTTTTTTAAATCAATAATTTTAAATGCTACAAGTGAATTTAGCCATCACAACATTGAAATATACAGTACGAACAATACATATTCATTTTGAGAATAAATTTAACAATGTTATTACAATTTTAGTCATTTTAAAGATTAAGTGAGCGTTAGATAACAGTAAAGGTAATCTACATATAAAAACAGGGTAAATGAGCATGAAAAATGAAATATGGAATAATGATACACTACTATTCAAAAGTCTGGGTCAGTAAGATTTGTTTTTAAAGAAATTAATACTTTTTTTTGTTTAGCAAGGACACAGTAAAATAATCAAAACTGAACATAAAGATATTCCCAAATATACAAAATATTTACATTTTTTATATTTACAAATGTTTCTTGAGCACCAAATCTGTTTTCTGAAGGACCATGTGACAATGAAGACTGGAGTAGCAACTGCTGAAAGATCAGCTTTGCCATTACAGGAAAAAAATTCTGAATTTTTAATTGTAATAGTTTCATAATATTACTGTTTTTACTTTATTTTTACTGTTTTACTGTGATCAATTAAATGCAGCCTTGGTGAGCATTTCCTCTTTCAAAAACATAAAAAAAAAAAAAAAAAATCTTACTGAGCCCAAACTTTTCAATGTTAGTGTAAATAAAAAAATAAAAAAAGTAATATCAACCAATATAGTGCCAAAATATTGTGCATCCATAATTAAAACGTTTCTTCATTAATCAAATTCATTCAAATTGGTAAACAACAAAATAGTATTGTCCAATCAGCTTCCAGGAATGGAACTGTCTGTTTTACAATGACCAACAACTCCATAAAACCAAAATACAACTCACAGCGAGCGCCTGAAACATAATGCAATTATTATTATCATTTGAATGAAAGAAATAATCTGCTGCATGCTGAAATGTCTTTTGGAGCAGAATCTATTGGAGAATGGGCAATTGTCCTCATCTACCAATCAAGCTAATCTATAATTAGTTCCTCCTCGGGAAGAAAACACTGAACATTAACTCCAGCTTGCGTAGTAAAAATAACCGAGTTAACATTTTAAGAGATGCTCTTTGCAGTGTGCTTACTCAAGGTCAAAGGAAGCAAGACAGGCCATCTCTAAGTTCCCCTAACTAGCAGTTTCAAATCCACAGCTCCGTTTCCATCAAGGTCTGCACTTTCACTTCAGCTTTTCATCAGACGACGTCTTGAAATAAAGCTACATCAGTGACCTTTTCTGTCAAATCTGCTGCTGCATTAGCAATAACGTTCAGTCTATTTCAGTATAGCGTTCAGTCCAAGTATCATCCCGTGACGTTCCTGCTGCCTCCTGTAGTGAAACATGTTGATCCATTTCTGTTTACTCACAGCAGATGGTAATGGGCTCTAAAAGAAGGCAGTTTCAACAACCAGATCATTGTGTTTGTCCATGGCGAGCATTCTGGAACATCTGCATGGAGAACACAGTAGCTAGAGTGGTTGTGGTCAGACACGAATTAAGGATGGTTGGGCGGTAAACATCCTGTGCTTTAAGGAAATAAAAACATTCCAAACAGCTCATAATGGTGCTAACGCCTACACAAGTTTACAGGTGCGAGAGAGAGGTGTAAGCTGGGAAGAAAGATCACTTTTTGCACATTTGCGGAAAACAAAAACCTCACCGAATGTTCCATAGCTGTTAAGCGGTTTTAAACCGAACAAGTTGAGTAAGGAGATTTAAACAGATGACTGCCACTCATGAGCTAGTGCAGTATATTACCTTTCTCAGAAGGGAATTAGCTCTCTCGAAGAGCTCTCAGAGCTTAAAAAAACTCTCTGTGCTGTTTCGTTTTTTGACATGATGGGGCTGGAAGAGGAAGAGTAGCACACAATTAAGGATGAGGGTAAATATGCTAGGGCTGGGTACTACTGACACAAATTTCACAATTCGATTACATTTCGATTCGATATTGATTGATTTGTATCAGGTACAGTACTATCAAGGCCTAAACCTGCAGAAATTAGAACTAAATAAATAAATAAAATATATAGATAAATAATTAAATGTAATAATAGGAAAATAAATCAAGTAATAAATAACTTCAGAAAACATAACTCATGTTTTATTAAATTTAATCCTGAATTTATTTTTCTACGACTTTTTTTCTTCATTCATTATTTATTAAATGTATTTTTCATTCTTTTTAACTTTTATTTATGCATTCATTTATTTTTAGATTTATTCAGACATGTACATTGCTTAAATTTATTAGACCACCTGTCATAATAAAGAGATCATAATCAGTCTTAATCAATCAGATCATAATCAATCAGAATAATGTCAAGACACTGCAGATGCAGACCTGTGAAAGGATTCTTGATATCTTGAACACTGTTGTCATGGCAACACATTAAACTTTAATATTCTTTATGGGGAGTTTTAAGGCACTTGGCATGCTTCAAATTTCATGAAACTCAAAACACAAATCAGAGTTGCCAGCCAGAAGACTGTGCAAAACCTTAGAAATGGGTGTGCAGGAAGGTCTCTATAACACCACCTTTTGTCTAAAGTTGAGGGTTAGTTTTATAAACACAAATATTTTAAGAATCTGTCAAAAACTTGTTTAAAGGTGCCATAGAATGGCCATTTCACGAGATGTAATATAAGTCTAAGGTGTCCCCAGAATGTGTCTGAAGTTTCAGCTCAAAATACCCCATAGATTTTTTATTATACCATGTTTTAACTGCCTATTTTGGGGTGGGAGGAAAAATGCGCTCATTTGGTGTGTATACACCTTTAAACGCTTGTGCTCCCCGCCCCCAAGCTCGCAACGCCATTAAACATTGCATAAATAATACAGAAGTTAACACAGCAAATATAACTCTTAAAATGGATCTTTACAAACTGTTAGTGAAGCAGCATATCAGATCACGAAAGTATGGCATGTATTTTGTGGATGTTTGCTAAAATTAGATTCTGAATGAGTTTGATAGCGTGCTGCATGGCTAACGGGGCTAAAGCTACACACTGTTGGAGAAACTCAATAAGAATGAAGATGCGTTTATGAATTATACAGACTGCAAGCATTTTTGGGTTAAAAATGAAAATAACGACATAGCTCTGGTCTCCGTGAATACAGTAAAAAACAATTGGTAACTTTAACCACATTTAACAGTACATTAGCAACATACTAACGAAACATTTAGAAAGACAATTTACAAATATCACTAAATATACCATGGATCATGAACCGTCATTATCGATCCATCTGCCATTTTCACTATTGCCCGTGCTTGCTTGCTTTACAATACCTGCTGAACTTCTGATGATTTGCCTGTGCAGCTCCAAGACGTTAATACTGCCTTGCCTTGAACATGGGCTGGTATATGCAAATTTTGGGGGTGTAAATAATAATGATCCCGACTGTTACGTAACAGTCGGTGTTATGTTGGGATTCGCCCTTTTTCCCGTGGTGTTTTTCACGCACGAGATTTACATATAAAGGAGGAAACAATGGTGTTTGAGGCTCACAGCATGTCATTTCCATGTATAGAACTCTTAATATTCAACTATGCCAAGGTAAATACAGTTTATCATTCTATGGCACCTTTAAAACGAAGTTTTATTGTCATTTATTAGGTAAACAACAAACTGAAACAACTAAATAGTCTTTATTCACACATAATGACCAAAAAAAAAAAAATAATAATTATATATATATATATATATATATATATATATATATATATATTTTTTTTTTTTTTTTTTTTTTTTTTAATATTTTGTATGGCCTCCTTTGGCCTTGATAACAGCTTGCTGGCATTGTTTTTATGTACTTTTCCACAGTCTCTGTTGTTATTGACTTCCAAATAGTTTCTAGTTGTTCCCAAAAACATTTGTGCGATCTATCTTTGAATCCAATAAATCCCAACAATTATATTTTAGCATTAGAAACACTACTGTGACTAAAGAGCTTACACATACTTGTGTGGATTAACCATTACAGAAACATAAAAAATGATTTTGGTAAAAAAATAGTTTAGGGCAGCTGTGGCACAAACCTTACAATGGGTGGTGGTTTAAGAAATTTAAGCACCGTCTCTATTTTACATATTTATTTATACATTTATTTATTTATACTTTTCTGTGTGCAACATGGAAATGAGGGAGGTGGTCCTTGCGTTGCTCCAGTGCATCACTGGTTGAGAGCTCACATATAAATGTGTCAGAGTGTTCAAAATGGTATTTGCTGTTTGAACTTCATAATATAGTTTACAGAATTTTAAAGCTGAGAATGTTTCATAGACTAAAAGATCGATTCTTGGGATTTAAGAATCGATATCGGTTCATCAAAATGAAAATCGATTAAAATTGAGAAATCTATACTTTTTAAACCAAGCCCTAAAACACACAATGCGATTTCACAGTCAGTGCAAATGCAAAACAGCTCCCTGGACGGTCCCCACTCTCTGTGGCCTGCTTAAAGGCCAAACCTCAGATATTTTCTTTTGCAAGTTTGAGAACGCTACATCTGAAGTCTCTATCTCTGTTGACAGCAGTCTCTCACACCTCAAAGCCACAGGAACATTAAAACATCTGCCGATCTTCTCATGATGCACAATGGCTGAAAAGCAAGCACGTCAATGAGGCAAGTCTGAGGATTCAGCGAAGTTCCACGTCTACTGCATGGCTCTACGCTTCTCTCCACAATGCCATCCATCTCTGTCACCGAAAAGACACTGAGGAGATAAAAGCATGAGAGATCCAACACTGCAAGGTTTAAGACTGCCACCTCAGCCCCACATACAGTGAAGCTTGCCAATGTCCTCTAGATTCAATACATCCGGCCCATTCATCTCTGTTCCAGACCACCGTTTTGTCCGCCCTCTTAATGTCAATACTAATAGATAGTAATGCATTTAGATCTTTCCAGTAAGAGGAGAAACTCAGAACCTCAGCAATCTTCTGATAATTATCAAGCAGGGTTGACATTGCTAGAGTACAGCACACAATCTGAAGAAGGGTGTCTGTTTCGTCACCCTGCCTATATTTTATAATAGCTAGAAAATTGTGCAGTTAATGAAACAAAGAAAGACCTGGTTCCTTTTTCCCATTGTTCCATCAGTGGCTTTATGGCTGTTATTTTTTTTTTTTTTTTTTTTGTTGCTGTTGCTGTTGCTGTTGCTTGCCCACAGCTGTCGCAACAATGTAAACACAAAAAAATAGTAACACAGACGTGGTCAACAATGAGATTAAAAAAAAAAAAAAAAAAAGATAGCTTTAAAAAAAGCAAGGCATATAAACAAAACAGACATTATTTTGGTAGGAATTAAAAGACATCAAATGCTTTAAAACTAAAAAAAAGTTTTTAAAAGTGTGTAAGAAGTTAAAAAAAGTTTTTAGTGCATTTGTAGACTTCTAAAACTGGTGTAAAAATCACAAACAGGCATTTTAAGTTGTTTAGGGACCATTCAGTCTTTCACAGACTGTCTAACGTTGCATGGCAGAGATGATATTTATGGCAGGAGGGTGCTGGGGGAGAAAGACAGAAAAAGAGAGTCCCATTGTTGGTCTCAGGAGCTCCAGTATAATTACTGTAGCACATGCGGGGCCTCCACGAAGATGCCTGGCTGCAGGCCGGGGACCAGCTCTCTGTACTGATGTCTCCCCGCAGCCCCACTGCACTATGAATGAACTCGCTTTTCCACATGCCTCTTTCTCCTGTTCCCTCCTCTCTTACTGTCTCTTCTATCCTTTCTGCACATCTCATTCAGGGGGGCTTAATAATAAGGAATGTTTCTGCTGGCCTAAGTGAGACTTTCACTTGCCCTGCCAACATTTTCACTGGTCCTACTACAAAGATAAATTAATTAACATGATAAAACACACACACACACACACACACACACACACACACACACACACACACACACACACACAATATGTTGGGTTTCCATGATTATGGAGACTTTCCAAAAACATTTTTTTATATATATATATATATATATATATATATATACACAAACTGTATATTCTGTCCCCAAACAGTAACCCTACCCCTAAACCTACTCATCAAAACTTTATGCATTTTTTCATTTAAAAAAGAAAAAAAAAGAAAAAAAAAAAAAAGAAAAATCACTTAGTATGATTTATAAGCCATTTTCCTCATTTTCCCCAAAAAAATGTCCCCACAAGGACAAGGATTTCAGATATTGCCATCGTTGTGGTGACATTTTGTCCCGATAACATAGGGTATACCTGAAACACACACATTTATATTTATATTTATATTTATATTTAATTATTTATTTATATATTTATATTCAATAAAAAAAAACTCTACATCATATCATCATATATATCATGTTACAATAACTGACTGTATTTTAATATATTGTTTTGCACTAAATTCTATATTGCATTGCATTAATAATAACAACATTAAACAAAGTCACTATATATTATCATATATATAATTTACAAGTATATTAGTAAGTATATCAGTAAATTATATATATATATATATATATATATATATATGTCAAACCAAAAATTATTCAGATATTTTTACTAGTGGGTGCAGGACACTATATTTCATTTATGTAAGTGAGGATAGCAAAATAAAGTAAACTGTGGCATATTATACCCAAAAATTATATATATATATATCACGTTACAATAACTGACTGTGATAGCAATAATAACAACATTAAACAAAGTCAGTATATATTATATCATTTAGATGTATACTAGTAAATTTTATATGTATGTATGTATATGTGTATATGTGTATATATGTATATGTGTATATATGTGTATATATATGTGTGTGTGTGTGTGTGTGTGTGTGTGTGTGTATTTACATTTAAATAAATATTATATACATATACATTTATATTTAGTGCAAAACAATATTAATATAAAAATAAATATTCCGTTATAACTAAAATTTTCAAGACCGATTCTAGCGACAAAACCTCATCTATGTGAGTCAGCTACAAAACGTTCCTGTGGCGACATATTTAAATTAACAGAATTTTTTATGTTCACAGAAAACCAAATGTTTCAGTTTGCAAGCCACAAAAACACATATACATGATCATCAAGCACAAGATACAGTGACAACGCAGAACTGGCCTGATAGGACTACTGACACATCCATCAACTAGCACTGCGCCATAAAACCATTCTCATTGTTGAGCCCTGCACTCATCTCAATTTCTTTTCCTTCCTCTCTGCAATCTCCAAAAAGGACACATTACTATCCCCCCTTTGTGTGGGACAGGGAGCCAAATGCTGGAAGGCAGAGTAGAGGATCTGTCCCTTGAGATTTAAGACAGAGTGACACAGCAGACGTGGAGGGGCTGACAGCCGATATCCCTGCTCCTGTCCGGAGTGAGTGTCACAGCTTCTGGATACAACAACGTGTCAGGACAGCCTGTCAGTTGGCGTCCGCAGGCTAAAAAACGCTGCTTTACCTCTCCATCAACCCTAAAAATTTCATTTCAATCATCTCACCCCTGCAGAATCTGGTGAGACTGGGATCGAAAGCATTACTAAAATTAAACTCTTCTGCCAAAACCCAAGCCAGAGTTGCCAATCAAAAGCACTGGGATATAAACCAACAGCTGAAACACTATTATTTGCTGGCATTATCAAACGCCTTATGATACGTTTTCAAACTGTGCAGTATTTACCCAAATAGTCAGTGGCCTAAATGCAGTTTAATTGATGTGAGGCTACGCTCTGAACCAGATGCTGGGAATGTTACGCTTGGCTGTCAGTAAAACAGAATGCTAAGATTTTCCTCTTTAGTCAAGGCCCGTGTTTCATGTCTGAAACGCACAGGCTGACCCAGAGCTCTAATGGCCCCCGGGGAGAGTATTCTGCATGTGTCAGCTTATGCCCGAGACACACTTGCTCTGTTAATAATCTCTCTCACTTTGTTCTCGCCCTGCGCAGAGTCTGCTCGGCCCACCAAGGGTTTAGATCCAGAGGGGGTCAGTCTCTTTCATTAGGGCTGCTGCTCTTGATCAGAGCTGGATTTCCACGATAATTAGCCTTGACTCAAGTTGACATGAAACACCAGAGGAAACTCAATGAACAGACCAGTCATGTGACCTGACCTCTCCTATGTCTATGTCCATCCGGCAGGACGTTCAAAGGGCAACAGATCAGTGTCAAAGAGAAAGACCATACGAGTTATGAGACTGACAACCGTGATAACGCTTGAAGATGACCTTAAAAACCATCTGCTGACGTTAAAACAGACATCTCGATACACAATGCACACAGAACAAAAGTGAAATCTCTGCTCAATCCCTTTCATTTCACTTCACAATGGACAAAAACAATCCTTATATACAAAACACTGACCAGATTACGTGTGACCAGACCACAAGCGAAGTAAAAAGCATCCTACCTGTCCTGTGACTGTTCTTCATACATTCTCTCCTTGGCTTCCTTAAAGAGGCGGATTGCTCTTTTGGACTTCTTCATCAGGCTGTCGATGTACACTTTGAAATAGTCATTCTCGCTTAACTGAGTAAGTCTCTGGTTCTCCTCGTATTTGCACAGAATCAGCCTCAGGTGCTGATAAGTGTCAGGTAAAATATCCAGGATGTACGGAGGACTGTTCTTCAGCTGTAGTCTGGGGTTCTGACATAACCTCACCTTAAAAAAAAAAAAAAAAAAAAAAAAACACACACACACAGTCGGCTTAGAAAAATGACTACACACACAGCATTTTTTACTAAACAATTCAGTTTGAATAAAGAAAATTTCAAAAGGTAAGTGGTACCAGGACTGAAAACCTTCAGGTATCAGATTAGTCAAGAGAAATGAAGATTCCTGCACTTCGTAACACAAATCATGATCGTCACATTGTATACAGAACTCTATTTCTGATACATCTCATTAGTAATGAAAGATGGATGGGAAATAAGGTAATGCTTGTATAAATTATATAACATCACAAAGTACTGCATATAAAGTAGCTATAAATACAAAAAAAAATGAATATGTTCATAGATAGATAGATAGATGGATGGATAGATGTGTATTTCAGCTACGAACACACTTCTCGCGCTTGCCGCCACTCGGTAAACATTTTGCTACAATGTATCAAACAAATGCTTCCAAACAAGCGACTTCATGGAAAAGTCTCTCAGCGCGAGAGCAGAGGAAGCACTGTTGCGTCATCGGCAGGAAGACTGTAAACACAGTCAAGACACTTACTACTTTGTCCATGAGTTTCCATGTCTTCTCTACGGTCCGGCGGTCCGCAGCCGCCTGTTTGGGGGGTCCAACAGCGTCCTGGATGGCATCAATAATGCCTAAAATACGGCCTTTCCTATTGTTAGGTGGGCGTCCACTGAGAGCAGTTGCCATTTTCTGCACACTGTAATATACAGAAATGTTGAAGGCAACAAAACACATGTGGGTAGATGTGTGACAGTATAAAAGAACTGTACCAGGACTGAAAACCTTTACTTTAGATCTTTCATAGCCTATCAGACCAGCGATTAGTACAAAAGACTAGTCAAGAGAAAGTAAGACGCTTGCACTTTGTAATCATTTAATACCACTGATATACATTTGTCAACAATACTTTGTATATTGTATAACGTACTATATACAAATACAACTAACTGTTGGTAAATTATGAACGAGATTTGTCTGTCTCACACAAATCATGATCACCGCACATGTAAACAGAACTCTATTTGAAATAAGTAAATTATTTAATCACATTATAAAAGTTAACTTTTTTAAGCGTGCAGTTTGTTTCGGTGAGCTGTGCCCATTTAGCTGGGAATAATTTGGGATGAAACAGTTTAAAATCCACCCTGCAGAAATACAAGATTAGCTACTGTGTTGCACTTTTTAAAGAGCATGTAGCAAAATGCGTTGTAGTAAGAAACACAACTTGATCTCCAAAGACTATGACAACTAATTAGCTAGAGCAGGGATGTTAAATTCACTGTAAATTGCTCTTTTGTATAATCTAAAAACTCCAGACTTACTGCGGCAAAAGGAAAACAGTGTAGCTGCCAATACAGGGAATGTCAGAATTCCTGAGTTGAAGCTTTAGGGAGGTCCCCACAACAAATTACAACAAAAGCAACAAAAACACAACGCCAATCCCAGGAAACTGTTACATCTCTGCCCAGATGTTCAAAATCTAGAAGCGGCTCGTCCGTATCCTCAAACAGAAACCGCTTAAACGCAGTACAATCCCGCTTTTCTCGCTGTCTGATATGGTCGTGACACTGCTCGGTTAAAAAATCAGTACTGGAACAAGAAGCAGCGAAAGCAAAAGGGAGGAGCTGAATGGGCGGAGCTGATGAAGAAATCGCTCTCAAGTGGCCAATCAGAAGGCGCGAACGTTCTCAAAGGTGACGGAGTTCTCCAATCGCCAATTGGAGTTGAGACTTTAAGTGCATACTTAATATTTCCGTAAATGAAGAGGCAATGAAATCGTGCAAAGCGTGTTGTAGGTCGTTCCTATTTTGCAAATTGTATATTCAGTCATCTTCACTTTCTCCGATGGAAACAAGTGTTATGGCAAGCCGTGTTGGCATTTATAACGTCTAGAATAGGTAACTTAAATCTTTGTGTTTTTTTTTTTTATTACTAGTAGCCTACCTAATCCAATAGTGACTAGTATCTTTTAATTTTAACGACTCCTTTATTACTCGTAATGTTACTAGTAACAATTGGAATAGAAATTCTAGTAATTACTCATATTGGTACTATCTAATTGCCTAAATACATACTACTAAAGCTGAAATAGACACTAGTATGACAATTAAACTAGAATATGTACCAGCAATAACTGGAATACTAGTCAGTAGTGAATAGTTGATATTTGATCCTCAGATCCCCATTAAATTCAATTGCAAAAACGTGTTAGTAACAGAATTGTTGTATTGGTGACGTAAGTGCACTAAAAATAGAAACAACTTTCACTCAGAAGTTGCTAGTAAATTTAACAAACAATTACAAACAGCGAGTAACATTGAATTAAATATGAAATTCTGAAGTAGAAAAAAATAGCATTTTCTTTTACAACTTTCATTTACAACTTTGAAAAATCATTTTTACAGTGTACTAGCATATAATGAATAAAAGAATAAAAATAAGCAAGTTACTACAAATGTAAACATACAAATTAGTTTAAAAGAATAAATGTTAAAATGGCTTTCCACACAAGTCCAGTTGTTTAGGTGCCCTAAAACCACGTGGGCCATTGGCGGAACATTTTGTTTTGCTCCTTTAATAAGAAATGTCTTGATCTTCCTCTTCTACATATTCTGTCTTCCTCTCATTCAGCTTCATTCCATCTTGTTAGGGCCTGAGCACCGATGGTGTGAGGACCCTATTGTCCTATTGTAATTGCTCAGTCAATTATTCTTCTTCTCTAAAATGAATCACATTTTTGAGGGCCTAAACATGCTCGAAAACTCATGAAACTGCACATGCATCAGAAGTGGTGAAAATTTACATCTGATATGGGTTTCAGAATTAGGTGTGGCAAAACGGCTCGATAGCGCCATCTACAAAATTTCAATTAAGCGCCCTTCACACTACGTTTCACGTACAGGAATGAAATTCGGTAGACACGTCTAACTACGGAGCCCCGGACATGACATGCAGGAAAAAAATAGTAGGCTAAATCGTGCGCACAATTTACTAATTTGTTCCCTCAATTTACTAAATCGTGCGCACGATTTACTAATTCGTTCCCTCAATTTACTAAAACGTTCGGGAACAAAATAGTAAATCGTGCACACGATTTAGTAAATCGAGAGAACGAATTAGTAAATTCGATTTAATTTTTTTTTCTTGCATGTCATGTGTGGGGCTCTGTATGTAACAGCCCAATACCTACAAAAAAGTCCCTGGGTGCAAAATCTGAAAACCCAACAGGATCTTTTGAATTTTGTCTGCAAAAGTTTTGCAGTTTTTGCCATTCCCAGACATTGTATTTAACAAACTCCTCCTAGAGCTTTAATCAGATCAACATCATATTTGGTCAGTCTAATCTAAAGGCCTTTGCGACGTTAAATTGCGAAGATCTTGACTTTTCGATGAAGAGCGTGTCCATGGCGGCCTGACAAAGTTCGATGTTTCGCCATGAAAGAGGAAGCTGTTGTAACTCAGGCATACTATGTCCGATCTGCCCCAAACTTTACATGTTTGATAAGAGTCCTGGCCTAAAGACATCTACATGACAATATTTAGTTAGTCATAGCACCACCTGCTGGCAACAGGAAATGGCATGCTTTACACTGTAATTCACTCACAGAAACACATTTAAATATGCTATGAAGTACCAAACATACTAGAAACACGCTAAATCATGCAACACTTGGCTAAGTGCTAAAATATGCAATTAACGCCACAAAACAGGAAGTTGTTGTAACTCAGGCATACAATGTTTGATCTGCTCCAAACTTCACGTTTGATAATAGTCCTGGCCTGAAGACATCTACATGGCAATATTCATTAACAGTCAAAGCACCACCTGTTGGCAGCAGGAAGTGTGGTACGTCAAAATGACTTTACCATATTTCTCCTGTATTTACTTGCTTACATGCATGTTACCCACTTTTCACTGTTTTCCTAAGGCCACCGGGTGGCGGTGAGCCCGGGTGTGAGGGCCCTTTCATCTCTGTTTGTTAATCTTCGGAACAAAAATTAAGATATTTTTGTTGAAATCCAATGGCTCAGTGAGGCCTCCATAGCCAGCAATGACTTTTCCTCTCTCAGGATCCATTAATGTACTAAAAACATATTTAAATCACTTCATGCGAGTATAGTGGCTCTATATTAATATTATAAAGCGACGAGAATATTTTTGGTGCGCCAAAAAAACAAAATAACGACTTATATAGTGATGGCCGATTTCAAAATACTGCTTCAGGAAGCTTCGGAGTGTTATGAATCAGCGTATCGAATCATGATTTGGATCGCGTGTCAAACCGCCAAACTGCTGAAATCACATGACTTTGGCGCTCCGAACCTCTGATTTAAATATATTTTTAGTACATTAATGGATCTTGAGAGAGGAAGTGTCATTGCTGGCTATGGAGGCCTCACTGAGCCATTGGATTTCAACACATAATATCTTAATTTGTGTTCCGAAGATTAACGAAGGTTTTACGGGTGTGGAACGGC
The DNA here is from genome assembly GCF_019924925.1 of Ctenopharyngodon idella. NCBI lineage: Eukaryota > Metazoa > Chordata > Actinopteri > Cypriniformes > Xenocyprididae > Ctenopharyngodon > Ctenopharyngodon idella. The sequence goes on along the minus strand of NC_067229.1, from coordinate 37,633,399 downwards.
ATGAGCGTGAGTAATAAAAGACATTATTTTCATTTTTGGGTGAACTAACCCTTTAATAGCATTGAATCACAATGTAATCATATTTACAGTTATATTGTTTATGTTTGCAAAACTGAATACAATACAAGAACTTTCCAGCAAAGACAGCAATCTTTTAGATTAGCATTCCACTCATCCTTCGAGACTAGCTACATATGGATTTCCTATTCTGGCTATACAGAAAACTCACTGTGAAACCTAATACAGTTACAAGTATGAGTGATTCTCCACAGAACACGTGTCAAAATGTGAAACTGTGAGGTCAAACCACTACAAAAACATGGTATAAGCACTCAACAAGGAAACAGGAAGTATAGCAAAAACAATGAAACAAAGTTGCACCTGAAGACACTACAGAATATGCACACACAACAGAATAGAATGGTTTAAATAGAGGTGATTTAACACAATCTGTTAATGGTGCAACCTGTCAATCAGTAGCGGAAATCAGAAATGTAAGACATGACTCATCTAACTGAGAACCAAGGTGCGGGAACTGATGTATCCAGAAAATGCTTAGACATGTTTGGATTAAATTTAGCTTTTTATGTGGTTAGTATATATTCCTTCTGCTTTTTTTTTTCAGAGAATCAAAAAAAACAAACAAAAAAAACAGTTAGTTTCAATGAATGAAAGAAAATTTCATATCATCCTGGATTGTACTTACCGTCTGATGACAAATTTGAAATTTTAAACTTGCCCCCATCTGCAGCAAAGCACCATGGATGATGTTTGTAATGAGAACGGGGTCCCTGGGGCCATGACCAGGAGGTCACACGATACAGCGCAGTGCTTATTAAAGCACAACGCTCTCAGTTCCACTTCCATGACACTACACACACACATACACCACACACACAGGAAATGTGATCCAATGTCTCCCGGGCATATCTTTCAGCAAAGAAAGTAAGGCAGATAGAGAAAAAGGAGCAATGGAGTTGCACAAGATGAACAATCATATCATTACAGGGGCTGATGATGGTTCTGTCTACTACCTAATGCACATTATGACTCATTCTTTATGCCTCAAATATTTCAGAATGAATCTAAACATGTTTTAGATGTTTAATAAACAAATGATATATATGGAAATACATATATGGTGTGAATATATGTGTCAGTAAGTGTGTGTGTGTGTGTGTGTGTATATGACAATGAAGTCATATATATTCAATAAATATTAAAAACTCACCATCTTCTCAGTATGACATTACAGGATATAAAACGATTGTTAAGTTATGCTTGAAAGGTCAGCATAACTGATTTCCCCTCAAAAGTAACAGACGGTCAGCATAATATCTTGCTTCTCTGTTAAAATGTGACCCTGCTTTCGATTTCCCTTTTTCTGACCTGTGGAGGTCAAGTATGTGATAATAGTTTAGAGGGAAGGAGGCAAAAGAGCCCAGAGTGAGTGTTTCTGGTCAGTCAATAACCCCCAAAAGTTAGTTAAACCATTAATAAAAACATACAAACAAAAAGTAACGATCAATACCGTATCACTTCGCAAATTGTATCCGTCTCAACCAAAAGAATAACATACATTGCAACATATGGCAGCATGGCTTTGGCACAATACACTGAATGAAGTGATGAAAAATATCATCAGCATGTTTCCGAGTTGTTTTTAATGAGTCATTATTTCCCTGTTATGAGTAAGCACACTTCTGTATTTCAGAGCTAGTTGTCTTTCAGGATGTCTGTGGCCTGTTAATTGTGTGAAACGTGACAGTGACAGACTGTATTATACAACAGGCTTCACAACAGAGATGTGGAGGTTCACACTGAAATGTCAAGATTATCAGGATTGGTATGTCTCATTGTTTCGATAACAATATTGTTTTTGGCAACAGGGTGCAGTGATGTCATTGAGCGTTGCAAAAGAATTCCTTGGAAATTTGCTGAGATGTAAAATTATGAAACTCTGTTGCTGTATAAGACTTCTGAAGTTCGGATTCAGCAGCTTTCTGTACAGGAAGTTGTATAGCATGGAGTTAATTCAGTTAGGGGGTTATCATGCGTGCCAGTGTGTGTTCAGTTCAGGAAATGTAAAAGGCCTTATTGTGCCCACAGGATTGACCGAGAGGCAATTCACTTCAGAGCCGCCTGATAGTAAAGAGATTATTATGCCTGTGCTCGACTTATCTGTGCCTACTTAAAGGGTTAGTTCATCCAAAAATGAAAATTCTGTCATTAATTACTCACCCTCATGTCGTTCCAGACTTTCGTTCATCTTTGGAACACAAATGAAGACCTTTTTGATGAAATCTGAGAGCCAGCTAACAAGTTCCAAAAACCAGCTGGACCTTAATCTGGTATGTTTTTGCAGCAGAAGCCTTGACCAAATGGCCAGGGCCAGCTGATAGTTACTCTAGTCAATCATCAAAACCAGTCTGAATTGGCTTGGGCCCACTAGAAATGAGCTACATTGGAAGTTAAAGGAATAGTTCACCCAAAAATGAAAATTCTGCCATTAATTACTCACCCTCATGTCGTTCCAAACTATTAAGACTTTCCTTCATCTTCAGAGCACAAATGAAGATCTTTTTGATGAAATCTGAGAGCTTTCTAATCCCTCCATAGACAGCTACACAACTGACACTTTGACACTTCAAGAAGTTCATAAAGAGATCGTAAAACTAATCCATAAGAATTGAGCAGTTTAGTCCAAATTTTCTGAAGAGACTTGATTGCTTTATATGATGAACAGACTGAATTTAGACTTTTAATCTCATATAAACATTCTTCAACTCACATCAGTTGTGGTAAACGGAAGCTCAGTCATGTTTGCTTGACATGTGCGAGAACCAATGAGGTTCATTCTCGTGTGTTACACAGCACGTTTGATCTTCAGGAAGAGGTTTGTTCTCACGCATCAAGCAGGTTCGGTTGAGCTTCTGCTTGTGTTTGCTGATCAATGTTTATATGTAAATAAAAGCCTAAATTAAATCTGTTCATCATATAAAGCGATCAAGTTACTTCAGAAAATTTTGACTAAACCTCTCACTTCATATGGATTAGTTTTACGATCTCTTTATGAACTTTTTGAAGCGTCAAAGTGGTAGTCACGTATGACTATGGAGGGATTAGAAAGCTCTCAGATTTCATCAAAAAGATCTTCATTTGTGCTCTGAAGATGAAGGAAAGTCTTAATAGTTTGGAACGACATGAGGGTGAGTAATTAATGGCAGAATTTTCATTTTTGGGTGAACTATTCCTTTAACTTCCAATGTAGCTCATTTCTAGTGGGCCCAAGCCAATTCAGACTGGTTTTGATGATTGACTAGAGTAACTATCAGCTGGCCCTGGCCATTTGGTCAAGGCTTCTGCTGCAAAAACATACCAGATTAAGGTCCAGCTGGTTTTTGGAACTTGTTAGCTGGCTTCTTTCTGGTCTACCAGCCCAGCCAGGTCCCTACCAGCTGGTATTTGAAATCAAAACTATGTCAGACCAGCTTGGGCCAGCTACCATGTTCTAAAACACTAAATCTGGATTTTTCCAGCAGGGCAGTCGTGTCTTGATTTGAACAGTCTGGAAACTGTCTTCAAAAACTCCCTTCTGATTATTTGGACATAAAGTTTACCAATTTGTTCTGGTAATGGCATAGTAAACAAAGACTTCGGCACACAAACACAAATATCCGGCCCAGACAGTCCAAGCCCTGCCAGGACAGGAGATTGTTACCCACTATTTTTCTCTGACAATAGAGTTTCCTGAGGCCGCAACCAATAGCTTTGCTAAAATTAACTTTTTTTCTATCAATGTTAGACACACAGATTTAATATTTAAAACATAAAATAAGCATCAATATTCATCTAACCTTTCAGTAGTTTGGTCTGAACTGTGTCATTTCTCTGTAATATCTTTCTGTCGTTCTTCTTGGTTGGTGTCAGGCTGTGTATCCACAGCGATGCCCATGGCAACAGAGCTATATAAAGATTCATGAAAGGCTGTGGCGTTTAGATAAGACATAGGAGTTCTGTCAGAGAGGAAACAGCTAAAGATGAGAAACAATCCAGTCAACCAGAAAACCACACAACCTCTAATCTGTGCTGCAGCTGGTCTTTGGGCTACTTTGTACCAAACTTATTCACCCACACACACACATAAACAGATATGCACATGTACACACAGACTTGCTCTGTGGCCTCCCAATGAGGTCACATAATTGCACCATCATTGCCGTCGTCATATAGTCATCTTCATCATCATGTCCTGTCTACATTTTCAAGCCCTGATTCATTTTTAAAGAAACAGTTTACCTGAAGTCATTTACCCACTTTCTTGTCATTCCAAACCCATATGACTTTTTTTCATCTGTGGAACATAAAAGGAGAATTTTCAAGAATTGGCCTGGTCGCTTGTCTCAATCCAATTATAATAAATAAGGGATGAATGAGACTTTTAAGTTTCAAAAGGGACACAAAACTCCATAAAAATATAATTAAAATGGTCCATACGTCTTGTACCTTCTACATCCAAAAGAAAACTTTGTGTGAGGACTAAACTGAAATTCAGACTAAAAAAAGAACCAAAAACAGTCAGATTTAAAGGGGTAGTTGATTATGATTTCACTTTTTTAACTTTAGTTAGTGTGTAATGTTGCTGTTAGAGCATAAACAACATCTGCAAAGTTACAACGCTCAAAGTTCATTGCAAAGGTAGATATTTTCTTTTAAAGAATTCTCTGTTTAAGGACTACAACAAATGGCTTGTAGGGACTACAGTGAGCTTCTTTCCAGGTTAGTAGCATCACTAACCCTAAAATTTACATACACCCTGCCCCCTAGAACACACAACAAAGGGGGGGAGGCCCTGTTGGGCTGCTTTAGAGAAGAGGAAGAGTTATTGTAGTAGAGTGTTGTTGCCATGCCGTCGTTTTAAGCGGACTGCTTCACAAACAAGGGTCAATTTAACGCTGGATTTGCACAAAAGATTAACATGTCAGCACATTCTATAAGTTGTAACTTCTTCCTGAGTCTCTCCATCAGTGTCCGACTCCGGTTTGAACAATGTAAGGCTGAACACGTTACTGACAATTGTCATTTTTGCTGCGTGATATTCTCCAGCTTTGTTGTTGTTGAGCAACCGAAGCGCAAGCTGTTAAAGCTCCGCCCTCTTCTGGAAAGCGGCCGGGACACACACTAAAACGGCGTGTTTTTGCTCACACACAAATAGGGGCAAATTTGACAAGCTATAAAAATGATCTGTGGGGTATTTTGAGCTGAAACTTCATAGACAAATTCTGGGGACACCAGACACATATTATATCTTCTAAAAGGGGCATAATAGGTCCCCTTTAAAATACTAATTAACAATCCAGCCTCCATACGCAAGGGGGAGATAGAGTTACATTCAAATGCCTGTGTTATTTTTCAGATAAGTTGCTATAAACATATTAGGTGCATCCAAAATTGCATTCACTGCCATTAGGTGTGTTTGCTTTGAGCGGCCATGCGCAGACCGATCGGTGTATGACATCAAAGTATCGGAGCCCTCTGCTCACTAATTACTTTCGCGGTACTTTGACGTCATACACCGATCTGTCTGCACAGCACCCAAGTCGAACACACCTATTCACATCTCCTCTCCTATGGCCTCATGGGATAATAAAGTGTCAATTGGGTGCGCACTTCACCTACTGTTTTATGAATAGTTTGATTTCGGGCATACTATTTTCACATATGCTGTTTTTCGCCTATAGGGAAGTATGCATATTCAGACACAGGGTTTGGCTTTAACAAACCTGCTTCTCATCAAAACGTTGCTTCGTCATGACAGTAGTTGACCTGAAAGAAGAAAATGACCATAAAAGAAGACATTTTTTAAATTTTTTTAAAAAAACTAACTTAAGTGTAAACATTATAGCTATTGTTTGAACAACCCAGCATACAGTAGCAACATTGATTGAGTTTGGGATGGGGCTAATGGCAATCATTATTTTTGCAATTTCATTTAAAAATCACCTTGAAATGTTCTTCTATGGCTTTAGCCTGTAAAATCTTTATTTTTAAAAAAAATGACAGTATCAGACATGGTGACACACTAACCAAAACTTCTTCTCTGCAATCTGACCTCCAGATATTTTTCTCCTGAAGTATCCAAGCTGAGCCTTTGACCATGACAGGAAGTGGCAATGACGTTGTTAGGATGCGTGGGCCGCAAGCTCTTACATCACCCGCGTAATATTTATCCCACTCTTCTCCTGAAATCACAGAGACGCAGAGAGCCAGAAGAATGCGAACACTCAGGAAATGGCATCTGCGAGGAGGAGGAGGGCCTGCTGTTGCTCCATCGTCCTTAAAAGGAAGCAGCACTCCATTCCCAAACACAGAGCTCTGGATCCTCTGTTGTGAAATGTGACACCCTCGCAGTCTGCACTCCACGGGACACAACTCCACTTTACTTTACCAATTCCAGATTGGACTCTGTGATAAATCTGGAATGTGTTCAAGAAATTGACACTAGTTAAAAGCCTTGTTAAGAGACAAAGTTCAAACTACATAAAGTATAAATGAAGTTGCATGTATGGTAGTAAAAAGTATTGTTTTGTACTTTTTTAAGAAAGTAGATGTGGCTATGACTTGATTTCAATTAAATCCAATAGAGTTTGATGTTAGCATGTTGCTAAGCTAACAACACAATACTCTAATGAGCATAAAATAGCACATAGCACAAACAAATATTGGGTAAAATAGGCAATTACTATTCATAATTGACAAAATATCAGTTTTTATGTGTTTTTGTGTAAGAAAGATTATTTCTAAACAACCTCTAAAGCCAAGTATGAACAATAGCAGTAGGCCTAATGCTTGCTCTAACTAGCAGTGTTGTTATTGCTATAAAACTAAAACTAAAATTAAAAACTGTTAATTGAAATAAAGCTGAAATAAAATATAAATATTAGATGTTGCCCTGGCAACTAACTCAAATAATAAAAGTTGAAGAATTAAAATGACTAAAACAAAAACTTAAATAAAAATAAATTACACCTAAATAGAAATATAAAAACTTTTAAAATGACAAAAGCACATATAAATAAATAATATAATGGTATACAAATAATACTAAAATACTAACACTACTAATACAAAAACACATTTTGAGAGATATTTTAACTCAGTAAATAACAAATTACATATTATTTTTAGGTTTACAGATCTAAATGTGTATACTATGAACAATATATGAGTTTGAGGTCACTGCGTGTGCAGACTCGATTTGTGCTGCCTGTGACGGACAGATAAAGGTGCATTGTGTTTTGTTTCAGTCACTGTGTTGTCTCAACACGCACAGCCGTATATAACAGAAAGGTTCCTTTAGTGCTGCTTTTTGTTAAAATTAAGTGTAGACGTGTGACATTTTACCATCTTACCCAGACCACCATGACAGAGTCTAATCAGATTCACCACAACTGTCGACATGCCTATATGTGTGACACAATATATGGCCACATAGGGAGCGCCTGATGGGAAGCATTTCTTCATTTAGACAATATAAATCACAGAATCAAAGGGGGCAATGGCCAAAAAAAGAACAGGATTTTAAAAGATTAAAATCAGACTAGCATCAGCACAAAACCCCCAACTCAGCCTCAAGATGGTGGCTTGATTCAGAAAAGCTGTGTGCAGAAGAAATGATGTGGTTGAAGTTATTCAAACTATTTACAAACCTTTTAAACTGCCAGACTGGAGGGTCAGTATATCATTGGATCATCATTTGTAAGTTGTCTTTAAATAAAAACGCCTGCTAAATGAATTAATGTAGATGTAAATTTAAACCAGTAGTGCTGGAATGACTTTTAGACTATAGAAGCCAAAGATAGGAAAGTCGTGATGCCACTGAGTCTAAGCTCCTGAATATTAATAAGCATAGTTCACCCAAAAATTTAAATTATCCCATGATTTACTCACCCTCAAGTCCATGCTAGGTGAATTTGATTATCTTCATTCAGACGAACACAATCGGAGATATATTTAAAAAATATCCTTAGTCCTCCAAGGTTTATAATGGTTGTGAATGGGGGGGGGCGGCTAGTTATTCAAATAACTAGCTTCCGGTGGATGACCGTACACATACTGCGCAAGTTGACTTGCACCAAATGAGTAATCCTCTGACGAGATGTATGACGCAGGATGTAGGAGTATCGTAAGCTTAGACGCCTCTCGCGGTTCAAACAAATAGGGCTGGGCAACAAACTAAATCTCCTCTTCTCTGATATCAAAATCTAGATAGATTATAGACTTATAATTCGTGACCAGTGATTTGTTTTGCTCTATCCTCTGCGTCTCCACGTTCGTCATTACGTTGTGTTCCGCCACAAGTTGACTTGCGACTTGCGCAAGCTAGTTATTTGAATTTAGAAAGTTTTAAATATGGATATTTTTCTTACAAAAATGCATCGCTTCACTTCAGAAGGCCTTCATTAACCCCCTGGAGTCGTATGGATTACTTTTTTTTATGGATGAATGCATTATTTTTGACTTCAAAATAATAACCTCTAGTCTTCAAAATAAACTTTTGTTTAAATTACAAACATTTTTCCATATATTTATATATCATTTTATTTCAACTTTATATCAAATAACGAAAACGATTTGTTAACAATAACAACACTGGTCCATTCTTTTCACTCACGAGCAGGAATCGTGTTTTGTGAATATATATTTTATTTAATAACATCAGGAACACGCAAACTTAAAGCAAAGTCAAATTATCAATTGGAAAACTCAATGGCAGAAATCATGGGAACTGCCTTTTTTTCTTTAGCAAAAATCAGCAAGCCAAGAGGGGCTCAAATTTTAACATCAGATGACTAAATTTGGTTGAGTGAACCCAAATTATTTGAACATACTAACAATTCCCTCAAACAACTGATGAAACCCATTGAAATAACCACATCTCCCTTTATACAAAGAGATACTTTAACTAAATCTGTGAAGGAGGGGAGAGCTTGAAGGCATGGAGTATTTGCACAAACCGCTCTTTCTCTGTGGCTTTTCAAAGAAAAAGGAAGAAGGATGTGGACCTTGAAATCTTTATTTCTCTGTTAAATAGTTGAATTTGCCAGTAGATGTTCATTCACACACAGCACAATGCGAACGGCTGAAACGGAAGCATGCAAACTGAGGCAGTGTGTGTTGTACCATGATGTGACAGGGTTTGATTGTTCTAGTTATATAAATAGGCACTTCAGTTGACATTCTTTTGGTCAAGCTGAGGTAAATGCACAGGCTAGGTTGAACGACAAGCATATTGGACCTACTTCTTCCAAAACAGAGCCCACTCAACAGGCCTCCCCACAGAGCCACAGGTGTGTACAAAGCAGTGACGTTCAACCCACAGGAAAGAGAATGGACAAATGTCTCCTTGTGTTCAAATTACATAGTAACCCCATGTAATTTTCTACTCCTCTTCATAACCACAGCAATACCGTTCACAGCCATGCTGGCTTTAGCTTTTAGCCTTCATGCTGCACATAACGCCTGCAGCGCCTGAAAGATTCTTGTCAGCTACAGAGTTACAGAAGACTGTTTGAACATCAAGGATAAAGTTCAAACCTCAGCATGGGAAATTCAGCAAACCCACAGCTAGCTGCCGGAGATGGAATATTAATAATATAGATTGAAACTGTCAAAGATAATAAGGCTGTTGTGGAGGCCAAGCGTTCTATCCAGCCTGTCATTGAGGAAATTATAGTTTATTCAAGTATATTTAAAGAGTGATTACCGTACTGGATTACACCAGAATGATGTGGGGCACATGTGTGCGCATTAGCCATGTTATCTCGTCTGCCACACTTCCACGTTTGTGGGAACGGCAGAGGATAAGTGTAGGATGACTGCTCCATCTGAGGACAGCTCCTTCTCCATGCCTGTCAGATCTCAAATATTCTGTATCCACCTACACAGATCAAAATCACAGATGGATTAACCCACAGACCTGCCGGGCACTTGTACAGGGCACCAGACCAGCAGGGGGCCCTGATGAGCGTTAGTACATTCATATTTACCAGGCATGCAGCATTAAAAAAAATACATGTTGTTTTATGCTAATAACAATGTTGAATGCTTTGACATTGGATTTCTTAGTTATTAGCGATGCACGACAATATTGGCCAGACAAAATAGAGATTTTAACATTTTATTTGTCAGTATTGGTTGATGTGCTCATTTCCCCTATTTTTACATTTGTTTATTTTTGCCATCCTTTAACGCTTAAAATCTCACTTAAAATCTTCTGTTTCGATTCAGCGATTCGGATAAACTGCTGAAATCACGTGACTCTGACGCTCCGAATCACTGATTCAAAACAAAAGATTCGAAGCAGTGTTTTGAAATCGCTCATCACTAGATATTGTTGAAAAGTAGTTATTTTGTTTTTTTGGTGCACAAAAATTAATGCAATTAATGACAGAATTTTCATTTTTGGGTGAACTAACCCTTTAAAGTTAATCTTTAAAAACAATAATAATTTAATAACCCTGTTAAATGTAATTTTGTAGTAAATATCAAAAAGACATTTTTCGGATATCAACCATAACATGAAAATAATTACTGGCTTATTGTATCAAACAGACAATATTTTTTTAATATCTGTGCATTTGTATTTATGATAATGGGTATAATCATGGGTATAATATAATATTGGGTATAATATAATATTGCATCAACATGCTAGCTTCTCATATTCTTAAGTCAGTCTGTGATATTTTTATTCTGTGATATATATTGGTCTATATACTCTACTGTACTTTTTTCTTTGTTTGTTTTGAAAAAAAAATATACTTTTATTCAGCAAGGATGCATTAAATTGATCAAAAATGACAGTAAAGACTTTTACATCGTTACAAAAGATTTCTATTTCAAATAAATGCGGTTCTTTTGAACTTTCTATTCATCAAAGAATCCTGAAAAGCAATATATCACGGTTTCCACAAAAATACTAAGCAGCACAACTGTTTTCAACATTGAAAATAATAAGAAATGTTTATTAAGCAGCAAATCAGTAAATTCTGATGATTTCTAAGATCATGTGACACCAAAGACTGGAGTAATGATGCTGAAAATTCAGTTTTACCATCACAGGAATAAATTACACTTTAAAATATATTAAAATAGACAACAGTTATATTAAATTGTAGTTATATTTTTACAATATTTCTGTTTTTACTGTATTTTTGCCTTGCCTTCGTGAGCAAAAGAGACATCTTTCAAAAACTTTTGAAAAAAATGTACCAACCCCACACTTTTGAACGGTAGTGTAGCTAAATGGACATCTTTGCCCGTCACAGCACATCGCACTGGACAAATATCTTGAGTGTTACATTTGCAACAGCATGAAATTTAATGCAGCTATAAATACACCTTCTGTTCAGTTCTGTTGCAGTCCGTCTGTTTTGAAAGCAAGAACACGTCCTGTGATGGGCCCCATCCGTGCCCAGGGCATGCCAACATCATAATCCGTCCCTGATCCACACATGTTGATTTACTCTTCAATATCCAAGCGCTACCAAAACCACTCATTCTTCCGTTCTCAACAGCTACTGTATCCACAGAAAGAACTCCCTCTAGTCTACACATTGAACCCAAAAGGTACACAACCTTTTGCACAAACTGAACAACAATTCCCAGAGTCTCTTGGCAACAGCAGTGACAGTCTAGTGGGACGAGGTGATTAATGTAGAACGTGAATAACTAGAGAGAATAAGCACCTTTCCAGCCGAAAGCAATCTTGGCATGCTGAGAGTATGTGGGCTTTGTTTGGATTAAATGTGGAGTGCAGAGAGTTTTTTGGAATTCTGGGCGATGACAAACTCTTGACTGTAAAGTACCCAAGGGACTCTCAAAACAAAACCTACACATTCATTAGCTTTGATTCATGTGTGTGATGTTGTTCCTCTGTAAAATACCCATAGCTTCTGGCCACGGAAATGACTTCTTTGATTCAAATGAAAGTCAAGCTTGGAGATAATGTCACTTTTGTTCAACTTGAGGGACAGAGCAATGAAAATTGAAGCAGACAGATGATTACAAATCAAATGTCAAATGTTACGTAGCCTGAATTCTGTGAACTTAATGACCGCGTTGAACTTTAGATAGATAGATAGATAGATAGATAGATAGATAGATAGATAGATAGATGGCCCCTGTTTTTGTTAAACAGTCTGTCCTTACACAAGCCTAATAATCCATGACACAAAAGAAAGAAATATTTACACAGGAGTAATGCAACACAATTATGGCCTAAACTGTGCAAGTTAAATCCAGACCTTTCAAGAATGTCCTACACAATCCTTTAATGTTTTACAAGCATTTTGTTCAAAGGTGCTTCCTAACAGAGGAGTATTCCAATACCATATGCAAGTGATTCCCACTTGGCAAATGAAATGCCATTTCGCTCCAACAATGTGTTGTAAAATCGAAAGCTCTAAACCACAGACTGTCGTTTACTGGATCTACTGAGCTTCCCTTTAACCTGATGGGGTGTGAACACTTGCCACAGCGCTTCACAAACAATGTAACCCGCTTCTCTTTTGCACATGTGATGCTCTATACTTCTCAACTGGAAGTAGAAGTGACAAGGAAATGAAGCAGTAGAATTATGGCCTGTGAGAGAAGACACTTTACATTAATGAGATCATTAGCAACTCCAAGGTTCATTCAGAATATCAGCAATTCTCTATGACCTTGCTGCGCCAAGTAAGATCTGACTGAAATAACTCTGTAGTACAAAACACAGTTTAGTTTTCACCTGACTGACCATGTTCAATCAGTGTTTGTTGGTGTCTGCTGGGGCAGTGTAAACATGACATTTATTTTTCATAAAATTCTAAATCCAACTGCCAACTTGTTTGTTGGTTTTTGTTGGCATTTTTTCTGTGCGGTGTGAATTCGCCTCTAAACAATAACATTAGTTAACTCATCTTGAAGATAACCTTTGCTTCAACTCACAAATAGTCAAGACAATGCATTACTTTAAGTTTAATTTTTAACTTTTTTTTTAGTTGAAACAAAGGTTATCTTCAAGTTGAGTTAACTCACATTTTTAACACTTCAAGAAGTTCATAGAGATTGTAAAACTAATCCATATGTATTGAGCAGGTTTGGTCCACATTTTCTGAAGAGATTTGATGAACAAATCTAATGTAGGCTTTTATTCACATATAAACATTCATCAACGCACACACCAGTTGTGGTAAACGAAAGCTCAATCATGTTTGCTTGACGCGTGTGAGAACCAATGAGGTTCATTCTCGTGTGTTATGCAGCACGCTTGAGGTTTGTTCTTGCGTGTGAAGCAGGTTTGGTTTATATGTGATTAAAAGCCTAAATTAAATCTGTTCATCAAAGCGATCGAGTCTCTTCAGAAAATTTGGACTAAACCACTCAAAGTGTCAGTTGCATAGCTGTCTATGGAGGGACAGAAAGCTCTCAGATTTCATCAAAAAGATCTTCATTTGTGTTCCAAAGATTAACGAAAGTCTTACGGGTTTGAAACTACATGAGGGTGAGTAATTAATGACAGGATTTTCATTTCTGGGTGAACTATACCTTTAATACTGCATTATCACTTTAAAGTAACTCCCCTCAACAATATCATCATTCATGTCCACAGCACAAACAAGTTACATGCCAAAGTTTAATACGTAGGGTTTTAACAGCGCAATGCAAAGTAAAGCTAACTCAATCTTCCTAACAAATCTGGATCTTCTTGCACGGGTATACTGTGCTGACTCAGTATGCAACCAACCATAAGAGAACTAACACTTCCACTTACTAACACAGTAAACTCATCTCATAAGCTAACACAACTCACACTTTAAGACCACTCAGTGACCTTATGACATTTATAAGTCCCCGGCAGAACTGTAGGACACCGAGTGATTCAAAGTGACTTTCTGCAGATTTTCTGCAAGGTGACATGTTTTAATCAAACTTTTCCGCTGACTGGCAGAAAGTCTCCACCATTGAGTACATACTTGACAGTGGCCTTCAGTTCAGATTCTGTCATGCACAAGTACCGAAAAACAGCAGTGAGACTTACAGCAAAGAAAAGAGCCAAGTGAAAGATGATGTTTGCTCAGGCTACCTGCGAGAACATCCCGTTTGGATTTATTATTACAGAGCGTCTAAGTTCACTAAACAAGAGTCCTAAAAGACCATCTGGGTATCATGTAATCAAAAGTGACTCGAAGCACCCTGTGTTTTTCATCAGTGTAAATGTCACGCCGGACCATGTAAATGATCTTTTCTGGGATGAGTGTCTGATCTCCTGTCAGTGGTCTTTTGTTAAATGGCAGTGTTGACATGGCTGTGAGCTGACCTCGGTAAAGCTGAAAGCACAGAAGCACACGCACAAACGCAGGTATAGCGCTCCAGATGACCTCCAGCTTTTACTACTGACACTCAGTAAAGATGAAAGCAGCCTGCGGGCTTGAAGAGAGGAGGGCTAATAACAGAGCCCTCTGATATCTGATCACAAAGGACAGTTTCACTCTGGCCCCTTCTGCCTTTCATTTCTGTCTCTTTCTTCTTCTTTTCTCACACTTCTTGCTGCTAGAAATGAGGACCATACCAATGGAGCGCTGCACAACGTCTTAAAGAAAACAGCACATCGGGAATATTGTGAAAGGTATGCTTAGCACACTTTTGTAGTGTGATTTCAATGTGCCATTAGATGTTCATATGTGTAAATATGTAATTTGAAGTATTTTTACACTTTTACAACAGTGCCATCTATAGGCAATCATAATTAGTGCAACATTAACACTTTTTGCTATTGCTCATACCTTTGTGCTACATTGAGGAGAAATGGTTTTCTAAGTGATCAATATCTCTTGATGGACAATTAAAAGACAAAAATAAGAGAGACATGAAGTATCTAGGGACCAGAAAGATAAAAAGACTTGGGAATGAGATCTTTTGACTTGGGCCAAGTAACCACCTAGCAGCAACCTACAACATCCACTAGGCAACATGCTAAAAATACAAAGCAAACATAAAACAATGCCCTAGCAGCCACCTAGAGCATCCTAGCATTATGAAGGCAACTTGTATAGTCTTATACTGACAGTTACACTTGTTTTTGACATGTATTTACTCTCTTCCATGTAAATTTTTATCAATAGGCCTACTTCTGTCAATCACTGCACAAAATGTCTTGATAGGAAACAGACATGCTTATTAGATCAAATGCGTAGTGGTTTTAGCTTCGGTCGGGGCCCCTTTCAGCCTCAAACACCCCCATGTGTCACTGTGCATCTGAACGTCCCAGGACACACTAACTCTCCCCAGCTGGGCAGGAGACCAAGGGGCTGGGCTGCCCCCTCTGCTGCACTTCAAAGGGCTATGCTGGGTGTAAGCGACTTAAGTTTTCTTCTATATCTTCATTGAGGTGCATGACTTACATTTTACAGGCTGCCTGTTCGCAAGTAGGTCAAATCAAACACAATCAGTGAGTCTTTCACAGCCGTTAACTGACTTTCTCAGTAAACCATGAGTCATTTTTACTTTTTGTTCATTTAAATATATGTGACCCGTGCTTTTTCAAAAATTAGTTATTGTTATTCTCACATTCTCTATTAAAAAAACCTTCAAAATGATGTATGATATTTGTTGGAATCTGACAAAAAATGACTGAGCTACATCTGTTTGAAGTAGATAGAGTTAGCAAAGTCAGTTTTGAGAAAAATCAAGTAAAAAGTTTTCTGAAGGTTCCAAAACAAAATCACTTAGCAACAATTCCTTAAAATCCCTGCACCAAATTTGGCACAAACCATGTCAAAACCCATTTCTATAGGAAAAATATTCAACTTTTTTCCCATGATTCCACAATTGTTTGATTAACAATAATGAAACAGATAGCCTAATATAAGACCTACTGTAAATGGATCTAATATAATGTTACACATCGAATGTTTTTCCACAACAGTTAATCAAACATTCACTTAAAGGGTTAGTTCACCCAAAAATGGAAATTCTGTCATTTATTACTCACCCTCATGCCGTTTTACACCCGTAAGACCTTCGTTGATCTTCGGAACACAAATTAAGATATTTTTGTTTAAATCCGATGGCTCCGTGAGGCCTACATAGGGAGCAATGACATTTCCTCTCTCAAGATCCATAAAGGTACTAAAAACATATTTAAATCAGTTCATGTGAGTACAGTGGTTCAATATTAATATTATAAAGCGATGAGAATATTTTTGGTGCGCCAAAAAAACAAAACAAAATAACGACTTATTTAGTCATGGCCGATTTCAAAACACTGCTTCAGGAAGATTCGGAGCGTTATGAATCAGCATGTCGAATCATGATTCGGATCGCGTCTCAAACCGCCAAACTGCTGAAATCATGTGACGTTGGCGCTCCGATTTGCGGATTCGACACGCTGATTCATTATGCTCCGAAGCTTCCTGAAGCAGTGTTTTGAAATCGGCCATCACTAAATAATTCGTTATTTGGTTGTTGTTGTTTTTTTGGCGCACCAAAAATATTCTCGTCGCTTTATAATATTAATATTGAACCACTATACTCACATGAACTGATTTAAATATGTTTTTAGTACCTTTATGGATCTTGAGAGAGGAAATGTCATTGCTCCCTATGTAGGCCTCACGGAGCCATCGGATTTAAACAAAAATATCTCAATTTGCGTTCCAAAGAATAACGAAGGTCTTACGGGTGTGGAACAGCATGAGCGTGAGTAATAAATGACAGAATTTTCATTTTTGGGTGAACTAACCCTTTAACTAGACAAGGCCTTAATGTGAAAACCTCATTTTCAACCAAAATTGACATTTTTTACTTGTTTTGCCAGCACGGGACACACATATCCCATATACACAAAAATCAATTAATAGAGTAGGCCTAATATGTAAGCCTCACAAGGAAAGACCTGTGTTAACTGTAAAGGTCTCACGAAACTAAGCACAACATTTTCTGGAAGTAAAATTGATTTATTGAGATAATGTATAAAAATAGTATTGGTCATTGTTTAAAATCGTGAGGTCCAGTTGTAAGGTGTGAGAAACTGTTTGAGAGAATGTAAGGTGGGCTTTTCCCCCCCATCTGCCAACTCCATCTGCATTGTCCATGCAGCTGGGTTAATTCCCACACAGATTACAGCCTGACATTGGACACACAAAACCATCACTAACGTCTGAGTGTGCGTGTCCTGGGGGACTTCTTAGCGCTTCAGCATGACTCAGCCTGCCCTATTGGTGTATAGCACAACAAAGGATCCTCTTTGGTGCATTTCCTGTGTAGCTCACACAACTCCTGTCAGCCATCAAAGTTGACCGCAATGAGCAAGTGACTCAAACACACGCAGACCCTCTTTTAAACCCGGAACTTCACAGATCCATTGACCACAGACTTGGACTTTTCACACCGGTCTACAATAACAGATTTCCTTTCTTTTCACTGCCAGTCATACAAGACTATTGTTGGTTTATATACAGTACAGTGGGAACCAAAAGCCTGAGAACACTAAAGAAAAAAATAAAGAATTTGAGTGAAATTAATAAAAAATAATTTTAAAATGTATTTTACTTTGAATTTATTTTATTAATATTACTTTTGTAATAACGATATTTATTTTTTGTGATGTTTGTTTTAAATGTTTCTAATCCTTTTTATTTCTAAATTTGAATGCCAGATATTAAATGTAATCTAAAACATTTGGACTGTACATTATGTACCTTAAAATACATATTCAGTGTGCATATTTAACTCTAAAAAGACATGGCATGTGTGAAAAAAGACTGAAAATTCAAAACTGCATGCATTGTTTTGGTTGTACTTTGGCTCTGCGTGACTGGGCGGATGAATATGGTTCTTTCTCATAACAAAAAAAGAGATAGAGATTATCCTACTGCTCATAAAACAATCACTAGGCTTAAGAGATATAAGTATTTTAGAAGGAAAGGATCTCTAGCTGACTAGCTGAAGACGTTATCTGTTAATAGATACGGCACTTCCTTGAAAATAAATTCCAGCACAGTGCTACAACCATAATGAAATGACCCTGTATACAATAGAGAATGCTTTACAATGAATTCTGTTAGAGGGCTACATATGGCAATTTCTGTTCAATAAAACACCTTACTCACCTGTTGAGTGATAAAAACGCCATCTCCACGTTGCTTTAACAACATTTCAACTCCTGAAGCCAAGCAAATGTTGATTCATGTTTATTATGAGCTCTGTCGCGTTCTCTCTTTTACCAGCAGGCTCTCCTCTGTTCGGCGTTTTTGTTCTTTTTAAATCTAGGTTATTATAACTCACCCATTTAAATTACATTAAGCCTTGAAGTTCTGCATAATTAAGGGCGCGGCCACTTGACTAGCCATTTGTCTGCTGCCGTCATGTCACCTCAGCTCGTATATATGTATAATATATACATATAGTATATATAAGGTCATAAACTATACTGCGACTGCACGATTCTATTGATTTTACACCATGTTTCAGCTGCTTAAACGTGCTGTAGACTTCTGCATGGGTGGCAAAACACCTGAGAAGCATTTTACAAGCGCTAGAAGAGGCTCTATGACAATGTCAGGCTCAATTCTGTCAACTAAGACTTGGGTGCAGACTCTCTCTCTTTCAGTGTCCACTTCCACAGGAAATGGCTCCCAGCCTAAATCAAATTATGCTGACTAGCATGCCATATCTCTGATGTGAGAGGAAAGGAAAGAGATCAGTTTGCCAGTGGAGGCCAAATGCCAAAAGCATTTATTCAGCAGTAAGATGTGCCCAGTTTTGCATTTCTGTCTTTTAACGTTACCTCAAACAACTCAACAAAACTGGCGTTTTCAGCAAAGCCACTTCCTGGCATAGTATCCAAAAATGTCTCATATCTTGACGCAACGCTAGTGTTTTGCATAGTCAATGACTTCATCAGGATGCGAAAATGAGATGTAATGTAACACTAAGAGATGTCACGTTAAACAAATCACTCAAATGGGCAGCTAGAGGCACTTTATTTCTTGTCACGTCAAAATCAAATCAGCTCAAGATCAGAATGTCTGGATTGCTCAAGGAGCCTTTCAATGAGTTAAAGTATCACATACACTACTGGTCAAAAGTATAACTGTGCTAAAAAGGCAGTATTATGCCTGCATACTCACATGACTGTGCATGTAAACACCAGTTTTGAGTTAAAGCAGGATCTATTATCTTAGTGTGTTCCTTTAAGTACAGCAGGACCTTTTGATCAATGAACACACACATACATTAGGTCAACACAATTGTCGTCCCCCTCAGCGTCTTTCATTTACTCTCTTACTATTCATCATCATTAGAAATGGGATATGATACTGTGCTGAGTCCTCTTCAACGTATTTTGTTGACCCAACATAATGGCTTCCTGTTGGTTAACATAAACCTGAGTAAAGATAATGACTCTGATCAATGAGATTGTTTGGAAAAGGCCTAATCAAATCGCTGTGATGCAGTGCTTCCTTTGCAGGAGATCTGATGCTAAACACATTATCTCCCCATTTCCATCAGGCCTGAGGCTCTCCCTGCCGCACACTGTCTGCCAGACGATCCGTCTCTATAGGAAAGCAGAGAGAGAGATAGAGAGATTTGAGAAATCTGGTCATGTCAGTCCATCTGATCTAAATGTCACAGGGTTGATCTTCTGTCCTTGATGCCACCAGGATCTGTTACTGATGTACCACATATGCAACAGAGTGTGAGTTCTAGAATGGGATTGTTTAAAGATTCAAGCCAAGAGTTATTTTTGTTCAGATACGGTCTGAGCTGGTTCATATAACGTGAAAATGTGTTTTATATCATTTGAATGTATGCGTAAACTCTACAGTTAGCATTTCAGCTTTTACATATACATTGGTCGTCTCCTTAAATGCCTCAAGCATAGGGTAAAAGATAGAGTATACTGCCACCTGCTGGACAAAAAACTTTACTGCAAACCCCTCTTTACTAGAATGTCCAAAGTTGCACTCACATTTATGTTAATAACTTTTGAACTGTAAGGGCCAGAAACAAAAAAAAAAAAGTTTTTTACTCTGATCCATTGGCTCAAGACGATTCGATTGCATGACCTCATTTTGAATATTTTTCCGCCATTTTGAATTTTCTGAAAAACCTACTTTTTTGAACTCCTCCTAGGCCATTGCTCAGATTTTCACGAAAATTGAACCAAGATCATCTTCAGAGTCAGACCATGCCGGAAAAAAAAGGAATTCAAGTTGATCGTCAAACCGTTCTTGAATTACGCGCGAAAGAATTTGAAGAAGAGCACACCAAAATGAATTTGAGGCTATCGCTGCATCCGAAATCGAATACTCTACTATATAGTACGCAAAAATCAGTATGCGAACAGAGTAGTATGTCCGAATTCATAGTATTCGAAAAACAGTAGGCGAAAAGTACCAGGATGACTTACTACTTACGGCAAGATTCTGAAGTGCGCATACGATGGACACTTTACTATCCCATGAGGCCACGGGAGAGGATTTGTGAATGGAGTTGAAGGGACGTGACTGACTGGTAGGTCATGTGACAGTTACAACATGGCGAATGTAGTATGTCCAGATTTCATTCATACTACACACATTCGTACTATATACAACATACTTTTTCAATAGTAAAAATACACTTAAATTCAAATGTAGTACCTACTCAGACAGTACGTGATTTCGGACACAGCTTATATCTCCGCAACACTTTAGCATTTTCTGAACAAACTTGAGCTGCATCCGAAATCGCGTAATGTCTGAGTAGGTACTAAATTTGAATTTAAATTTACTTCACGACCGTTGAAAAAGTATGTTGTATATAGTACGAATGCGTCCGGACGTACTACATCCGCCATGTTACTTTTTTCATGACCTACCAGCGTCAGTTACTTCCCTTCAACTCCATTCACAAATCCTCTCCCGTGGCCTCATGGGATAGCAAAGTGTCCATTGTATGCATACTTCAGAATCTCACCGAAAGTAGTAAGTCATCTGGGTACTTTTCGCCTTCTGTTTTTCGAATACTATGAATTCAAACATACTAGTCTGTTCGCATACTGTTTTTCGCATACTATAGTAGAGAAGTATTCGATTTCGGACGCAGTGTTGGTGTGTGTTATTATGACAACCATGACATGAGGGTAAATGCACTGTTTTGGCCCAGTGCCACCATGTGGTCAGGAGAAATGAAAAATTGCTCTTTTTGCTTATGACTTCTGAACGGTTTGTCTAAAAATCACAAATGATACCCAATGTTCCCATATCTGCCATTTTGGGAGACAGCCATTTAGAATTTTGCCGTAAAAAGCTAAAATTTATGAACACATTGACGTATCATTACGAAACTCAGTATGTGTCTTCGACACCATGCCACCTTGTGGACAAAAGTTATAATGACATTTCCAAAAATGCTAATAACTTTTGATTCATTTTGTCCATTTTGATTTTCTTTAAAAAGCTACTTTTTCTAACTCCTCCTAGACATTGCTCAGATTTTCACCAAAATTGAATCATTTTTTTAGACCATGCTGGCAATGCTGGATTTCGTGTCGATAGACGAAACCATTTGCGCATACCGCATGTTGATATGATAACAAAATGACTCTGAGGGTGTTTGTCTGCAATGAGGCTGTATGTCTGCAATGTTTTGTCATATTGACACCAAACTTTGTATCTGTCATTGTCACCTTACTGACCACAGCACATCAATTTGGTCACAGCGCCACCTATTGGTAAAAAGTCATAAACCATTAAATCATATTATTAGTGACTGTTTATATGATTTTTCAGCCATTTTGCCTAAAATTACCTTAATATGTCTATAATTGCTTATTGTTACAGTTGGCCTGATGCTTGCAGCTTAATTGCGGCTTGCAGCTATATTTGAATTATAATATCTTGTTAGGGCAGTTGTGGCCGAATGGTTAGAGAATCTGATTTGTAACCCGAAGGTCACAGATTCAAGTCTCAGTACCAGCAGTAATTGTAGGTGGGGGAATGAATGAACGAGAAGAGCGCACTTTCTTCCACTCTCATTACCTCACAACTAAGGTGCCCTTGAGCAAGGCACCTAACCCCCAATAGCTCCCCAGTGTGTGTGGGTGAAATGCAGAGCACAAATTCCAAGTATGGGCCACATGTCACTTTCCCTTTTCACTTTTATTCATATAAACAGTAGTAACAGCAAGTTTAAACACATTAGTGCCATAAACAAAAGTTCGAGAGTGTCTTTCAAGTAACACACGTGGTGTTTCATTACTCTATGAATCAGTGTTTTAAACAAATCATTTAAATTAATTGATTCAATGATTTAATTCCTGGATGAATCACGCTGCATCTGAAAATGCGTAGTTCCGTACTATATGGCAGGTGAAAAACAGTATGTGAGCCGAGAAGTATGTCCGATTAGTATTGACAAAAAAGTAGGCGATGACCTACTACTTCCAGTGAGATTCTGAAGCACGCGTTCGATGGACACTTTACTAGTGTAGTACCTACCTAATGTAGTACCTACGGTATGCCTTTATGTTTGTTTGTTTGTTTATCTGTTTTTTTTAACAAATCGTTTGAGTAAATGATTCAATGACTCACGGCATGTTCACACCCAAATGTCCGGCATGAAAATTTGGTCGAATTTTCACATGTGATTTGTCACATGTGATTTAATACAAATGTATTAAAAAAATGGCAGACAGGCTGAATGAACATGCAAATTCACACTTTGACGACAACAAAATAGTCTGCTTAACAAAATAGTCTGTTTGTGAGCATCGTGGCTTCATGTAAAAGCAGCACCTCTGGTAATATGACCAAAAGACTGAATCTAATTGGCGGATTAGTTTTCGACGCAGTGCGATGGAAAAGACATTAGAACCCCTCTCTGTAAAAAAAAAAAATGTTAATTTGGTCTGAAATACACATTTGCTGTTGCACTCTGTATTTGTCTTGGTGTGAACAGACCTTCACTCATGAAGACAATCTGTTGTTTTGCTTTCAATATAAAATGTGTACCTTGAATGCAATGTAAGTTTCTTTGTATAAATGCATCTGCCAGCTGCATAAAATGTAGGCTAAATGTCTTGATCCTGAATGAATGAATGAATGGTTCATTTATGGTTTCTGAACCAATAGTTTGACACAGTCACTTTTCACTACCTATGACAAAATGCCTCTCAAACCAATTAAATTCTAGAACTAACTGTTGAATTTAACTGTTGAATTTTATAGCTTTAATTCATTCATTTTGGAAGAGTATGCAAAATGTAAAAAAAAAAAAAAAAAAAAAAAACTAGCAGTGTACAGGCAAACATTTTGCAAACATTATTTCATGTTATTGCTGAAATATTTATGTATTATTTCTGTAGGCAACACTGAAAAGCAACAACATGCTAATACCTGACCATGTTCTTGCTTCATAACTGACAGATCTTCACACTAGTTGGAGGGACGGAGGCCTACCAGTAAGTAAAGAGGGACTGTGTCTACTTCAATGGCTCTGAAGCTCGTTAGTGTCAGATAAACGGGACGCCAGGGGAGCAGAAAGAGAGACGCACACACAGAGAATCTCCATTTCAAATCTCTCTGCCCACTAGCTTTCCCCTCTCTTCTCCCCTGCCATAAATGCCAGCTGCCCCCTGCTGTAAGCAATGGTGTTTATCTATACAAGACCCACTACAGTCATTAACTAGAACTATGGCATCATAAACCCAATCGCACACTGGAGGACCAGAGCTCCCATCCCAAGCGCTAAATTAGACGGCCTTCACAGCTGGGACAATTATCGTGTAATCCCTCTTTTTATGCTAATAAGCAGCGCAACCCCCTGTGTGTCTTTCCATCCGCTGCTTGACCCATCCAGAGAGAGATTAGTCTAAATGAGAGGGACGCATGGTAGGGAGGCCCCACAGAGCTCATAGTACGAAAAAAAATAATTCCTCCAAAATCATCCAAAACGCCTTAATCTTTCATTCTAGCATCTTATAAGAGGCATAAAAAGAGTTCTAGAAGTTTAATAAAGCAAACTGCACATCTCAAGCTCCACTGGACTGATGCTGACTATTTTCTGCCTGTCTCTCTCTCAACAGTGAGACAGCTCTACCCTACAGCACTAACCTAGAAATCCCCAGCCAGCCAATCACAATCAAGCATGGACTGACTATAGCTCCAATCGAATCCTGTAACACTGATGCTTCTTAAATGAACCAAATGTTCTTATACTCCTTCATTTGATGTATCTTTTTCTCATATGACCTTCTGTTCTGAATCTAGATAAATTATTTTCTTTATCATTTTTTTTTTTACATTTCTTATCATGATTTATTATCTTCATTATTTTTGGCTTATGATATCTCAATTTCGCTTATGACAATTAAATTCATATTTAAAAACACACTTGATCATTTCACATACCTGTAAGGATGCTGTTCTGTAGCAGGTGACCGGCAGAGGGCAGCAGGTGCCGCGGAACAAACAGAAGCTGTTATTTTAACCCTCACTAGAGAGTGCTAATGTACCGCGGAAACGACACCAGTGGCAAATATCAACGTACACAATACATCAGACTCGGTAATGAGACCAGACATCAGCAAGTAAATATACTGAGGCCATCAGGCATGCCTTACCGTGAGATGAATGGATTCTCTTCTCCTTATCTTCTGAGGCCAAAGGGCAGGACAACTCTTGTGCCTTTTGCCATTGATCTACAGATGTTCCAGAATTCACCGGATTATCTGAATTTCCTTATCTGGGTCAAATATCACAAGAAGGAATCCTTAAAACCTGCTTGAGGAACGGTGCCACAGTGTGAGCATTCAAAAAAAAAAGGCCTGTCAAGAGAAAAGTTAGGGTAAACTGAAACTCTCAAGAAACAATCAAAGGGTTTTTTATTAAGTTATCAGTACAAAATAGATATGCAAATAAAAATATGATTATTAAAATAAACAATAATACAAATTAATAAGACGATAAACATAAATGTCAATTTAACCTCCAATGATGTCCACCTGTGCTGTGCCGGACAATTTACTTTAAAGTAGGACGGTACTATTTTTTCTATTAAATCACAGCATACTGTCTTGTGTATGAATATAAAGTCTGAGATCTGACAACTGAAATCTGACAACTCACTTTATAACTTTAAATACAGGCCTATTTATTGACCTTTATTAACCTAAACTGGGAATTAAATTAGGCCTAATAGAGAGACACTGCAGGATCAATAGACAATAAGAATCATTATTATTATTTTTATTATTATTTTATTGTATAATTTTTTTCACTTAATTTTGTATTATTATGAATAATAATTCAATTAATTAATAGATAGACATGGCAGGATCAATACATAATGAGAATTATTATTATTATTATGCACTTTTATTGTTCATAATCAATGTACTGTTGTAATTTGAGGAAAGTCAAATCGAGCACTATTTGCTCACCAGACAATCAATGTAATATGTATTAAGAACTTGATTTAAAGAAATTGGCCTCACACTTGATATAATCTACAGATTAGTGGGTTTTTCAATTGCAAGTTTTTAAAGGGATAGTTCACCCAAAAATGAAAACTCTGTCATTAATTACTCACCCTCAAGTCGTTCCAAACCCGTAAGACTTTCATTCATCTTCAGAACGCAAATGAAGATCTTTTTGCTGAAATCTGAGAGCTTTCTGTCCCTCCATAGACAGCTACGCAACTACCACTTTGATGCTTCAAAAAGCTCATAAAGAGATCGAAAAACGAATCCATAAGAATTGAGCAGTTTAGTCCAAATTTTCTGAAGAGACACGATCACTTTATGATGAACAGTTTGAATTTAAGCTGTTATTCACATATAAACATTCATCAACGCACACATCAGTTGTGGTAAACGGAAGCTCAAGCATGTTTGATTGACGTGTGCAAGAACCAATGAGGTTCATTCTCGTGTGTTACGCATCACGTTTGATCTTCAGGAAGAGGTTTGTTCTCGCACGTGTAGCAGGTTCGGTTGAGCTTTTTTTTATGTTCGCTGATCAATGTTTATATGTGAATAAAAGCCTAAATTAAATATGTTCATCATATAAAGCGATCGAGTATCTTCAGAAAATTTGAACTAAAAATTTGGACTAAAACCCTCAATTCATATGGATTAGTTTTACGATCTCTTTATGAACTTTTTGAAGTGTCAAAGTGGTTGTCACGTATGTCTATGGAGGGACAGAAAGCTCTCAGATTTCATCAAAAAGATCTTCATTTGTGTTCCAAAGATGAACAAAAGCCTTACAGGTTTGGAACAACATGAGGGTGAGTAATTAATGGCAGAATTGTCATTTTTGGGTGAACAAAGCCTTTAAATGGTTACATTTGATCCCCCCTATAATAATCCTTAATATGTATTGCTGTAGTGTATACTATAAATCCTCGATAAAAGAGTAAAACGTGAGATGTTAGAAACTGAATGTATAGGGGCATCACACCTGCCAGCCTCAGTGATTACAGTACATTTTGCTGCTCTATGCAATTTCCAGCGGGAAGATTTGTCTTTATACAGAAACAGCAA
Organism: Ctenopharyngodon idella; assembly: GCF_019924925.1. Lineage (NCBI taxonomy): Eukaryota > Metazoa > Chordata > Actinopteri > Cypriniformes > Xenocyprididae > Ctenopharyngodon > Ctenopharyngodon idella. The sequence goes on along the minus strand of NC_067229.1, from coordinate 37,606,824 downwards.
CTTAGGTGTGGTTTTATAAAATTAATTCCTACGTGAAATTATTGTTTCAGAAAGTGAACAGATTGTGTGGATCCCTGCCATGAACTTCAATTGTAGGTATTTGATGGAACCACCCCAATAGATAAGGGCAGTAGCTATTTTTGTTCTATGATGTTTATTGCTGTTAATGATCTCTATATATTATATTATTTATTTATAATATAGTTTATTTTGTAGAGAAAGTGCAGAAGGTTTGTCTGTTGAACTACACAATCAAAGGCTTGCAGCTTTATATGATGTTTAAAATGAATGATTTATGGCCCCATAGATGAAAAATTAATGCAACATACATGTTACAGAAAGCCTGTCTTGCTACTTGCACTCTTTTTGACAAGCGAGTTTTCCATGACCTTTCCATTAGGATTTTTAAAAACATTTTGATTCAGAGTGATTAATGAATCATTCAGATTTTTGAGCTTTGACTGATTCATTGGAAAGAACCAACTCATATAGCTGATTCAGTTTGATTTGTAAAACAAGTTTTACTCTACATGAGTAATATTTAGGCAAGGGTATGTTTTACTGTTTTACATGTATATATTCAATACACACAATTTCCAGGTTTTCCAAGACTAAACGAAAGAAATACACAAATTCATTTTGCAATAGCGATGCAGTAGTAATTCAATAATGATAATAATAATATTACATTTTTAATTACTCAAGCCCTTATTATCACTCTCAGGGCTGTGAAAGGGCTTCTGAAGGGTTAATAAAGACCACCAAAGCAAACAACTTGATTTATTTCTGAGCCACTTCTATTGAAAGCAATAATCTGATCAGTCATTAATGTGATTTTCTTCAACTCACTCTCTCTCTTTCAGTCTCTCAACGGCTCAGTTTTACAAAATGACTTTTAACACATACTGTTTTAATGTGATTAACACTAAACATCAAAATACAACTGATTTGATTTCACTTTTGTGGGAACAGAATGTCTCATCAAACTTATCTGACCAGGAGGTTAATGATTGGCCCATTAGATTAACTCACTGAGGCTGATTCCTTTGGCTTGAGTGGTAGTTTTGTTACAGTCAGTCCACTTTCATTAAGAAAAGCGGTAATTAATAAGCATATGGTTGCTTATGGAATATCACATTTCACATTCATGTGGTTGTGTTTCATAACTCATAAAAATATGATAAACACATAAGTGACAAACTACTAGAGTGATTCAGGTACATTAAATTTAAGTAGTCAATTAATCATCACATTCATCACTCACCCTCCTACACCTAAGCATTACATTATAGCTTGTCATAGTCCATCAGAGAAAATGGCAATAATATGAAAACAGTAGTTTAAAAGAGCCTAAATAACATAATAAATTTGTCAAATAACAGTGATGCATCTTATAGGAAATTTAAAGGTACAAAAGGTAATCTACAAAAGACATTGTGCAGGAGTGCACACATGTATATACTGACAAAAAAGGTTACTAAGGTGATTTGCTGGTCTAAGATGGTAGCCTGACCAAGTTGGTGCTCAGGTGGTTAAGCTGATTTACACCAGCTAGACCAGTATGAAAGTGCTCAAACCCCATTTAAAGCCAGCAAGCTGACTAACTTCACCAGCCAAGGAGAAAAGCTAAGACCAGCAAACCAGTTTAGGCTGGTATAGCCTATGCTGTTTTTTGTTTTTGTTTTGTTTTGGTTTTCAGGAGAGATAGAGTCGAATTTCGTATTTCACGAAAGACTGACAGAAAAGTATGAACTTAACAGTTATAAAAAAAAAAAAAATCGCGTCGCTCAGGTACGATTCTGTTGACCCCCCTCTTCCTCTTCCTCCTCCTCATCATTCATCAATATCAACGTCATAAATAGTCATGAACATAAATAGCTTGTTTTGTTACAGCTCGTATGTGACCAAAGTGATATGTAAAGGTGCTAATGCGATGTCCACTCTCGTGTTAGCACGTAGAGCCATCTCATGAAAAACTCTAATAAAGAGGGCAACGAGACAGGAAAACGGTGGACCAGTATGTGAGAGAACGAGGCTGTGACACGAAGGAACACACGCATGGCTTATCGTCTTTTAACCACAATGAGCTTTCAATAGTCGTATGCAATGAGTAAATACGGGGCAAACACATCAGTGTTGTTCACTAATGTGTGTTTGCACTCGGGGACTGTTTCGTGTGTGTTGGGATTGCTCTGAAGCGTATGTCACTCGCTCTCTTTTCTCGATGGCGTCTCTATATCGATAAATTCACACCTCCTGTTGATCTAATGAATGATAGTGCACACTTCTTCTGTAACTGTTGTGTGTTTTGTGGGTTATGTGAATGTCTAGGACATTATGAAGATGTGGTTTTAATCTCTCTATCTCGGAACCGTGCCGAAATGTTTCGTGCACTCTGAGTGGCTGTCTCGGGCTGTCACTCAAGCGTGCGGCCAATCATAACTGTCCTTACATGAAAACTATATTTTCACTCAGTGCATGTACAGTAGACTGTATGTTGCAAAAAAAAAAAAAAAAAAAAAAGTGAACAGAGAAAGACACCATCGAAGGGGTGCGAGAGGTGGACAACGGAGCTGTTAAGTCACTTTGGTGGCCTGTTGCAGGTAAGTGGCGACGCACAGACACTATTAGACTTTATTTTACCAGCGCAACGCCGATCTGACACTAATATACAACATCCAGGAAGCTCTAGAGATAGTGGATCTGAATCAGAAAAGCATTCCCAGTATGGTCGTGTCATCCTCTAGAAGTAGGTGCAGCGAGTCAACTTAAATGCAGCACGGAAGTTTAGGCAGAATGGTTTGACTCTAAAACCTGCTGGGAAATCCAGTTTAAAATGATAAGTGTGTTTTGTAACAAGCTGGTCTAAAATGGTCCACCAGCAACAAACCAGCTATCATACCAGTCATACCAGCTTAAGGTGGTCAAGCATGTTTTTGAAACATTATAACTGGTCTAAGAGGGTCATTAAACCGGTGGACCATCTTAGACCAGCAACAAACCAGTGATCAGTAGGTCATGCCAGCTTATGGTTTTTCCAAGTAGGTTTTTGCAACATTATAGCTGGTCTAAGATTGTCATTAAGTGCTTGAACCAGCAAAATTAAATAAACAGCTACCTGCTGGTCAAGCTGGTTTTTGGAACACAGTGACTGATCAACACTTCTCGGCCAAAAAAAATAAAATAAAAATGATATATGATATGGGTAGCCAAGTGCACAAATGAACTAGAATGTGTTTGAAGATTGTCATTAAGCGCTTGAACCAGCAAAAATAAATAAACCGCTACCTGCTGGTCAAGCTGGTTTTTGTCAACCATTACTGGCCAAAAAATATGATATGATATAGGTAGTCAAGTGCACAAATGAACTAGAATGTGTTTGAAGCATGGTACTGGTTTCTAGATGGTGGTCCATCTTAGACCATCAACAAACAAGTTATAAGTCATTAATACCAGCTTAGGCTGGTCAGCCATGTTTTTGCAACATGGTTGCTCATTTCTAGCTGGTCTAAGATGGTCATTAAGCTAGTAGACCAGCAACAAACCAGCTACCAGCTGGTCATATGAGGCGGTGAAGCTAGTTTTCAGAACATGGTAACTGGTCAACCAAGTAATTATTATAATGATGATATTATTCAAGTAAGTCCAGAACAGCCACACACTACACAAACAAACTAGATGTGTTTTGGAGCGTGGTAGCTGGTTGGTAGCTGGTCTAAGATACTAAAAAAGCTGGGAGACCAGCAACAAACCAGCTAACGTTACTGACTAGTCATGTGAGGTGGTCAAGCTGCTTTATGGAACCTTGAGACTGGTCAACCAGCTAATTATGATGATGATATAGTCCAGCTAGTTCAGAACAGCTACACACTGTTCACAAACTAACTAGATGTGTTTTGGTATGTTAGTTTGTTTTTGGCTGGTCAAGATAGTTTGTAAGCTTTGACCAGCTAGTCAAAGCTTGAAAACTATTTTGGACCAGCAGCAAACCACCTACCAGCTCCTCATAAGGTAGTAAAGCTGATATTTGGTCAACCAGCTAGAACCCAGATATAAAACACAGGTATCAAATTAGACTGTATTTTCTAACAGGACACCGACTGACTAAATGATGATGATGATGTGACACGGTAGGCCAGTGAGTCCAGCGCTGTGAACATCCACACACTGTGCACACGGGCTTCATAACAGAGCAGTCAGTGGGAACACTTGAACGCACGGAGGGGGAGGAGGGCTGCGAGAGAAAACAAACTGAGAAAATTGTTCGCCTGAAACGAAAGTACCGATACCAAGTGGCATTCGGTCCCCACCGTTACTCGTTTTCGGAGTGATCGGCGCGATTGTGATGTAGTTTTGTCGACTTCACGCTGAGGTGTCGCTCCATTCCAAGCATCCGGTAAAAATAATATAAGTGTCTGTGGGGCTACTGTACGGACGGCCAGTGCATAACTGTTCTGATGTGTCAATAAGTTTGAGGCTGGAATGAGAAGGCCCTGGCGTTTCGACTGGATTTCAGGGGTAAGTTTGCTTTCACATATGCCGCGATGACTGAAAACTTGGACATATTTTGTTTGCGAAAAGCCCCGAGTTCCGATTGATCGGGAGCTCTCGCTTAGACAGTGCGAAATACGTGCCAGTTTGTTGTGCTTCGGCATAAACAACTTTGGTGTTAGGCGTGTTTGACACCTGCTCTCACCGAACATCAGGGTTTCTGTGAAATTCACGACGATTTTAACATGTACGACCGACTGTGCGATTATTGCATATGGGTCTGCTAATGACACGTTCAGGCGAGCTAGAGCAATCTCGCATCACAGGGGCTAGCAGGCTAGCCAGCTACTTTTATTCTATCTGACTGAACGGAGCGAGAAACCCGAGCACAAAACCGTCTCATCTGAAAAGTCTGCCCTGAAAACCCCTAGTTTAAGTAATGAAAGCTTGTGGAGGGGTATCTCTCTCTGAAAATGCCCTGGCGGAGTTTGACAGGAGTGAGATTTATACTTCATCTTCCCCAAAGCAAGATGGACTCTCGGCTGTCTGTCTTGTCAGAGCCCAGATCGACATTTTGCACCGAGATGCAAACCGAGCACAGTTCAAATAAGGGGTCAAATGAGTTATGAAATGAGCACGATGGCTTAAATAATCAGAGGATATCGTCGACATGGTGCTTTGTGGAGTTCTTGATTCGGTGTTCGATAGTTGTGCAAGGAGACACACACAGAGAGCACCGCTCTCCGGCTGTACCTGAAAACGAAACGCTGCAATACTGTATATATCGTCCATCCACTCGACAAAACTGTGTCGGATTTGCTTTAATAAGACCTACGTGAACGAGCCGTAGTATGGCAAGCCTTTTAAACATTGGTTTGTTACAACTTGTATCTTTTGAAACGTTACTAGGTCTTATTGGGGCTTTTCACACTTGAAATAGTTAACCCTGGGTCAGTCTAAACCCCAGGGTAAACGAAATCCTGGGTTATCTTAATTCATGTTTCATATTGTTCATAATTTACCCGGGGTTCCACACTGTACATTCTTAAACCCTTAGCTTAACAGGTTAACATCCTTAATTCCACATTTTTGGTGTCACTGTCACTCTTTGGATGAATGCTGTATGCAAAATGTTTACATAAATGCTCTAGCATTCCGTATCCTCATGTTGTATATTGCCCTGTATTATTAAAGTTATCCTGAATGGACTTTTTGGACTATAAAGGTAAGAATGAAGTGTTCTATTCTTCACTCCAATTGTCGCATTTTCTGTCACCATTTGACATTTTTCCCTTCAAACGCTATACTGTATCATACAGTGTTTCCGTGACTTTCCAAAGCACGTGAATATGAGGCACGCATTTGGTTGTCTTATGCTAAGCATCTAGCCATAACATTCTAACAGCGCATTGTTTCACACTGAGCAAGTTTGGCACCATAATGGGGTTAACACTGCAAAAGCCATGCTAACCCTGCTCAGAGCAGAGTTTTATAACCCTGTCCCTGGGTAAAAAGCGGTGCTAATCCTGCTTCTAAATTACAAGTGTGAAACGTACCATTACTCCGGGTTAAAAGCAAGGTTTAGAATGACGAAAACCCGGGGTTAAGCACATTGTGAAAAGCCCTATTGTTTACATTCACTAGTAACTGTTCATTAGATGTAAATGCATATGGCGATAAAGGTGTTCACACTGACAGTTATATGCAGTGGAAAAGCAGCAGGAAGTTGTTCATTCGACATGAGTGATTATGACTGTTGGCAATGCAAAAAGTTGAAAAGCAAACGTGCAGCGACGCGACATCAGCAGTAGGCTGCAGCAAGTCAGTAATGTCCAGCAATTTAATTGCTCTAAGTATGAATGACCATTCACAACTATTTGTGAGGATGCTTAGCAATGAAAGGGAGTTAAGGATTTCCAAGTGTAACGAATCATTGAAAAAGATAAAATGTTAGATGGGAACTTGGTTCAATCCATCAGTTGTTGATTGGATTTTGAGATGTGAATGTTAAACTTAAAAGTGGAGGCAGATCAACGTGAGCTTGCAAGAGTTTAAGCGGGCTAAATGATTGGAGCAGTCTGGCATATGTCACCAGAGAGAAGTCTGTCATTTTCACCAGAAAATCCAGTTATGGTGTTTTGATTAAACATTACGAGGTCAGACTTTTTGAAAATGAAACGTATGCATCCGATAAATTGTTCACTATAAGATCAGTGACATGCATTCAAAAAATAGGGTGAATTTTCATTTCATGCCGACTTTAACTTAATGTAAATGTAATTTGACTTCATGCAGTGACTATGTAAAATGTAATGTAAACAATGCATGACAATTAATTGTGTGTGGATCCAAATAGCCTTGCGTTTGTGGTCTTGGCACAGATAGATGGCCACACTTGCACATGTTGATGCACAAAATGACATTGAACATTTTAGCGGTAGTGACTTTCATTATCATGTTAGGTCAACCGTAGTCTCAGCCTCAGACAGCCCGCCCATGGACCTTTTGCTGAACGTCTGATGCATATGGCACACTTAACTGGAAACACTTCAGGATTTTCAAAGTCGTCATCTGGTTGGTTGAATTCTACAGGATGTCGAGGAGACGTGTGTGTCGCGTTCTTTAATGGTCCGCCTGGAAACAAATGCTGTGACGCCAAACTCCCTTGTGGAAGAAGAACGCTGTCGTGTTTACAACTGTGAAAATGAGTGCTTACCAGGATCAACTAAATGCTGGATTTTCGAAAGTATGTCAACTTCGCGGCTCCATTGTTGCAGTAAACTTACACAAAGTTCTTGAATGAATAATTTATTAGATGTATGCCAGTCTGTTATTGTAGGGACATCGACTTTACATTTTTACGCCTTTAAACATGATGCGGAACAAAACGAACTGTGATTGGTTGTGTTACATGTCAGTCAAACGTTTTCTTGGGTGGTCCTTGGCCAATGAAAGCTGCGATAGAGTCCAGACCTTCTGCCGTCAGTCTGAAGGTCTGGCTACGCGAGACTAGGTCAACCTGAACTAAGAACGGCTACTAGCAACCAACAAGTGCAGCGACTCATGAAATGCAACAACAAAGTTGCTAGTATTAACGTGGTTTATTCATTAGATACTAGTACTAATTCCAATTAGAGATGCACCGATAGTAAATTTCTCAATTGATACCGATAGCTGATTATTCAAAATGATGTCTACCAATACTGATAGTTAGATTTTCTTAAGAACAAAAAGTGAGTTTTCACAAACACTTGTCTGTCTTCATGACAGATTTATTCAAACATACTTGTATAATTAACAGTAAATAAGTTACACTCTCTAGTGTTTTGAACAAACCGTGAATATTGGATAACTTTCCTGAGGTAAATGCAACGTTAAGTGGCATATTCACAAGCTAAGTCTTTCCGCAGTTTAAACACTGATTGAGCGATTACATGAGACATGATACATTTAAGTCGGTAAGTTGTACTGTACCTTTCAACATACCTTTTGATGTTCGTGCATGCTTTTTCGAGCTATATTAAAGTGGGAAAAAAGTCTCATGCTGCCGCTTGAACTAAGATGCCACAACGATCTGTCATGTCACATTATGAGTGTCAAAATGCTATTTATTGTTTGAATTTTCTGATAAAATGGACAGAATTTGAAAGCTCTTTGCGATTATTGGGTGGAAGGCGAGCTACAAAAAATGTTTGGTGTAGAGAAAAACCATGGACCTGGCAACCCTGTCTTCAACTACGGGTAATTCAATTCATCCATATTGGCTGATACCGATTATTGGCCGATACATTGCTGCCTCGCTAATTCCAATAAGTACTAGTGTCTAGTGTCTTTTCAGTTGCAATTGAATAGAATTTTATGGAAATCTGTGGTTCAGATATCAGATATTCATTTCCGACTAGTATATTTTTCAGTAATTGTACTTATTCGAGTTTGAATGATTCATTATGTTGTTTATTACTTACATTTGCTTGTCACTACTGGATAGTACTAGCATCTGTTGAATACGTACAAGTGACTAAATTATAGAGACTAGTCACTGTTGGAATAAGAACAAATGTCTAATGAATGAGTACTAGTATCAAATTAATAATATAAAAGATTAAATTGAAAGAGATACTAGTCACTATTGGACTATTTAGTAGTAATCTGAAAATCAATGCCTGTTCACTTGCTGAAAATCACTGTCATTGTGAATGACACTTTTGTATTAGTAACATAAAAAAAAAAAAAATAAGTATTAGTAAATATATACTAGTTAGGGAGTAAATGTTACTGCAGCTTGCCATAATTGAAGTGGATTTAATTAATTCAATGTATACTGTGAGCAGTGTCATAACTTTATACTTCCATCAATAACACCAAAGATGCCACCGTAGTTTGAAGCTGAAGCGGTGCACGTATGCCTCTAACTAATCAAATCCGCAACACAGTTAAAATGTCGTTGACCGATGAGGTCGGACTTGGGACAGCGTTATTTGGTGCATTTGGCTTTGCTTTCAACGTTTTATTCCTGTACTGAGGGCACAGTGTGTTTTTTTTTTGTTTTACTTTGTAGGTCATCTTCATCGCATGATACAGCCTGACTGACAGATCCATCCTCATCTTTCAAATACCGTATTTCCATATTCTGTGGCTCTGTAAGTACACCTTCACTTCATGCCATGTGTTTTTCCCTTTCATCAGTTGTTATATCTCTTAAATTCTCAGTCTAATTGGGATCTGATGCCTTAACATCACGGATCAAACACTCATTACATCACAGATTTTAAGCTCGTGTCTGTACATAATCACCTGCTTATTGGGTTGTGCTCAATCCGAGATAAAACACATATTCATTCTTCAACCTTTTATCATGCAAAGAGCCAGTCTGTTCAAACATGGTCTACTTTCCTGATTGACTGCATTAATAACAAATTGTACTTTTGATAATCATATAACGGCATATTATAAAATCCATAGCAAGTCATTCATTTTTTTTATTTTAAAAGGTAATACAGAAATTGTTTTCAAATGTGAGATATTATGAAATGCCAAAAGTGAATGAATTTAAGGAAAAGTTATTGATCAAATTGTGATACTCATCAATTTTCTAAGATTTAACAAGTATATAACAATATTCATCATCATGTACTTTAAGACCAGCAAAAGCGATTTCCTTTAATTAATGTTTCTTCAGATCCGTTGAACCCTAATTAAGAATTAATGAATTTTTAATGGTTTTCGATGTTGGTCAAATTTAACCTAAGGATAACAGGTGAACGCAGTTTCTTAGGACACGACACAAGGAGGGTTAAAGAGCAATTGAAGTTTGTATGATTGTGCTATTCAAGGTTTTGTTTTCTTCTAGTTAATAGTTTGATAATGCAAATCCAAGTTCACTGTTGATATTTACATATGAATACCAAAACTGCTGTTGTTTTTTTAACCTTTCCACTTACACAGTATCATCAAACTGTAGCTTTGCATTCTATTCATCAAAAGTGCATCATTAAAGTTTGATTTCATTATTTCTGCTGGTAAGTATCATGGTCATTTTTTAAAATAATTTTGTATGATTTAGATATTATTTAGGTAATAATATTATACCCTTAATCCATTACACATGTACAATTTTAGTTGGTAAATTATTAAGTACTTAGTTTAAATGTATATAAATATATAAAGATAGTATGTAATATAAATAAGCTTTAGAATCACTTAACTTTAAAAATGAGTACATGTGAATATATCATCAACTGGATAAACTTCACAACACTGATATAGCAAGATGTTTTCTTTTAATTGTCCTCTTTCATAGACATCTCTTTTCTTCTTGCTATGTAAATTCGTTTAAATTCTTAATATTTTTCAATCTCGTAATATTCTGTGGAAGAGAGAAGTGAATGTGATTGGCTGTTCGCTACTGATGTCACACTTTCATGTGCACATGCTCCATAGTTATTCATAAACTCAGGATCAAAGCCTGAGTTGACAGAGAAAGTTGATGATCAGCGTCATGGTACCAACAAAGCATGATTGGATTGGTTTGGTTTTGTCAACCTGAAACTAATCCTTAAACCCTGAGTTTGTTCAACTACCATTATGGTACGAGCCCCAAAATATTAGAATATTGTTTTATGTAAAGCATCCTTGAATATACTTGAGACTTAAAGCCACATTTTTGGTCTATATAACTGCATTTTGACAGATCAGGAACTTTGCCACACCTCTGCAGTTTAAAAGTCCCACTATCCTGTCTGAAAATCTTTACATTTTGACCTTTTTATTGATCGTCAAGGTATATCTTTAGAAGTTAAAATGATTTTACATTACAGTCTTTTAGACAACATTAAGGTATCAAGGTGCCACAACTTCGTTAAGGTATTAAAGGATTAGTTCACTTCACTTTCCTGATAATTTACTTACCACCATGTCATCCAAGATGTTTATGTCTTTCTTTCTTCAGTCGAAAAGAAATTAAGGTTTTTGAGGAAAACATTCCAGGATTTTTCTCCATATAGTGGACTTCAGTGGGGTACAACGGGTGGAAGTTCCAAATTGCAGTTTCAGTGCAGCTTCAAAGGGCTCTATACGATCCCAGCTGAGGAATAAGGGTCTTGTCTAGCGAAACGATCGGTCATTTTCTAAAAAAAAAATAAAAAAAAATGGATATACTTTTTAACCACAAATGCTTGTCTTGCACTGCTCTGCGATCCATGACGTAATCATGTTTGAAAGGTGACGTGTGAAGTAGGTGGAAGTACTGCAGTAGGGCGAACATTTTCTCCTCCAACTTTAAAATCATCCGACATTGTTGTTTTACCTTTTTTTGAAAAGGGAGTTTGGCTTAGTCTTTGTACGTTCACTTTGTAGACACTGGATCTGTACTTTCAGCTGTCACACGTGACTTTTTAAATGTGATTACGTCATGTGTGGCGGATAGCAGAGCTAGTGCAAGACGAGCAATTGTGGTTAAAAAGTATACACATTTTTATTTATTTTTTTAGAAAATGACCAATCGTTTCACTAGATAAGGCCCCTATTCCTCGGCTGGGATCGTGTAGAGCCCTTTGAAGCTGCACTGAAACTGCAATTTGGACCTTCAACCCGGTGAATCCCACTGAAGGCCACTATATGGAGAAAAATCCTGGAATGTTTTCCTCAAAAACCTTTAAATTTCTTTTCAACCCAAGAAAGAAAGACATGAACACCTTGGATGACATGGGGGTGAGTAAATTAACAGGAAATTTTAATTCAGACGTGAACTAATCCTTTAAGGTATCAAGGTGATACAACACGTACCTGTTTGTCAGTATCTACCCTATTAAGCGTTATGTTTGCTGTTCAAATAGAGCAGTTTAGACTACATTCATATTAAAGTTATGATTAATGTCATGCACCAGGGATACAATCAGATAAATATACCCATTTGTTTAATCTTTGATGGCTAAAAGATATAGAATAGAATCGATAGCTTTAAATATATACAGGTTTCTTGGAAGAATAACTTTTTTAACTGCAAACCTGTTGTTGCAAGTCCTGTATCCCTTTCTTGATTCAGTGAAGGTTCAAAATGAATCAAACTCTTGTTTCATTCAAATTTGAGAAATTTAGATAAAATTAGTTTTTGTAAGAAGTCCTTGCATGGCAAGTACATGAGAGCATATAAGACAGGAATGTCAGAGAATCCATGCAAACATAAAACACATGCGGGAAGTAGGGCTGCACGATATTGGAAAAAACTGACATTGTGATATTTTGTTTTTCTGCAATATATTGCGATATAAAAAAAATAGGATGATTGGGGTGTTTTTTTAGGTGAGTGGGTACACATAGAAAATAATGAACAAATTACAAGCACAGATATAATAGAACAAAGATACAAATGAAATAAATAGTGCTTTATATTTTTCAGGTAAGTCTAACAGTATTCTGTTACAGAAATTGAATAAACAAATGTAAAATAACACTGCATATTCTCACTGTATAAATTAAACATAATTAATCTGTGTTAAGTGATTTTTCTTTTTGTCTTTTGTTGATTGATTAACATTAACGACACAGAAAGCAGCAGGGGCATCTGTAACTTTAAGACTGAATGCGCGGCGCAGCTCTAAAATACTGTTACACATCCGGTTTTCTTTCTCAATTGTTTCAATCACCTAAGCCATAATCAATTGTGTTTATGAGGATAGTCGATCTTTTACGTGCATTTTGACAATTTTTTGTCATATATGTGTCCTTTCAGGCACAAATAGATGTGGAAGAGAACGGCATTCTGTGTTTACGTGCATCTGCAGGCTCTGTGTATGCGCACAGAAAACAGCAGCAAGTTCAGAATTGAGTTCTCTTTCGCGTCTTTGTGCGCTCAAATGCTTTAAAATTTCTTGAATGTTTAAACTGACAGGAACTAAAACATGTTCAAATGATAAACTTTCATTGAATGATGGTTAAACTTTGCAATTAATAAGAGAATCATGTGAACCGTGGTGTCTGGTCCATATGGATTAACAAACCCTATACTAGATATCGCACATCCTGCGATGTGACTATCACGGATGTGTACATAGCGATTTCGATGCTAAAACGATATATCGTGCAGCCCTAGCAGGAAGGGTAAAAACTTATATTGTAATGTCTCTTTCAAGATTTCCAATTTTATTTCATCATGTTGCCTGAACTGTAAACAAAGCATTCACTTTTCACTCATATTTCTTTTGACAGTAATGTTATTTACACCATAGAGGCAGAAACACAGTTAATCATAGAATTGGTTTACTCTAATCAACAGCTTGCTACTAGAACATTCTTTTAATATTAATTTTAATGTATATTTACATTCACATAACCATGAATCACAGTATTATCCATATATTTTAGAAGATGTTTGTGATGACAGTCGTCCCATGTGAATTCATTTTTTTTTTTTTTTTTTTCAACATGCTTTTTATTCTCATTTGATAATTTAAAGTCCCCCTGAAATCACAATTTAAGTTTTTTAGCTTTTAGTATGAATATGTTAGCCTTAAGGTTATGAATAAGCTGGTGTGTTCCAAAACAATGACAAAATTCTCATTTAGGAGATAGAAGCATTCAAAACTTACAGTCTCTCATTTCCGCTAAAATGGATCATGGATTTTCATGACATCACATCACACTTCAGTTTCTCGTCAAATCTTCGGTCCAATCAAATGCTCTCTAGAATCTGAAGTCCCACCTCCTCCTACACTCTTACAGACGCTGAAGCCTCGGCTGAAATCGGTCATTTATTCACACATTTACTAGTTTCTACATGGTGAATGGCACATAGTGCACTATATAGAGAATAGGGAACTATTCAGACAGTGTAAATATGCTTTCCATTGACGTGAATGAAGTCCGTTTTCGCGTTAGTTTCACATTATCGCGAGCAGCACAGTCTGCTCTGCCCCAGAGACACAAGAGCACAGAGCGGATCATATGCATGAGTCGGCACAGACCACAAAAGGTATCGGACCTATTTGAATTCTGCACAGAATGCTGTATATAAGCGATATAAAGGACATTATGAGGAGAAACGGTTAGAGATTACAAGGAAACTGAGGTTTTACAGAGTCTATTGGCTCTGGCCGAGCTGTAACATAAACTAAACGCTATTGGCTATTTAAAAAAAGGGGCGGGGCTGTTCGATATATCACCCTGTCTTCCTGTTTCAGTTGAAATTACATCAGCACATTGAATAATGCTGCGTGTTCCAACACTCTTCAGTGGGCCTTTAAGCTCCTGTTATGTCTATTTTATTGCACTTTATCAAGCCGTCACTCAGTAATAGGGGCTATTGCCACTCAGGCTGAACACCCATTAGTGCATATAGTAACCGGTCATAACGGGAGAACTGCTGTCCTGCAAGACTTGATTGGTGTCATTCAAATGGCCGATGTACAATTTTTATCTGATTTATGAAGCTTTACAGTGCTTAATTTTTCCTTTTAGGAAAAGAATTGGCATTCCCATAAATTAAACTTCTGTCATCATTTACTCACCTTCATGTTGTTCCAAACCCGCAAAAGCTTTTCTGTGGACCATAAAAAGAGATGAATGTCATATGAACGACTTAGTACTGTATGCTTTCGTTGTATGGAAAAGTACAACATTAACATCCTCAAAATGTTTCCTTTTGTGTGCCCACAGGAAAAAATGGATTTGAAATTGCGCAAATGATGGTTTTGAAGTGGAAAAAATGTACATGATTAAGTCAACTATTCATTTACTCTAAATTTATTAGCAAACAATTAAATATGCTAACGTTTACAGATTTTTCTATTTTCTTTCGTTTCATTTCGTTTTGCTTTCTGCATAACAAATCATTAGATTAATTGCAGTTATTTTACTCTGGTGACAGTCATAGTTATAGTCATAGCAACAAAGTGACAAATCTGCATAGTTTTGTGAAATATTTTGGTAACATTTTTTAAAATAAGGTCCCATTAGTTAACATTAGTTAAACCATTAACTAACAATGACTCAATGAGCAATGCATTTGTTACAGTATTTAATTTTTATTAACATTAGTTAATACATGTTGAAATTAACATTAACCAAAAACTGCTCTTTAATTTCTCAAGAGCAATTTTTGAAGGGTACACAAATAATAAAGCCAAAATTTTACTTATAAGGATGTATGTAACGTTACACAGAAGAAAACCTTACTACTATTATTATTGTAGCATAGAGACTGTGCCATTATGCTCAATGTTTCTCTTTGGTTCAATGAAAAAACTGACTAAATTGACCAAAATATTCTTCTTCACAACCATTTATTTATTGCAATATTTTTGAAGTTGTTTACAGCCAAGTCACCAAAATACGATGAATACATATTGAGCAAAACCCAACACACAACAGTAAATCTATTAGCCTTATTACAGTTCACACATATTCTTATCACAATGTTAGTTGTAGTTGGTGTGGGTGACTTAGTATCCAACAAGCTATCGTTAACAACCTACCAAACAAGCTAGGTAACATTATAATCGCTAACATAGCGGACTCACGGAAAAAATACATCAGTTATCATCATTTTTTTTGTTAAGACTAGTTACTCAGCATCTTCTGTATTAAAGAGAAAATAATCACTTCATCTGATGTTTTTGAATAAAATAGCCTTGACACCCTACTTACTGGAGTTCCTCAACTACTGTCTGAAGAACTGTTCTCTCCCGCGACCGGTCTTGTGTGCGTGAAGGTGACGTGCACGGTGGACCAAACCACTGTTGGGCAAGGGAGGGGTGACTCAAAATGTTTCTAAACTTAAAACGCCCAATTGTGTTTGTATTGTTTTACTACTTACACAATTATTTTAAGTATATATCATTTATTTACAATACTTAAATTGGTTTTTAATTATATTTTTTGGGGGGGACAGCACTCAGATGGGGGGGTCCCGATCCCTCCGAGCCCCCCGTGATTTACGTCCCTGACATTAACTGAGATTTATAAATGCTTTAAGCCCAAAGTACACTTCGGCCGTCCGCATGACATAATTTTCGTCATCAGGAGGGTCCGCGGACGTCCGCACACCCAGCCCTATTTTTGAGAACGCACAGACGGTCCGCATACAACAGCACATGTGCGAGTGACTTGAGTGCTTGGGGAAAAAAAATCCACTAGATTGTGCGCACGCGTCGAACGTATCTTTCCTCATACTGTTTTTGAAGAAAATCTCTCTTGTGTTGAATTTAGTTAACACGACAATAACGCATTAACAGTTAAAAAATAGCGACATTAAAGCAGGCTCTATTTGCCCCTATGAATCACCTGTAGTTCAAGCCAGGGTTGCCAGGTCTGCGTTTTATTTATTGTTTTAAATCTAACATTATTTGTAGCGCCTCCCATCCAATAATCACAAAGAGCTTTGTTCTTTGTTACTTCTGATAAGAAATAAAGTGTCAGTTTTCAAGTTCTGTCCATTTTATCTTAAATTTCAAATAATAAATGGCATTTTGACCGTTTAAATGTGACGTGACAGGTCGCTGTTGCACCTCAGTTCAAGCGGCAGCATGAGTCTTTTCTTCCACATTAATACAAGTTGTATCTCGAAAAACATGCATGAACATCATGTTGAAAGATACAGTACAACTTACTGGAATGTATCATGTCTCATGTAATCACTTGATCTGTGTTTCGCAGAAAGACGTCAATAAAACAGCTTGTGAACAATGTCACATAACGTCAGGAATGTTTTCCTATGTTCACAGTTCATTAGTTGGCTATAAAAAAAAATAAATAAATAAAAAAACACTAGAGAGGAGCTTATTTACTGTTAATGATATGTTTGAATTTGCCATGATGACAGACAAGTGTTTACGAAAACTACATTATGTGCAAGTTTTATACAAACATTTCAGTTTTTATTTGAGTGTAATTATTATATCTGCAAATAAATAGCAGCTGAATATAACACCTCTGTTGTTAATTGTAACCTCTAATATTATATTGTGCCAAATGAGAGGGTTCCCTGTATAGTTTGCAGCATTATTTGGGAGAGATCTTTCTGTGGAGTTTTTCAGATTAATCACATTGTTTTTAGTACAATACAGAATCCAATTTTTGGATTTAATTTACCAACATATATTCTAACATATAGTTAGGATCAGTGATACTATTTTTCCACAAACAGCATAAATGGGTCTTTTTACATGGAAATATATAGCTGCCTTTAAAATACTTCTTGTCCTTGGCATGAAAAAGCATGAAAACATCTGGGCTAAATGACATTTACATCCACTAATAACCTGCTATTTTTTGAGTTCTCACATTAACATTGTTGAATGAACGTGCAAGACCTCGTCTAGCATCAGCATTTGTTCAGTCCTGTAACTGAATTAACAGCAAGAGGGCAGCAGACACAAGCTATGGACAACCTTCCAGAAGATTTCTGCTGCTAATGCAGTGTCTAGAAACATTGTACTCCCAATTTCAGATCCATTCTGGATCCTGTGTGCAGTTAATGTAACACATGATAATTGAGGCACATGAGTTAGGAAACAGTCTAGCTAGAAGTGAGCTGGTATGTAAAGTTTCATGGTGATGTGACTGGGTGTGTGTGTGTGTGTGTTCCCCTTCCTGTTTGCGTGCATGCGGCGAACGTGTGCGATATGTGTGCTTTGGTCCTATTGGAGAGGAGAGAGTTAGTGTATGTGAAGGTCACATGTACAGTAGAGCTGCACCGGTGCTGCAGATGCAGAAGAACAGTGCTGAGATAGACAGGGAACCCTGTGTCCGCTCTCCATCAGCGAACACTGCGCCGCACTGCACTCGACAGCATGCCTGTTTTTTTCTTGAACTAACAAAGCACACAGGAACACACTGTACATTGAATCTGCGCTGAATCAACAGTGTTTTAAGTCTCCTTATCCACAACTAATAATGCTTAGATTCACCCCACTTGATTTATGGCCATATTAAAAATACATTATTATAGTCTTGGCTTTTTTATAATCTTATGATGGCCATCAAATTATATTTACAGACTATGGCTGCCTTTCTGTCTCCTCAATATTTTTTTCCTTGTTGTAACCAATTACACATTTCACCTTTAAATTAACTACCAGGCAATGTAATTATCAGTGTGTCATGGCCTCTTCCTGTCCTATAGTGTATTAAATGATGTTGAAGAGCATTAAGGGCCGTTTTTGACCTCTGACCTTTGCCCTCATCAGGGTCAGCAGCAGTATGAAGGGTGGAGGTGGAGGGAAAGAACCTCCGGTGGAGGGAGAGGTCAGCGGAAAGCGGCCCAAACGCAAGTGTCTGCAGTGGCACCCACTGCTGGCCAAGAAAGCCCCAGACTTCTCTGAGGAAGAGGAGGAGGAAGATGAAGAAGAGCTGGAGAAGGTGAATGATTACTCAAACTACAACGCATTAACTCTGCCATTAGGGTTTTGTTCATCACGGCAGTTGCTCTTTAAAGACCAGAAGTCTGTAAAATGAGAGTTTTGTGGCTTTTGGCTCATGTGTTTTGAGGTCATCTGTATGCTGGTGTACTTCTAAACATTGACAAAATCTGCAATTTAAACGTTTAAAGTTATTTTACATTACCGTTCAAATGGTTGGGACTGGTAAGTTTCTTTTCTGTTTTTGAAAGACTTATCTTATGCTCACCAAGACAGCATTTTATTTGATCAAAAATACAGTAAAAACTGTAATATTGCAAAATATTACTACAATTTAAAATAAGTTTTCTATTTGAATATGTTTTAAAATTAAATTTATCCATGTGATGCAAAGTTGAATTTTCAGTGTCACATGATCCTTCAGAAATCATTCTAATATGCTGATTTGGTGCTCAAGAAACATTTCTGATTATTATCAGTGTTGAAAACAGTTGTGCTGCTTAATATTTTTGTGGAAACTATGACACTTTTTTTCAGGATTCTTTGATGAATAGAAAGTTTAAAAGAACAGCATTTATTTCAAATTAAAAATCTTTAGTTGCAAAATGTAACATTACTAATGTCTTTACTATCAATTTAATGCTTCTTTGAAGAATAAAAGTATTTATCTTACTGATCCTAAACCTTTGAATGTATATTGAGAGATATATAGACAGAAATTTGCCCAATAAAATATTTTTTAGAAAGAGAATAATCAATATCAAATAGCAATAGCATGTAGCAAATCATGATTCATTAGATTAACTTTAGCTGGGCTAAACTAAGGTTATTAAAAATAGATGTGCCATTTCCACCCAGTCTCTTTCAGTTTCAGAAATGCATCAGTACAGGTATAGAATCATGTGCCAAAGCTTATATATCAATTATTAATTATTTTACGGAGAAAGTACAAAAATCAAACTACCTTGGGTAGTTTTCTTGCAGTTCAAATGCAGGAGAGAACTGCAGTGGGTTTGTGAGTTTATGAAAAGCTAATAATTAAGCAAATCATTAAAATGTAAAATTAAAATGATTTTAAAATAAAAACACGACTGACAAAAAAGTTTGGGAATCCTTTGGTTAATGTGAAGCGATCCATATGGATTGTTTCATTTTAATATCTTACTGTGGTGAAATATTGCAGCAAAAATGTGTGAATAGACCTTGATTTTATCTTAGTGTAGCTTTGTCCACTGTTGCTGTTGAAATTAACCAGGTCCCTGTATGACTCTTTCCAATTTTTTCCCCCACTTTTCACCCCAGGAGCCAGTGTTATGTGCAGAGAGCAGAGCTCAGGAGGGAGAGTGTGGCGGGATGGAAGATGACAGTGAAGAATACTCCTCTGAGCAGCGGGCTCGCCGGCCCATGAACGCCTTTCTGCTGTTCTGCAAACGCCACCGCTCGCTGGTCCGACAGGAGCATCCGCGACAAGACAACCGGGGGGCCACTAAGATCCTGGCAGACTGGTGGGCCGTACTGGACCCCAAAGAAAAACAGAAATACACAGACATGGCTAAGGAGGTAAAAAGGAGGCAGACCACACACTATAAGTCCCTTGTTTTTTTTGTAGTGATAACAATTGAAAGTGTTAAACTCTTATCTAACATAAAATTGACTTTAGCTGCTTGAAAAGACAGCAGGAAAAAAACATATAAAACAAATAAATAGGCTTATCAGTTGTTGGAAAGGATGAGAAAAATGTCAAAGGCTGATGTGAATCTTAACATGTTTAAATTATTATTTGATGGTATGTTTTGTCTGACACAGTACAAGGATGCGTTCATGAAAGCTAACCCTGGTTACAAATGGTGTCCTGCTACCAATAAGCCGGTAAAAAGTCCCTCCCACTCTGTGAGTAACGCCCGCAAGAAGGTCTGGTCTCTTCCCTCCAACCCTAGTAAGGATCCTTCAGTTGCCAAAAAACAGGCCAAAACTGACAGCACACCTCAGCTCAACTTCGCCATGGCAGGTAGGAACAAAACAAGCACCTGATTGTGTACATACATACACTGCTGTTTTTGAAAGTATTCTTTATTATTACAATTTAAAGTAACAATTTTATATTTGAATGTATTTTAAAAAGTATGTGATGGCAAAGCTGAATTTTCAGCATCATTACTCCAGTCTTCAGTGTCACATGATCCTGCAGAAATCATTCTAATATGGTGCTTAAGAAACATTTCTTATTATTATCAATGTTTAAAACAGCTGAGCTACTTAATATTTTTGTGGAAACTGATAAAATATTTCAGGATTCTTTGATGAATAAAAAGTTCAAAAGAACAGCATTTATTTGAAATAGAAATCTTTTGTAACATTTTTTTTTTGATCAGTTTAATGCATCTTTGCTGAATAAAAGTGTTAATTTCTTACAAAAAAAATCTTATACAACCCCAAACTTTTTAACAGTGGTGTACATATTCCTTCCATGCATTCCATGACACTGGATCACTGGTTGTTTAACTGTATTGTCGAGCATTTCTTAACATCTTTTCCCTCCGCTGTGTTTATAGATCCCAATAAGATGGGGGGCCTAAGCATGCTGCTGTTAGCTGGGGAGCATGCACTGACCGCCAGAGAGGTACAGTAACATCATTTTAATACATATGAAAATAACCTTTCAGCCCAAGTACCACCTTTGTTCAAATCAAAACACTCAAAACTGTTCTGTGAATGCAAACTTAAGGACTGCATGACGTAATGCCATATTTTGATTAAAATTAGAGATGCTTATTACCATACCATTATTGGATGATTATGAATATTTAATTGTGCATGCTCATGCATGCTATTTTTATATTTAGAATACCTTTGTCGTCATCTAACTCTTACTAAAAGTTAAGGCCTTCTGAAATGAAGCTGTGGGTTTTTGTAAGAAAAATATCCATATTTAAAACTTTAATAAGCTAAAAAAAACTAGCTTCCGTCAGATGACCATACGCATACTTCGCAAACCAACTTGCGCCACAAAATTAACCCCTGAAGCGATGTATGATGCAGGATGCAGGAGTAGTGCAGTGGTTCTCAAACTGGGGTACGCATACCCCTGGGGGTACGTGAGGTCACTGAGGGGGTACGCGAACAAAATGCCAAATTTTGCCATTCTTTTAATTCTTCCCCACCTTAAAATATCATTAAAACCGAGCATGTATTTCTAACAAGCACAATGCCGTAAATACATGACATCCAATCAAAATACCACATCTCAAAACTGACTGCATCCATTTCCACATAAGCAGCGTGCATATGGGTGCCCTTTAGGTTGCGTGCATAGTCTGCTGCCTTAGCAAATTGCGCTATTACTGCCGTTCTCAACAGTGTACCTGTAGATTTAGCACTTACTAGCATGAAGAACAAAAATAGTCTGGCACAGAAAGTGCATAGAGATC
The DNA here is from genome assembly GCF_019924925.1 of Ctenopharyngodon idella. Lineage (NCBI taxonomy): Eukaryota > Metazoa > Chordata > Actinopteri > Cypriniformes > Xenocyprididae > Ctenopharyngodon > Ctenopharyngodon idella. Next base: position 37,585,052 of record NC_067229.1, on the reverse strand, counting down.
AATTTAAGATTTAAACTCATGATACAAAACATACCTTTTGTGAGTTCTTGTTGAAAATATTATACGAGCAAGAATGCAATTCCAAATATCCACACGATTGCAAATGTGACATTTTACAACAGTTTAACAAACAAAAAGTGATATTCTTCACAGTATTTTTAGTATTTGCTCTATTTTGCAACGAAATAATAGTTCCAACGAAAGCCACAGCAGAACCACAACACACAGTTCTGTTTCGTAAACGAATCTGCGGCTTTGAACGAATCGTTCGTGAAAGTTATTGATTCAATGATTCATTCATAAATTCAGCCACTTGTTTCGTTACTGAATGAATGACACGATGACTCGCGCATGAAGACAGTGACTTACCTCCACCTACTGGCGGTTTTAGTATATAAAAGAATCACTTTTCACGTTATCATCGTTGCATATTTCTCTATTGAACATTTTTTATTTATTTAAAACATCATTAATGTTGTAAAGGTATTTATAAAGATTAAAAAATGCACTGGAAAGTCAATTTAGGGGGCAAAGATTGTACCTTAATGGAAAAGGTGCAGTCTAAGTGGAAGAGAGGGCCGGGGCTACGCAGAAGGATGGTGAATGCCTCAGGGGGTACTCCACTCTAAAAAGCTTGGGAACCACTTGGAGTAGCGTAAGCTCAGACGCCTCTCACGGTTCAAACAAATAAGGCTGGGAAACAAACTCAGGCTACTCTTTTCTTATGTCAAAATCCTCTGACATTTCTCTTTAAAATGTCTCGTTTTACACTTCTAATTCGTGACCGGTGTTTTGTTTTGCTCTATCCTCTGCGCTCCCGCGTTCGTCATTACGTCATGCATCGGGTCAGCGGTTACTCTTCCACCGCAAATCGATGCGTACGGCCATCTGCCAGAAGCTAGTTATTATAGTTAATAAAGTTTTAAATATGGATATTTTTCTTACAAAAACCTATCGCTTTGCTTCAGAAGGATTTTATTACCCCCTGGAGCTGTATGGATTATTTTTTTTATGATGGATGGATGCATTTTTTGGGGCTTTAAAATCCAGCCCCTTTCACTACCATTATAAAGCTTGGAAGAGCCAGGATATTTTTAAATATATCTGTAATTGTGATTGTCTGAAAGAAGATAGACGTATACACCTAGGATGGCTTGAGTGTGAGTAAATCATGGGCCACTTTTCATTTTTGGGTGAACTAACCCTTCAAAAACACTGTTAAATGTAATCTTTAACAAATCCCTAAATGTATTTGTTAAGAAATGCTCTATGTATAATATCCATTTTTAAAGTGGTTGATTTAAGTTTTTAGTGTAGATTTTATTATCAGCCATGATATGAAAACAATTATTGTTTTGAAGATATTGGCCAGATTTTTAATATCAGTGCATCCATTATTAATATCAATTTTCCTGTAGTTTATATGAAGATCAGAACAGCAACCGAAAACACAAATACTCCACAATAATAACATTTAGAAAAGATTACAGTGTAATTGCACATGTTAATATGCAGATTAGTAGTAGGAGCACAGTGTAACCACTGTCGAGTTAAATGAGGTTTTAAAACCAGGAGCACAAAGAGGGCTCTAGATGAGAATAACAGTTATTAGTCTAGATCCATGTCCTCATATCTTGATGTGATTGAGACAAATCTGCATCATTCTGTACTCACGGCAGACCTCTGATATAATGAGCACATGATCAGTGCTCACGTAAATAGACTGTGACAAGCCCATCTCCACGGATACAGCAGCCGCAGCGGCCTGTGACTAAACAGACTGGGATGACTGTTTTGGGCCCCAAACTGGGTTTGTGTACCATTAGTAGGTGCATAAACGCCTCATAAAGCTATACAATTTATGAAGTCTGAGACATCAGGCAAATGTGTGTGTGTGATTCAGGGATGTGAGCTGTTTGTGTGTGTTCCTGTGGGTTCCTCAGACTCTCACCCCAGTTAATCCTCTGTAAATTCCATTTTGCTGCCACTAAGTGATCCTAATTGCCTTCGGCGCAGTGCATTTGTCACTGAACAGGGCCACGGGAGGTTAATACAAAACAAAAGGCAGCACCTCCATGTTTTGCAGACAAATACATCATATGTTTAGTCCTCTTCAAGGGACAGGGCTGAATCCTCTACCTGTTGACTGTCTGTAATGTTTGAACAGGAATTGTCTTCTAAGTCTCTCTGTTGTCAAACACAATCTCACACACACAGGTTGATCCAAAGCGACTGTGCCTGGCATTAGTGCACTGCAAATGAAAAGTCACTGCTAAATTAAGAGTAACAAAATGTCGACATTGCTTTGTGTTGACGGACGTCTCATTTTTTTTGGCTGCATAGTTACACCAGCGACTTTATTTTCACAGTTTGCCTAAAATAATAAAGTAATACCATGTGTGTGTCTTAGGGTTGGGAATTGAAAATCGATTCCAATTCTGGAATCGGATACTCAAGGTCAGAAATAGGATGCTTGTCATAAAATTAAATTTACATTCCGTTTCTCGATTGTTGTGTGTGATTTTTTTAAAATGTGGTTTTAAACCATTCAAGCGCAAGAATACACGGAAGAGAACTCAATTCGGCATGCACTGTTTTCTGGGCTGGGTACATCCAGAGCACGCGCACAGAAAGCTGCCTCTCATATAGTGCACAAACACTGAATTGATTCCTCTTTTGCATCTTCTTGCACTTGAGCGGACAAATACACACAAAATTATGTCAAAATAGCCCCGTAAACACAGTCGGTTATGTCTTAAGTGAACGTAAACAGTTGAGAAAGAAAACGCATGTGTAACAGTATATTGGATCCATGCATTAGGTCTTAAAGTGACAGCAGCCTAATAAACCTGCTGCCGTCTGTGTCATTAATGTTAATCAAACAACAAAAGACAAAGAAAATCGTTCAATGATCTTTTGTAACACTGAATAACTTTTGTATCTTTAATAAGGATTAATCTATATTTTATTAAAAAAAAAAAAAATACGCAGTGTCATTTTACATTTGATTTCAATTTCTGAACTTTTAGTTGTATTTTTATTTGCTAATTTGCTTATTTGTTCTTATTGTATTACTGACTGTATACTTGTCTTTAATAACGTTTGAAATTTATATTAGTTATTTGTTCTTTAGGCTGCTAATTTTTGTTCATGGTATTCAGCTGCAAAAGAATGTTTTTTGCAAAATGACAGAATAAGTATGTTTGATATCTAAAATTTTGACTTTTTTTTTTTTTTTTACCATATTGAAATCGAAACTGGGAATTGTTAACAATCGGAATCGATAAGCAGAATCGGAATTGGAATGGAAATTGCTAAAATTCAAATGATAACCAACCCTAGTGGGAATTGATTTCTAATAATTTAAATTCAGTATATATTAAAATATTTTTTGTCTGTTACATAAAAAACAGTGTGATATTTCTAGTGCCCAATGCGGGGCAGTCCTTTGTGTTTATGGGCAGCCTGTGATCTGTGTCTGTTTTCTTTCACTGTACATCAACACTAACCTTAAAATGTTTGTGGTCTGTAAAATATATAGAGATATATGCTTTGTTTGTTGAAAGTAAAAACATTTATAGTATTACAAAAGATTTCCATTTCAAATAAATGCTGTTTTTTTTGTTTTGTTTCTTTCTGGGGTAATGATTGCTAAAAATTCAGGAATAAATTACATTAAAAAATTACATATGTTAATTACATATTAGAAATATGTTACAATTAAAAACTGTTATTTTGAATTGTAATATTTCACATTACTGTTTTTACCGTATTTCTACAGCCTTGGTGAGCATAAGAGAAAAAAATCTTTCCAACCCCGAACTTTTAAATGTTAGTGTACTCCAGCCACTTTTTAACAAAAATATATTTTATTTATAAACATCAAATGTGAATTAATTTCTATGACTTTTATTCATTCAATACAGTATTTAAATTAAATTTTTGGTTTCTAAATTTCTACATTATGTAACCATATGTAGCATTATGAAAAAATGTAATACATGTAATTGAAAAACAGTATAATTATAATCATTTTTTATTTAAAATACTTATTTTTAATATACCACATATCTGTGGATTTCATTGAATACAAAGTATGTATAATTATTCACCTGTTTTACTGTGCTGATGTCTACAGCACTAGGTACTGAGGTGACATGCAGCAAGTTTCCAGTGTAGACACCTCAAGCTGTCACGTTGTCACTTCCTGTTTAGACAATGTAATTGATGGGTATTTTTTATTTTATTGAATCTACCTGTGGCTTTTCCATCAAGCTGTCAACAGAGGGAGGTGTTGAGTTGTAAATGTCAGTGGTCATTTCAAACAGGATGTTGATTTAAGATTGTTTCGTTTTATGGCTTTGTTCTGCTTTACTGATTTCTTTTTTCTTCTTCTTCTTCTTTTTTCATGCTTTCATTTTAGATTTCCTCCAGCTCTTCCCAGACAGGATGCACAGATGTTGCTAAGCACACTGGGAAATCAGCCCTTTTCCAGCTGGCTGAGGTGAGACCACCTGAAGACTTGTCAGTTCTTAACAACACACCCTTAAAAACCTCCTTAGCAGTGAGACGTCTTGGATATGGATGGTTGGCTGTGTGGGTCTAAATGAATTGCTTAATGATCTGAATGCATTTTGTTGACACTCTTTTACTTTTTCTCCTCAGATTTCTTCCAGTCCAGCGCAGCCTGCTGGAGGAAGTAAGAACGCTGAGGACACAAGCTCTCTCACACATGTAGAGGTGAGGGACAGTCAAACATTGTTTTGGACACTTTAAGTGTAATAGGTGCTATATTAATGTGGAGGTTTGGATATCTTTTTCATTTAAAATGATATCTGAGCACTCATTCGGTTTGCTTTAATGTCCTTCTTAGGCCTCTGGACCATCCCAGCCAAGCTCACCAGACCTGCCCAAAAGTTGTGTTAAATCACCCCTGTTTCAGCTGGCTGAGGTACAGTTGTAATAAACTCTCCTAAAAACTCCATTTTCCACCCTTGCAATCCCCCCGCTGTACATCCACTGTGAATGTCCAATGGCCTACCTTACAATTTAGAGCTGGAGCCAAGCCTGCTCCATCAATCTTATTCTATTATTTCACTTTTTTAACTTTAGTTAGTGTGTAATGTTGCTGTTTGAGCATAAACAACATCTGCAAAGTTACAACGCTCAAAGTTCAATGCAAAGTGAGATTTTCTTTTAAAGAAATCGCTTTTTCAGGACTACAACAAACTGCTGGTAGGGACTATAACGAGCTTCTTCCTGGGTTGGTGACATCACAAACCCTAAAATTTACATAAACCCTGCCCCCAAGAACACACAACAAAGGGGGCGATTCTCATGTTGGGCTGCTTTAGAGAAGAGGAAGAGTTGTTGTAGTAGAGTGTTGTTTTACACCGGACTGCTTCACAATTCAACACTGGATTTGCACAAAAGATTAACATGACGGCACATGCTAGTCGATGAGTTAAATCAACTTAAAGGGTTAGTTCACCCAAAAATGAAAATTCTGTCATTTATTACTCACGCTCATGCCGTTCCAGACCCGTAAGACCTTCGTTAATCTTCGGAACGCAAATTGAGATATTTTTGTTAAAATCCGATGGCTCCGTGAGGCCTACATAGGGAGCAATGACATTTCCTCTCTCACGATCCATAAAGGTACTAAAAACATATTTAAATCAGTTCATGTGAGTACAGTGGTTCATTAATATTATAAAGCGACAAGAGTATTTTTGGTGCGCCAAAAAAACCCAAAATAACGAATTATTTAGTGATGGCCGTTTTCAAAACACTGCTTCAGGAAGTTTCGGAGCATAATGAATCAGTGTGTCGAATCCGCAGTTCGGAGCGCCAAAGTCACGTGATTTCAGCAGTTTGGCGGTTTGACACACGATCCGAATCATGATTCGACACGCTGATTCATTACGCTCCGAATCTTCCTGAAGCAGTGTTTTGAAATCGGCCATCACTAAATAAGTCATTATTTTGTTTTGTTTTTTTGGCGCACCAAAAATATTTTCATCGCTTTATAATATTAATATTGAACCACTGTACTCACATGAACTGATTTAAGTATGTTTTTAGTACCTTTATGGATCTTGAGAGAGGAAATGTCATTGCTCCCTATGTAGGCCTCACGGAGCCATCGAATTTAAACAAAAATATCTTAATTTGTGTTCCGAAGATCAACGAAGGTCTTACGGGTGTGGAACGACATGAGGGTCAGTAATAAATGACAGGATTTTCATTTTTGGGTGAACTAACCCTTTAACAGCAACTACATAAATGTATCCACTAAGCATTCAGAAATGTCCAGATGCATTCTAAAAGTTGTAACTACTTCTTTCCATCAGTGTCTGACTCCAGTTTGAACAATGTAATAATCTGACAATCGTCATTTTGGTTACATGAGATTCTCCAGCTTTGTTGTTGTTGAGCAACCAAAGCGCAAGCTGTTAAAGCTCCGCTGTCTTTTGGAAACCGGGCCAGGTTTTGTAAAAGGGGCATTATAGGTCCCCTTTAAATGCATTTTGGGGTGTTCATATTGACTGCAATTTATTTGGCAACAGTAGTAAAAATAGGGCTGTCAAAATTAACATGTTAAAGCATGTGAATTATTTTTTTAAGTTTAAAAATGACGCATTAAAAATATTTAAAGCAATTAATGCAGCATCCGTTTTTTTTCCCTCATTCTTTTAGATAGCTTATATGATCTTGCTCATATTCTTGCAAATGCTTTTTAAAGCATTCAAGCACGACAAGACACAAACGAGAATTCAGTGCGGTACAGTCACGCTGTCTGTGAATCCCGTCTGCGTGACACACACACGACTCATGCGCACAGAATGTCGCTTTCTTTCATGCTTTCACAGACATAAACGTACAAAATTATGCCAAAATGCCCATTGTGTCAGGTATCCTCGTAAGCACAGTCTTAAATGAGTTAAAGTCTTAAATGAACATTAAGAGATGTGAGAAAATAGGACGTGTGTCAGATCTGCGTCATGTGCGGCAGGTCTTAAAGTGACAGCAGCCTAATAAACCTGCTACAGTCCGTCATTAATGTTAATCAAAGAACAAAAGAAAAAGAGAAAATCACTCACTGCTCTTGATTGAATTACTTTTGTAGCTTTAATAAAAATTAATCTATATTTAATTTATATATATATATAGCCTAGTAAAACAGTGAAGACTGTGAAGTGTTTGATAACTTGATTCAATTTCTGGATATTCATATAGTATTGAGTATTTATAATATATTGATTTTATTACAATATAAAAACATTAAAAACTTTAATGTTAGGTGTGATTAATCTGGATTAATTACAGAAAAATGTGCAATTAATTAGTTATTTTTTTTAATTGATTGACAGCACTTGTAAAAAATAATGTCATTCATTAGCTGAATTTATACAGAACATTTAATTGGGGTATGTGAAAAATTATCTAAACAAGAATAAACTTTTTCTTCAAACTCTGTGTAAATACTTATAAATCATATGTAAAATATTTGTAAATAATTTAGTTTTGTTATCAAATACTTTATTATACTAATACCAGAAATCTAAGATAAAACCTTCTGCCTTTTTACCCCACAACTTTCAGTTATTAAACAAATATTCTGCAGTCAATGACCACAGCAAGAACCCTCAGTAACTCATACAGTACCAAATAAAATGTCTCACTTCTGCTTTTGCTGGTGTATTACCTGTTAAAACACCAACTTCCTCCATCCAGGCGGCCATTTTGATACGCTTGCGTTTCCAGTTGTTGTTTTTGTTTTCAGCACTTCTTATCATCATCATTAACTAGAAGGACACTCAGCTGATTTTGTTTGGTTTGAAGAATTTGAGAAGTTTGCACTTAAACGGTGGCACAAAACGTGACAGCTTGTGACACATGAGGATGGTTGTATTAGGTGGTGTTGTTACTGTTAAATAAAACAAAAACTAGTAATTAAAGTAAAGCTAAAATAAAATAAAATATAATACATTTTGGATTAAAAAAAATACTAAAATACAATACAATATAATAATAATATAATAAAATACTTTGACTTGGCAATTAACTGATATAAGTTGAATTGCTAAAAATAAAGATAAAATAAAAAATAAAGGCTATATAGAAATGTTAAAAATATTAAAGTATTATTAAAATATCACAAATAAAAAAATAAAGCAACAAAATTAATAAAACTTTAAAATTAAACTCCAAACAAAAAATAAAAATATGAAAATAAAATGAAAATAAAAGCTAATTCAAAAAATTTATAAAGCTATAATAGTATATACATAGTAAAAATAACACAGCTATTAGGCAGTGAATATTAATTTTAATTAATTTTTTGAAATTTAAAAAAAATCCCATACATAGAATAAGTTTCTCAAGTCATATAGGACCCAGAGTATCAGAGATCGGGATCTTTTGACCACCTAGCAACACCCTGGCAACCACCCTTAACACTGTGCCACAATGGCAGCGAGTTTTGCATATGCGAGTACCACTCGCATTTTCTTTAGAACATGTAAAAAATGTTTTAAAATGTCTTTTACTTAAATTCAATTTAAAATGTATTTTACTTAAATGCCATTACCGCATTGTGATTTTACCCAGAATCCTCCTTAATAAATGAGCAGTCTATATTTTTCCCTAAACAAGCTTCATATTTCTATGTGTATTCCACTCTGTGGGTGAATAATGTGCTTGTTATTGGTCTTAATATGCGTGTTTGCTCTGTCTTTGTAGCAGATCTCCTCCAGTAGGTCTCAGTCAGCGTCTGAGGGGAGGCAGTGCGGCCAGTCAGCTCTATTCCAGCTCGCTGAGGTACATCACCAACCCACAATCACATGGCACAATCACTGCCCCAGGTTACACAAAGATACAAGACGGGGATGAATCTTATGCTACATACAGTATTTGATGTTATAGTGCAGAATTAAAGCTCAGTGAGGCAGTGGCTGGTGTTGACCGGTTGGCATGGACAATGGCAGGCAATGTTATGTAATAAATCCTAGGACAGTTTTGATGCGTATGCTGCCACCTGGTGGCTGTTTATATTTTTAAGTCAACATAAAGGTAAAAATGACCTATTTACTTTCTTAATACAAGTTACTACTGTGAATGATTCATCAGTACACATTTCCTAAAAACACTTGAAACAACTTGGCTTTTGAAAAAAAAAAAAAAATTATTTATTAACATTTATACTTCTACTGTATATAATATAAATAAATATAATGTAATGTTTATTTTTAAATAGAAATATGTCCTTTCATATTATTTAATTATTTATATTGTAATATAAAATATATTATATAATTTTTTTTATTTACTTACATTTTAAATGTATTTTTTATTTTAAAGCAAGATTTTTTAACAATCTACCAATTGAACACTTGTATTTAAGAAGTTTTTGGTGAAAATCTTACACAACAAATTTTGCACAAGATATTAATTAAAACGTATTTGATGAAAAAGAGTTTAATATCTTTTAGAACCATGATTAACATTATTTTATATTTATTATTATTATTATTATTATTATTATTATTATAAGGCAAATACAAACTATAATATTTCAGCAAGTAACAAAAAAAATTAAATGTATTTGCTGAAAATAAGTTTTATATCTTATGCAATTAATTTATCTTTTATTTTTAAGTATGTTTAGATATTTTTACTTAAAACAATACAAAGATACTGAATAGAAATTGAATTTGTAGAAACCACATCATTCATAATTTACTAATGGATAAAATTAAAGGCCCTACATTTTTTCCCAATTTAATATCCTGTTTCACTTAACAGCATGTCACATTATTGAAATAAAATGGGTTGAGAATGGCCTTCAGGCAGCTGATATGTTGCATGATATCTAATAGCCAGTAAGACATGAATATCTGTGCCAGAGGTAATTTTTATTGCGAAGCTCCATAACCTGATGTCCTTGTGTGTTTATATAGATGTGTTTGGCCTCTGAGGCTGAGAAAATGGAAGCTCGATCCTCCCAGCCCTCTGGCGGTTCCTCCTCTCTCTGTGCTCAGCACAGCTCAATTAGCACAGCCATCCCAGACCATGAAGAGCAGGGGGACGCTCCCGAACTTCCTCTTACCACATCGTCATCCTCTACCTCTGGCTCCACCTCATCCTCCCCTACCGACACCAGCCCATCTGACATCAGCCCTTGTAAGATGCTGAAGAAGAAGAAAAAGAAGAAAGAAAATAAAGAATCTGATGAAAATCCTGCATCGCCCAAAAAGGCGAAGAAGCGCCAGTCATCCGAGTCAGACCTGGACAGCGTGATGTTCACCATTGAAGCAGTCGCAAAAGGTGCTTGGGGCTCAGAAGAGACGCCCAGGAAGAAAGCTTGTCCCTCAGAGAGTGAAAGCAGCCCCACTGCGGACCAATCTCCAGCTGTGAAGAAGAAGAAGTCTAAACCGAAAAAACAGCTCAAGTTAAAAGACGACGCCACGGAAGAAGAGGAAGAAGGGGACGAAGAAGCTAATAATAAGCCACAGGATGTAGAGATGAAATCTGAGGAAGCTCCTTTGACCCCTAAAGCTGAGTGTGAGAGTGAACCAGACCTGAAAGTGGAGCCCCCTAGTGGCGTGGAGGACATGGAACCACACTGCTCTCCTCTGCAGCCAACAGAACTGGAGGAGAAAGACACAGACACCAAACCACCTCAAACCAGACAGGAAGATAAAGACCTGGAGGTTAAGCCAGAGAACTGTGGGTCCAGGAAGTCTGAGCGAAGCTGTAAAGGAGCACTTTATAAGACTCTAGTGTCCGAAGGGATGCTCACATCACTGAGAGCAAATGTAGACAGAGGTAACGCACACACACCTCCCACAGGTTCCTTTCCTGTTAGTTGATTTTTGTGTGAGACTGGATTTGAAACTCATTTCCCAGTAGTTCCAGCTGATAATGTGGAACAAATAGTATCTTGGAAAAAACATACTTCCTCATTTATTGCCCATGTGTTATTCTGCAGAAATGACAACACTACAAAAAGTCTTTAAATTGTGCTTTCTAGCGTTTTCTAAGGAAGTGCTTTCCAATGTTACACCCACTGTAAGTTTGAAGTACAATTTCAATGACATTTCTTTAACTCAAACTGAATATCATTTAGAATTTTCACTTTATTTAATTTAATTTTCATTATTTATTTATAAAGCACATTTAAAAACAACCCAAGGTTGACCAAAGTGCTGTACAGGTCAAGATGCTCAAATAAAAATAAAAATTACAATCTATAAAGCAACAAACATAAAACTAAAATAATACTTGATTCAGTTGACCATTATCTCATTATCTCATGATTCATATTTAAACTAAAAACATTTGATACAGTGAATGAAAAATGTGCTGTTTGGGCTGCTGATCTGTTTTCTAGGGAAAAGAGGTTCCATTCGAGGCAGTGTGTCCGATCATGAGGGCGGCTGGAATGATGAAAGCTGGGGATTTGCTCAAGCTGCTACCAGCAACCCAAAAAAGCTCAAGAAGTCCAAGTCTAAGGAGGAAACCACCCCGGGGTGAGCTGTAATTTCTCCATCACATCACTGAATCTGCAGGGAAACAGTGATTATTCTCCTGCAGAGGAGTTTTTTGAATGGGGCTGCAACTAACAGCTATTTTTATAATGGAATTTTTTTCCAGATTAATCACAAATGGGTTGACATGCTTTTTTTGCCGTTAAATAATGGCGCAAATACCAGTAAATTGACTACCGCAAACCTTAGGGGGCTTTCACACTGGGCTCGTTTTAAAACGGTCCGAACCCTGGTGCGTTTGTGTTCGTCTTACGTCATCACAGACGTGCAAGGCGCATGACAGAAAACAAAACGTGGGTCAATAAATTGTTTTTAAAAGCAGCCTGCCACTCTGATAGCACTTGCAAAGCGCGAATACACTGCAGGCTCACTCCTGCTCGAATCCAAGGTAAATCATCAACACTATCATCTCTTACATGTGTTTTATTTAAGTTAGGGGTGAGACGGTTCAGATTTCTCACGGTTCGGTTTGTATCACGGTTTTAGTGTCACGGTTTCGTTTGGTATGTGCTATGTTCAGTAAAAAATAGGACAATTGTCAAATAAAGATAAAGTAAATAAAAACAAATAATCTAACTACAAGAAACAGCACAAATAAATACATGAGAGCTAAGATACAAATAAAATAAACAATGCTTTACAGGTTTTTCAGGTATCTAACAGCTTTCAGGTACAGAAATTGAATAAAATAATCAAATATAAAATAACACTGCATATAAACTTCTTTAAATAGTTAAATAAAGTTGAGACATTATTGAAGTTACAAAAGCTATTCAGTCAAGAGTGCTTTCTCTTTAAGACATAATTCAAAGATCCAGTACACTGATACTGATACACATGCCTTGTCTGTCTCGTTTTTCTCATAACCTACATAACCTACTATGTTTCTCCTAAGACATAACCTACTTCCCAACTCATGGGCATGTTGACATAATTTTTGTGTGAATTTATCCATTTAGGTGCAAGACTTGAAAGTATTTGCGCGCTGTGACGCGGCTCTCCATGTACGCGCTTCGGATGAGTCACACACAAATCTCCTCACAGCACGCGCGAGTTCTCTTTCGCGTCGTACAGATGAATGTTTAAATTGGCAAGGTTTAAATGAGTTTAGTTTAAACACAGATAGCAACGTGAGATGTTAATGTCTCACTTGGGCTCGCGCGCTATCAACACCCGGATGATGGCGGCGTAAATGACTGGTCATTGAGGTTTCGGCACGTCATTAAACATTTGTTTACAATGAGTGACTGTTTTGTTCTTTTGATCATCGCTGTGGTAACGTATTGGGAAACTAGAATGCATATCCATCGACTGAAACATACATTAGCCGAATCTGTCTGTCTGTTTTGCACATTGTTTTCAACAAACCATATTATAGATGCGTCGTCAGATTTGGGATGAACCGCGGTGCAAGCGCATGCCGAACCGTGGGTGGAGAACCGAACAGTTCGTTTTTTTTTTTTTGTTTGTTTGTTTTTTTTAACAGCGAACCGTCCCACCCTTAATTTAAGGAAATACATTACAATCGGCGAAAACGCATGCGCAGGTTACTTTACTTCCTGAACAAGTGTGCACCCAAGTCCCTGTTGCTTTCATATTCACGCGAACCGCGGCACAGTTCGAGTGCAACCGAACTCCGAACTCCTCCTTCAGGTAGTCTCAGGTTCGGTACTTTTCATGCGAACCGCACCCCGTTTCGAACTAAACTGCCAGTGTGAAAGCCCCCTTAGTGAATCCCGTTGCTTGATTGATTTAAATACTCTCCTCCCATAAATTGTGCGTCTGAAAGGGAAACACTTACAAATTCAAATGCAATAAGGTCAGCCACAAAAGTAACTGTGTCCATGCCATTCTCACTGCATGTCTTTAGTAAATCCTGGCAGTAGTTTTTTTAATGCCAAAAAAGTGTTTTTGCTGGCACAAGCTATTAGTAAATCTGACACAAAATAATAACAAATAAAAAATTTTTATAGTAATTTCATTGATTAGTTGCAGCCTTATTCACCATTGCTTTAGCAGTGGTTCTCAAACCTTTTTGGTCACGCCCCCCTTAAACCTTTAAAAAATCTCCCCCCTCCCCCCACATACCAAATAATTTCTAAATTATAAAAGTTCAGTGGCAGCTAGGGCCAACGGCTATTCATGCACTTGAACACTGTTGCGACGGCTGTGTTCCTTTTTTGCTGATCTCTCCCCTTAAGGTGCGTGCCCCACACTTTGAGAACCACTGGCTTATAGATTGATTATGTCATTGATATTGGTTTAATTAGTATATTTGATGATGTGGCTAACTTTTGGTTTTGCTATTGTTTTTTTGTTTTGTTTTTTTGTTTAATTGGTCGTCATTAATTAGGTTATTTTCTGTGCATTACTATAGCTGGGTAATTGATTAGATAGTCAAAGGAATTTTGTACATTTCACGTGTGTGCCATACTCATATTTGCCATCCCATAATCATAGTATTCATGGTGTGTCATCATAGTTTATCAGAGTAAACGTTTTTAAGAACATTCCATTGTGTTTGATTTTGCAACATTAAAGTCGGTTAGTCTAGAAGATTTTGAATCCAGGTGAGCAGACATTGCGCACAGATTGCTAATGTTTTACTGTCTATAAAACTCGCAGACTAGGAAAGCTTGAGGAGGAGTTCGAGAAAAAGTTCAACAGCTTACCGCAGTACAGCCCCCTGACATTTGACAAAAAGAGTGTGGCGGTCATCAAGAAGAAAAAAAACAGTTCATCCTGCCCTCCTGAACCACCCAAAACCTGCAAGGGTAAGTGCATTGCATGTATGGAAACTGACATCACATCCTCCTGGCCCCCACACTCATTTCCTCATTTGCTTACTTTATTAGGAAGTAGCCATCTCATGTTCAGAATGACATGACTTCCACCTAACATAGCATGCTGTGTTGTATTTTTTTTTTTTCTTTTTTTTCCTGTTTTGTTGCTTTTGAAATTAGGTTCATCTTCATCTCAGAAAAAGACCTTATTCCACAAGATAGTGAACAAGTACAAACACAGGAAGGAGAAATCCAGTGCCGCAGACAAAGGTGACACCCCCACAGCCATTAGAAACTGTTCTGATATCAGCTTCATTCTCTGTTCAGACAGCAAGAGTGTGTGCACGAGTGTTGGAAACTGTGCCTGCGTGGTGTTGGTTGTTGTTTATCCGTGGTTTTGCCCAGTGTGTCTCAGTATTTCCTGCCGCATAGCAGGGAACGCTGTTATATCTAGGTCACTGTATACTCTGGTTATCTTAAAGGGGCACATGTGAACCAGTTATGTAAATACTTTGATGCAGCCTGTTGTGGTGTAGTACAATTGGCACAAGCTAAATGCAATATAGTATCCTAAAGCACCAATTATTGTCTGGATGTCTACATTAGGAATTCCAGGTCTCAGTCTTGACATATTTCATGTGTTCTTCTAGACATCGCCACACCTGACCCCATGGGTACAGAATCAAGTCCAGTGGTGAAGTCGGGTAGTCCGTGTGTGTCTCCCTCTCCTGAACCCCAGAAGGTTCTGGACACGCCTGTGGGCAGTCAGAAAAGGAAGGCCAGGAAGAGTAAAATCACACACTTGGTGCGCACAGCCGATGGCCGTGTGTCACCTGCAGAGGGTGAGCTAAACACACAGTTTCCTGTTACTGTCTTATTTATGATTTCTAAACAGATAACTCCTTTAAGAAACACTCTGCACCCATTTTGGTTTTGGTTGGGTTTCTTTATGTATACTACTGTTCAAAAGTTTGTCAGAAAGGTGTGTTTTTTTTTTTTGCTCATTGAGGCTGCATTTATTTGATCAAAAATACAGTAATATTGTTATATTGTAAAATATTATTATAAAATAACATGTATTTAATATATTTTAAAATGTAAATTATTCCTGTGATGGCAAATCTGATTTTTCAGCATCCATTACTCCAGTCATCAGTGTCACATGATCCTTAATCATTTTAATATACTGATTTGGTGCTCAAGAAGCATTTCTTCTTATTATGATTATTATTATTGTAATATTGTGCTGCATTTTTCAGGATTCTTTGAATAGAAAGATCAAAAGAACAGCATTTATTTGAACTAGAAATCTTTTGGAACAAATGTCTTAGTCACTTTTATTGTTGATGTTGGTGTGTGTGTATGTGTATATATTAGGGCTGTCAAGCGATGAAAAATTTTAATCTAATTAATTACATGATGTGGCGATTTATTAATCGAATTAACCGCAATTTAATCGCACATCAATTTTGGCTGAAAAATTACCCCCAAAAGATAATTTGAAGTCATTATTGTGTAAAGCATCAAATAGACCAGTGGTCGGCAACCGGCGGCCCGCGGGCCAAAACTGGCCCGCCAGCAATAATATCTGGCCCGCGCCCACAGCCAGATTATTTTGATAGCGGCTGGTTCTGAAATAGATCTTCGTCTCGTGGTGCCGTCTAATATTATCACCTTGTCTACACCAGACGCGACTTTTTTTTGCGCCACATCTAGTCTAGACAATATCACTGATTATAATGGGTTCTATTATCTTTTGATGCATCATGCTGCTCGCGTCCGGTGTAGATACGGTGTTATATTATTTGCAAACAGCGAAAACTTGCAGTTGCAGATAAGACACACCGGCTTTGCATTCACAAAACTAGGTGGGATGAACGCATACCTAGTTGTCTTTCCATTCTTCTTTGTATGCCCTATTTTCGCTGTCAACTTTCCTTTTTAGACTCTTTGATAGTGCCATTTTCTCTCACCAGCTTCTCTGCACACCTCCAGCACGCAAAAAAAAAAAAAAAAAATGCAGTTTAGTATGTGAGGATGACAAGGAATAATTCTGAGTGTAAAAGTAGGTCAAATAATAATTACAATAAGTTAGTCTCCATTGTGTAACAAGCAAATTAAAATGATACACATTTATTATTCACAATATGGAAAGATGAAACAAAACATAGTTCGTCAAGAGCATGACTCAAACATGCCATTAATGGGTTTATTCAAGTCCTCTTTTATTTTTTGAGTTATTTTTATCCATTCTGCATCTCCCACATATGTGTCTTTTAGCAAGGCGGTCTGTGTTGCAAGTGAATGAAGATACTTGCCAGGTTACGTGTCACTACTCTGCTTTATTAATTTATCCAGTGTAAAACCCGGACACCGCCACACAAATGTGGCTTTTTGTTAACGACTGTCCTACTACAGGATTTAACACAGAGTAACAGCTCACTACCAGTTACAAAAGACACTGTAACAGTATGTCACAGGCAATTCTATTTGCATTTTTCATCAATTAATTTCTTAAATTATCCTTTGACTATGTTCTGGCCTGCCATCTATCTTTTGGTCCGATGCCAAACTTACTTGCCTACCCCTGAAATAGACATTACAAAAAGTAGCTTCAGAAAGTAATACTTTATTTTATTCAACAGAATTTATTACACATGAACTTTTGGACCATGAGTTTGAGTAAATGATGACTGAATTTTCATTTTTGGGTGAACTATACTTTTATTTTATTTTTTTAATTAATATGGAAATATGAAATTATTTTTTAAATAAAAGTAGACTCTAAATAAAAAACTAAAACTGCCAGTAGGTGGCAGTAAATGTCTTACTGATTAAGTCGTTCTTTCATTCATTCAAACGGCTGATTCATTCAGGAATGAAGTATATGGTTCTCTTCAGACGTATTGGACTTGAAGCGGTGCTACACAGACCGGTCGGTGTATGACATTGAAGCATCAAGAGAGCGATTAGAGAGCAGACGGCTCTGTTTGCTTTTGAATCACTCTGGCTGTACTTTGGTGCCATACACTGATCGGACTGTGTAGTGAGTCCAACAAGTCTTTTACGAATGGTCAGCTGAATCATTGGCTTTTCTCGGTTCGTTCAAAACACGGATTCAGAAATGAAACACTGCTGTGCATTGTGCGGAGATGAACAGTTCTGCTTTGTCGTTATATTTTCATTTCTTCAAATTTATGACACTGATGAAGCATTTTGCAATAACAAAAAGTTGGCCACTAAAACCACTGTAGACTTGCACTATTTGAAGATATACAATATTTGTCACCAATGTAAACTGCAACCGAAAGTGTCCACCAATAGAAGGTTAAAGAAGATCAAATGATCCACAGTAAGCTAGCCACATCATCTTAACATTGTGCAACTTCCTCATGTAGAATAAAATAGCTTTTTTTAGGCTATTTACTGTATATGACTGGATTCTTCATATCATGTGAGTGTGCAATACTTGAAACATACTTGGATTGTTAGTTTATGCTGTCCTGCCAATAAAAGATGATTGGGGGGGAGGGGTAACATATTTGTCTAAAAGTATAAAATTATATTTCTCTGTTGCAGCAGAAGACAAATCTAAGGATCAGACCAAGAATCAGGATGAAAAGCCATTCATTCAAGAGACATTATGCAATAGGGGGGTCTCCTACAATGACCCCAGATCAGCGGAAGAGGACGTGCCGGATACATCCGGAAGCCTCCCGGCCTTCTTCAGCTTAGCTGCTCTCGCTGAGGTTGCAGCCATGGAGAATGTGCACAGGTAAATGGGAAACCTTGCAAACTCATGGGCGTAATGGTGTGTGTTTGTTGATAATAAAGCCTGCGTGTTTGTTCCAGAGCCCAGCGTGCTGTGAGCATCCCCACTGAAGGTCAAGTGAAGGACATGGCTCCTGTGCTGATTTCCTGCGCGGACCAGTGAGGCCTCAGCCTAGCCCGGGCCGGGTTTAGTCCGGACTGGGCTTATGTACGGACATGCTGGGGCCTTATTCTTGACTCTCAGCCCCTGATGCCGAGGGTTTAGAGCAAACGAGAGCGAGAGAGACTGGAAAGGGATGAGGGAAGCTCTGAGATGGATGAAGATATTTTATCCCAGAAGCCTTCACCTTACACCCAACACCACCCTCCCTCCCTCTCACCCCCCTCAGGGCCCTGGGGGAGCCAATTCTGGTCCCTAAGCCTGTTTCCTCTGGTGGCTCCGGACCAGTTATCAGACTTTACAATCTGCAAGAAATGGCTACTATTTAAGGTCAAGTTTTGCCTACAAAAAGTGCATTTGAAGCAAGTGCTCCCTCTTTGTCTTTCTCTATCTTTTAGGTTTTTGTTCCTGGTTAGCTTCATTGCACAAACGTCTTTTTCACACAGCAGCGTACACCTTCTCTTGGTCAGAGGAACGTTTTGTGGCTTCCTGCCCTCTTTCCTGCTCTAAATCTTATGAAGAGAGAGAGAATGAGTGTTTTCAGACTGCTCCACCTCAGCCTCATACCTCACAACCCTGTTCAGATTTTTTTCTCTGCACAGAAGCACCACCTTCACCTTCATAATGCACAGTCAATGCCTAGATGCCTCTTTCTTTCAAGCAATGACCCTCAATGTGTCTGGTGCCTCCGTAGATGACAGTTAACCAGAGATAAAACCACCTGTTTATCTTCTTACAAACAGCAGCGCTACGTGTCGGAGGGAAAGCCGGATGTTTGTGCACGATGCGCTGCGGTCGCAGGCATACCAATGAGCAGGGCTTAAAATTAGCATTTGCGTAGCACCAAATATATATTATATATATATATATATATATATATATACACACGAATGAAAATACGCTACCGTTCAAAAGTGTGCGTTCGGTTATGAAAGGAGTATCTAATGCTATGCAAGTCTGCATTTATTTGATCAAAAATAAAGTAAAAGTAAAAACAGTAATATTGTGAAATATTATTACAATAACTATTTTCTATTTTAATGTATTTTAAAATGTAATTTATTCCTGTGATACAAAGCTGAATTTTCAGCAGCCAGTCTTTAGTGTCACATGATCCTTCAGAAATCATTTTAATATGCTGATTTGGTGCACAAGAAACATTTCTTATTACTATCAATGTTAAAACAGTTGTGCTGCTTAATATTTTTGTGGAAACCGTTTTTTTTTTTTTTTTACTCAATTTTTTTTTTTAACAGCATTTATTTGAGATGGAAATCTTTTTGATCAATTTAATGCAACTTTGCTGAATAGAAAAAAATCCTCCTGGCCCCAAACTTTTGAAAGGTTGTGTATTTTCTTAAAAATAACAGTACATATATATTTATATATGTACCATCCCCCCACACACATTTTTTTATAATGTAAAATAAAGTTTGTTATAAGTAATCAATATTTTTGGCCAGCAATTTTCATTAACTGTTGGCAGTTGTTGCAAAAGTTAATTTTAGACCCTGCCTACAAGTGTTTCTGACTGAATCACCCGATGGAAAGACAGTCGAACCTTTTTATATTGTGACGCCCCGTCACTTTTAGCTCTGCGCTCTTCTCTGACATGCACAGCTATCGATGAGTTCATTATCAGAGCAGTATGACGATACTTGAACGAAAAAATGCATTTTATGTCAATACTTGACCTTACTGCAGTGTGTAGCATCTTGCTGGCTAATCCAAAAGAGTGCTACTCCTCTCTAATATAGTTTAATAATAGACACTGCACTAATTTCTAGCTACCGTAGACAATGCTTGTAGTTGTCGTTGGCTTTCGTTATAACAGCGGATTTTGTTTGTGTTTTTGCTTTGTTTTCGTTTTAGTCTCAGATTAGCTTTTGTATCATCACTGAGATACTCAGCCCTCGTTTTCTTCTTGCACCTGAGGCTGTAGACGCCATTCCAACTCGAAGTTTTGCTGATTCTGTCCATTCCTCCAAGCACATGGTGGGAGAGAGTTGGAGAGGAAAAGAAAACAGGGATTGATTTAGAAGAGAAAGGTGTTTTTCTTTCTCTCTCTCTCACACACACACATACACCTTGAATTGTGAGAGTCAGCATAGCATGTTCTTCTGAAACGTGCACATCCTGTGTTTCAGGCACTTGTGAGTCAGACCCCTCCAGGGTCATCTTCTGGTCTTCAAGCCAGATTATGTGCTTTGTATCAGCGACACATTGGAAAAAATCATGTTCTTGTTAGTTTTTTTGTCTTGTAAAAATGTCTGAAAAATTCTTAAAACAAGATCAATTTATCTGAGAAGCAAAATTGTGTAAGATAAGACTTGATTGTATTCTTTAAAAAAAAAAAATTTGTTAGATGTATACTGGAAAAGTAAGAAAAATAAGATTAATTCAAGATTAGTGGTGTTGATTTAGATTTGAGTAAATCAAACATTTTGAATGAGTTCACTAAATACATTCATTCTTTCTGTAGGTCATTATGCCAGTAAATGTGACATGCGGGTTTCATTTTTAGTTATGAGCAAGTTATGAACTGAAACGTTTAAAAACCACAGAGTTTAAATGTTCAAAACCCGCCTTATTATCATTCATTACAATTTGAGTGCATGAAACTCTGTGTGCATGATTCCTCTACTTCACAGGTTCATTCAAAAACAGATTCATTCAATTATCTTAAACGGTTTTGCTTCTCAAGTAAATTAATCTTGTTTTCAGGATGTTTAGATATTTTACTGGAAAACCAGATGATTTTTGCAGTGCACATCAGTTCCCTGTGTTCTTGGGCTGGTTCGAACCTCAGACTCTTCTTCCTGAAACCCTCCTGAAGTCGCAGGGAGCCTTAGATTAGATAAATGAAGGAATGCTATAAGCCAGATCACAGGTTTAAAAACCGCACACTCTTTCACTGTTACAGTCAAGCTTTTTCCTTTTTAATAAGACGATTGATGTTCTTTTGTTTGTTTTGCTTTTTAAAGTCACCAATTTTTCTTCTATAAATGATATTGTCTGTGAATTTATGAACTTATAACTAATAAGGTTTTTTTGTACTCCTTCGAAATACTGTATTTAATTTGTTCTCCCTAGAACACCTTCTGTAGGGCGCTGTTTTTTCTCGCTTTGTTCGTAACATTTCGTTTAGAAACCTCAGCCTTTCCTGAGGTGTGCTCTACTGGATCGAGACTGTTGTCAAAAGCTCATATACAAATATCTGTGTATATATACCTATGCTTACCTGTTAAGCCAACAAGCACTGATAAAGAATGCAGCGCCTCTAGACATTTAGTTCCTGCTTACTGACGTGCACGTGCGAGGCAACTGCATTGCCGCATATGGCCTACGTCTGGCGTGCGTGGTGGGGCGCGAGATCTGTGTCTGAATGTCCCCCTTTCCTGTTATTTATACAATAGAGGCATTTACTCCAAGCCAAGGGTTTAAACCTCAGTGTATTTTAAGTAATAGAAAGCTTGTAGGCTGTAATTGTGCCTGAGGCAGCCGTGAGACATTGATGATGTTTACCTGAACAATCAGGACCTAATCACTTTTATAAGTGTGATTTTATTAAGCTAATTTTATAAATCACCTGTACGGCCCCACTTATAAAACTTTAAAAGTGTATAGTAGGGTAAAAATATTATAAATCAAGAATTATAAGATGTTAAACCTCCTGCTCAGCTGTTTTGAATCAGTTGATTGTCATTATGGACAATTTGAATTGTATCAATCAGTAATCTGATCGTGAATTATCCCCTCTTCGGACCTTAGCCAACCGGACCAAGCTTGTTTCTGCCACTGAATAAAAAATAAAAAAGGTAATTGCGACTTTTTATCTCACAATTCTGACTTTTGTCTTGCAATTCCGAGTTAATATCTTGCAATTCTGACTTCTTTTCACAGAATTTTGAGTTATAAACTCACAATTCCGAGTCCAATATAAAGTCCAATTCTGAGGAAAAAAGACTTTTTCTCATAATTGCGAGTTTGTCTCACAATTCCGACTTTCTATCTCGCAATTGCGAGAAAAAGTCACAATTGCATGATATAAAGTCACAATTGCATGTTACGTCAGAATTGTGAGATATAAACTAACAATTCTTCGAAAAAATGCCAGAATTGCAAGTTTATATCTCGCAATTCTGACTTTATAACACGCATTTCTGAGAAAAAGAGTCAGAATTGTGAGATAAAAAGTCGAATTTAGCTTCTTTATTTTTTATTCAGTGGCAGAAACAAGCTTCCATACCTTAGTCACAATGAATGCTTTGTTTAATTTTATGCGAATGCATCCACCCTGACTAAAGGTCCGGTTACATTTACCGTTGCTCTGCAAAATTTTTGTGTGCGAAATTCAGTCATTACAATTGGAATCCGTGCTTTCAGGAGTTTCGTGTGAGGGCGAAAAAGTTCTGCATGCAAATTTCGCTCATGTTCAAGCTGGTCAAGTGAATTCACCGTGCTGACCAACAGAAAGCTGCTTGGTTTGAAAGTGGCTTCTGTGTGAGCTGTGCGTCATGCATCTCTTTTCTATTGACAATAGACAATGGACCTATTTCACACACAAAATTTAGCTGAAATGTCACTAATGTGACCGCACCGTAAGGCCGATTGGAAAATGATCTGTTTCCTCAAAGGTCGATATATCATAATTTACGCAATTCACCCGAGTTCCATGTTTGTTGTTCACAGGAAGTTACTGTAATACGTCTTCCCTCGCGCGAAATGCGCCTAGGACGCAATTTAAGTTCTTCCCGGCGATCAGGAGACGTGTTGTACGCGCGTCGTTCTCTCAGACATTTGCCAAAGAAAAGCGAAAATAGTCTGTAAGGGAAATTTCATGATGCAGAGAGCCAGGCTTTATTCCGCTGGGCTTAGCCAGTGGATCCGTCTTCAGGTTTCAAATGTATTTTATCAGCACAACTAATTCTTCTAATCTTTTCTGATAATTTTTCCTCTGAATTAACCTGCAGTGAGAGTGGTGTGCAAAATGTTGGCACCTTTTTAATGCCTATTTTAGAAAGACAATATTTGCACCTTAAACCCATACCAAAACAGCATCATGTTTTTAAAGGGATTGTTCACCCAAAAATTACAATTCTGTCATCATGTTTCAGTATTTTGTGAGGAACACAAAAGATGATGTTTAGCAGAATGTTCAGGCTGCACTCTTTATTAATTGAAGCGAATGTAAAAATGTCATAAAAACACCATAAAAGTGGTTCATATGACTATTTCAAGTCTTCTGAAGCCATATTATAGTTTTGTGTGGAGAAAATTCATTATAAGTCATTACTGGTGCTTTTATGGTGCTTTTTTGTCATTTTGGGTCACCATTTATTCATTGTACAGAAAAATGCAGTGTGAACGTCTCTTTTTGTATATTTGGAATGATATGAGGGTGAGAAAATGGTGCCAGAATTACATTTTTGTGTGAACTACCTCCATAAAGATTGATCTCCCCATCTCGCCAGTGTCCCCTCATGATTGTCATTCTTAATCATAACTTCTCTTGCATATCCAGAGGGAGAATATGTGTATTTTAATATTTGTCATTGCTAGCGAGAATTATTATGCGTTGAATGATAACACGGCTTATTTGAACGTCCCCGCATGATGCATCTTTAGAATCTGATCCCATCCCATGATGCCCCCATCATGAATTTCACCCCACTTTTTTCTATTTAGAAGATGCCTCTTAGCAAAATGCCTCTATGAAACAGAAATTCCTATATTAGCTATAAAGATTATAATATTACCCTTTTGTGCTAGATTGTCTCTTGAATGTAATGGATTTTGTACCTGTATTTTTCTAATTCCAATCCAGTCTTTCTGTATGCGGTGGCTTTATATGGAGGAATTCTAGGCTGCTTCCTAACAGTACCTGAATAATTTGTAAAAACTTCCAGTCATCCTCAAGACACACACCCTGACCTCCGTAGTGTGCAGTGCGACTGCCACCGTCATATCTGACATCAAATAACCTTCACTCTTACGCATTTAGCCCTGAAACGTGCAATATCAGCGATCACGGATATCAGTTGCCAAACCTTCCACGTTTCACCTTCTCAACTCGTTTTCGAGTCTTAATAACCTTGAATATGCACCCCGTCAATGATGAGGATTTTCTCTGCTCTGTACAAGAATGTACGTTCATGGCTTTAGATGCAGTTGTGGCGCCGTCTTTTTAAACGCTTACCCGAGATCCTGTTCTTTATTCCTCTAAGGAGTTTATACTTGTGTGCTTGATCTGATTATTGTCACTAGTACTGTATGATGCAATGTATGGATCTGATTGTTACAGCCCAGTTGTTGATGCAGCCTTGCCTTACTGACCCCCTGCGTAGAGAGAGGGACCCCTTTGCCATTGCCCTTCTCACTGAGTCTTATGTCATAACACTGTCTGCTGACGCAAATGTTATTCTTTAAACACCTATTAAAGTAACATACATATGAAACTTGTCTGTTTGCTGTCTTGCTTTCACTTCATGAAAGTCACTGATTTGGACAGGATTTGGATAGGTTTGGACGATAGATTTTTGATTAGTTCTCCAATATGAGTATTAATTTTATTTATTTATTTATTTTTTACTTATCTAAAACATTTGATTTAATTTTTAACAAAAAGAATTATTTTAACCAAAATTCTGTTGTTTTTAAGTGATATTTTATTCATTAAAATTATTATTATTATTATTATTTAAAGGGGACCTATTATGCCCCATTTTATAAGATGTAAAATAAGTCTCTGTTGTCCCCAGAGTGTGTATGTTAAGTTTTAGCTCAAAATACCCCACAGATAATTTTTTATAACATGTTAAAATTTACACTTTTTGGGGTTGAGCAAAAACGTGCTGTTACAGTGTGTGCCCTTTAAATGCAAATGAGCTGCTGTGCTCGGCCTAAGAGGGCGGAGCTACACGAGCTGATTCTCCGGTGACAGGATTCAGTCAGGACGCACTATAATGTCAGAAATTGCGAATGTATGCTGCATGGAGATAGAACAGGTATAGTTTAGTTTAATTACGGTTATAACTTATATTGTCTTCTTGTTTTTATCCACTATATTACTACAAGCCTGTTGTACCGTCCGAATGATGTCCAAAACTTTACAGATGAGTTTAATGTTTATTGTACTTCACACAAAAGATGAAGCGTCTGTTTTCACAGTATCACAATATTATCCCTAAACTCTCTCTTTCCCTTGTATTATCATCAACATACGTAGCGAAGTACACAGAAACCCTCGTTACAACTAACAGTAAACAAATACATAAAGACCTTATGCCTTTTTAGGGTGGTGTTTAATAAACTGGTAAACTTTATATCCGTAAATCAACACCGATGAACTGTAATAAAGTGCTCTCACCTTCATTACTGCCGTATCCAGTATCACTCTGAAGACTGTAAGCTGGATCACGAACAGTTTGTACTTCTATATCCTTGAGTAGCACATTTTTAGCACAACCTCTGTTTTGTATTGTCCCTTTGTATTGACATTCGTTCACAAAGCAGTCCGGTGTGAAATAATTCACGCAGACATAAACGAATTTTGGTAGAATTGGGGGAGCATTTTCTTTGAAAACAAAATTAATCCAACTCGTCCTCAGCGGCTCAGATTTCAGGGGTAAATGGAGAGAGCTATGTGGATTAATCCATCCAGCTACAGAACACCTAAAACGCTTGGGAGACGTTCTCGTCAGTGCAGCAATAACGGACTGTACAACTGGCTGTGAACTCGCTCAGGGCGGTTCTATGTTAAAACGGCAGTGTCTGTCAACATTCGTGGGCGGGGCCTGTGGCTAATGTGACGTCACACTGCAAGGGATCTGGAAGCGGCTTGTTCTGAGACACTGTTTATGATTTATGGGGATTAAAAAAAAATGAGTGGTTGTGTACACACACTGCCAACACACATTTATGTCCAAACACCATGCAAAAGTGAATTTTGCATAATAGGTCCCCTTTATTAAAAATATGAATTAAATTATTATACTTTCTTGGTTGTATTTTAATTTGGAGGTTGTAAATAAAAATGTACAATATTATTATTACTATTAATTTTAATTTAATTTTTGATAAACTTGGCAATAAAATTAACTTAAATTTGGTTATAAAATGCATATTTTATATGTAAATATTTTTATTAAACAATTGTATTATTAAATATATGAATTACATTATTATACTTTAATATTATATTAAAATTGTGGGCTGTAAATAATAATTATAATACAAATAATATGTATTATTGCCGTTATCAATAAAAAATAATCTTTGTGATTATAAACAATTCTCTTTTTTTCTTTCTCTTTTTTTTTTTTTATAACAGCCCTAAAGTGAAAATACCTACAACACAAAAAAAGCAGAAGTTTTGAGCAGAACAGAGGTTCTGTGGTTCACTTATTTAGGCTAGAGCACTTACTGGTAGTGCAAACCATAATAAACAGGTAACGCCTTCATTCATTATGAATGAACATGTTAGACGTGAAGGAACCAGCAGAGTAAATCAGACACTGCATGCAGTGATACAATGGTCTCTTTACTGGCTCTTTACTACCTGATTCTTACTGTCTTCAGCTTCACGATGTGTGGACGTGAGGGTAAGCAACTAATATTTTTAGTAATTCTTTATGAAAGGAAATTTAGGTTGCTTTAATGTGACCAAACTTTTGAAAACAAAAGTTCTGGTTAGAACCTAAAAAAGTTTTACATTCTGATTCTATTAGATTAAACTTTTAGCTTCACTTTTACTTCATTGTTGGATTATTGAACCAATAAGCTTCTGAAGAACCAATAGTGTGCAAGTTTCCATTTAATTCGTCAAATATGATGGTTGAATACATTTTGGTGTATATTGGTGTTTTGAGCATATACAGTTCAATGTATAATTTGTTTAATTTAAAAAAAAAAAAACTGTCATGACCTTATCTTAGAGATTTAAAATTTGTTATCCTAACTCCAGAATGTGTACCAGTATGTCTGTTTGCTGTAGAATGCAGATTTCTATTGAAGCGCTTTTGATGTTTATTCTTTACTTTGTTTATTAAATTACAGTTGAGCTGAATTACCTTTTAATTTCACTTTACAGGTGTTTTGGTTTTCAGAGCAGTTGAAGGAGCGACTGTCCATCTGCCCTGCCACTCTCCACCTGATAACAGTGAACAAGTTACTGGAAAGTGGACAAAAAATAGTGCAACTAACAAAACTATCTGTGAATGGAATTTTAATAAAATTACTGGATCTTCCTCCGGTGATTGCATTCCTCACTTTACATTCAACAGAACGTCTTTTACACTAAGTATAGAAAATGTTCAGCCCAGTGACTCTGGTAATTACAGCTGTAAAACAGCAAGATTAATTCCACCACCGACATTGGACAACATCTCAAATGTGATACTCCAAGTTGAAGGTGATTGTGCCTTTCATAAATGATTTATGTATTTGTTTATTTGAAATGTCTGCTTGTTGTAGACCATCACCTATATACAATGGTAATATAGTAATGTCAACCAAGTCACGTTATGAATACTTGAGTTCATGTTGGTGTTGCTCGTCTCCCTCCACTGTATTACATCCAGGTCTGTCCCTGCAGCTCCTGAACAGCAGTAATGACACCTGTATTCATCTGCTTTGCTCTCTGAAGAGTCTGAACCCTGAGCTGGTGGACTTCACCTGGAGCCGAGAGGGTCAAAGTTTACTTCATCCATCCACATCTTATGACATGAAGAGTGAGCTGCATCTGTGTAAACCTGACTGGAGTGATGGAGACACAATCACCTGCCACGCCAGCTACTCAAGCGCCCAAACACCCCTCAGCTGGAACATTACACTTGACTTCAGCGATGAGGGTGAGTGATTTTAAAATAAAAGAATAAGAAAGTCACAGTCCATATGGCTGCATTGATTAGACTCCATTAAGGGAGTGGGTAATGCTTGTTTGTGTGGGGCGATCATTTCCATTTTTGTGTTTGGTGCGTCTAACGTCACATTACTTTTAAACTCACAAAAGTAAATTAAATTATTTAGAATAATAAAATCTGAATGTTTAAGAAATAGACAAATATAAATCAACCAATTCATCAGGCTAACCTGAGATTTGTCTTTTTCAGAGTCTAGCCAGGACTTTTCAGTAGTTTTTGTGACTTTTTTCAGCATGTTGATCATCGCCATCGGCTTCATCTGGATATTGTTCTGGGTGTTAAAATGTAAGACCTCCACTAATATTTGCTCTGAAGTATGACACTTTAAAAAAAATAATTGTATATATAAATTGTATATAAAACATGTAAAATAATTGTATATGAATGCTTTTCCATCCAGCAAACAGAGAGTGGGTGATTCGGGTTAGAATCTCTAGACCAGCATTCCTTTAAATTGAAGATGAGCTGATCTTATTAAAATGAAACATTTTTTTTACAGATAGGCAGAGAGTGAGAGTGTGACATGCTGCCATGGACCCTCAACATGAGAGCCATTATGGAGCCGTTATGGAGTCATTCTGTTACTGTAATATATATATATATATTTTAAATATATCTATATACTTTTGTTATAATCCTTTAGATTATTCATTATTGAAGGCATGTATTGAATACATAACTCACATGTAGTATAATGTATCATTAATTTAAAATATGGGTGTCACATTTTGAGTTTATAGGTTCATGTTTAGAGTTTGTTTTTGATCACTTTTTCTGTGCTATTCATGTCTGAGATTTTTTTGTTAATCTTCTAGGTTGTTAATTAGTTCTGTCACTGTCCCCTGCTTGTTTGTCGCCATGGTTTCTGATTGATTTGAGTATTCTGTTCAGGTGTGTCTTGTTAATTTGCTCCCTTGTTTTCCATGTACGTATATAAGCCCAAAGTTTCAGTTTGCTCCGGGTCAGTATTTGTCTTGTTTAAGCTGTGTAGTTGTGTTATTTTCCCTAGTCTTCTGTTTTTGGATTGAAATAAAATTTCTGTGTATCCGAATCCTGCTTCTAGCAAGTGTTTCTACGATACAGCATGACAATGGGTCTACTTCTCTGTTTTTATGTAATTAATATCACTAAACAAATATATATGCAAATAATTCTCATCAACCAAATGTATAAAACCAAACTTTTTTAATAAAATAAAAGCTAAAGGTGTCATATGACTCAGTGCTCTATATAGGTACATTCACGGCATGTCATAAGTACCGTAATTACAAGATTCCAACTCAAGATTTAGTCCTCGCAGAGCTCGTAATTACAACTTGTAAACTGGGAATTTTCTGAGAGCTCTGACTTGCACCACGTGATCGCTGTACAACCTGACCACTCTCATTTGCTCTTTGCCAAGCAAATACACAGCAATAAATGTTGGAAAGATATCATTCAAGATAAAAAATTAACATTATATTCGCAGAAATAGATTGAGTCTACAAACACAGTCATTTTAGAATTGTGTATAATAAACAGATAATGGTAATGATAACCTACACTTAAATAAGCACAATTTATATCAAAGTAAATCTCTAAGTGTCTGGTCAAAGAAAGGTTTTTCATTTTATCTTTTATGATGATCTAGATGGGGGGTGGGCGCATGGACAGGAAGTTCACCACTCAGATTCTGTACGAGTGCAGAAGTGTCACGCTAAGCACAGCTCAAAAATGTGTTCTATTCATATGTTTTTAAAATGGGTTACAAACTGTTTTTTATTTTTTATTTTAATTTTTCTCCGACATACAGGTAAGAGACTATAGCTCTGTTTACTTTGCCCTTTTATGTAAATCAAAGAAGTTTCATTTAATGTCTCAGTTGTGTAACAAGTGTTAACTGACTAATAACAGAATGTGATTTATTTACTGTACATTTGAAGACATTACGTCTCAATTTGTGTCAATCCACAGATGCGGAGACTATCAGAGCAGCTGAAGGAGCGACTGTCCATCTGCCCTGCCACTCTCCACCTGATGACAGTGAACTGTTTTCTGTAGAGTGGACAAAAAATTGTGCAACTAGCAAAAGTATTTGTAAATGGAATATTAATAAAATTACTGAATCTTCTGCTGGAGGATGCATTCCTCATTTTACATTCAACAGAAAGTCGCTAAGTATAAAAAATGTTCAGTTTAGTGACTCTGGTAATTACAGCTGTAAAACAACAAGATTAATTCCACCACCAACATTGGACGTCATCTCAAATGTGATACTCCAAGTTACAGGTGATTAAATGATTTATTTATTTACTTGTTGTAGACCATCTTACCTAATAGATGTCTGTAATAAACAATTTCCATCTCCCCTACAGCACATCCAGGTCTGTCCCTGCAGCTCCTGAACAGCAGTAATGACACCTGTATTCATCTGCTCTGCTCTCTGGAGAGTCTGAACCCTGAGCTGGTGGACTTCACCTGGAGCCGAGAAGGTCAAAGGTCACCTCATCCATCCACATCTTATGACATGAACAGTGAGCTGCATCTGTGTAAACCTGACTGGAGTGATGGAGACACAATCACCTGCCACGCCAGCTACTCAAGCGCCCAAACACCCCTCAGCTGGAACATTACACTTGACTTCAGCGATGAAGGTAAGTGATTTTAAAATAGGAAATAAGAAAATTACTGTCCACACAGCTGCACTGGTTAGAAAATAAAATGCATAAAGGGCACTGTGGGTATTTGTGATCATGATGTCTGTGTGTCATGAACATTTTCTGTTTTTGTGGGTGGTGTACATAATCTCCCTTATCTTTTAAACTCTCAAAAGTAAATACATTTTTAAATTGAATGAAATTAAACATTTGAAATGCAAAAAAAAAAAAAAAACATAAAAATAAAAAATATAACTAAAATATCAACCAATCTGTCAGGCCAACCTGAGATCCATCTTCCAGAATCCAGCCAGAAATCTCCAGAGTTTTGTGTGGTCCTTTTCGGCACCTTCATCATCTGCATCGTCTTCATCTGGATGTTCTTCTGCTTTTTCAAAATATAAGACATACTGTGCATTTCGCACATTCAATATATGCAAAATCTGACATTTAAAAAAAAATAACTAAATATTAATTTCCACTAAAAAAAGTGTGATTTTATTAAACAAAAGCTTTATTGAACATATGTATGGGAAATTAATCTTTCTTGGTGAAACATCTCATGAAACATTGCAAGTTCTTTAGCTTTGACTGTATAAGATCTGTGGCTATTTTATGTACGTAAAACATTCATGTCTCATCCCGCAGATAAGAGTGTGACCTGCTGCAGTGAACCATCAACATGAGAAACTTATTAAATCATTGTGTTACTGTAATATATATATATATATATATATATATAGATATAGATATAGATATATATATTGTACACGCATTTGTTGAGATCCTTCAAGTTTTTCCACTATCCTTAATTTAGTGCATACATTGCATACAATTGATGTATCATAAACTGCAAATATAGGTCTACTTCTCTGATTATATAATTAAAGTATCAATGAACAATGATGTAATATATAAATGATTCTCCTGTCACCCAATTGTATAAAACCTAACTTTTTTAATAAAATAATAGCTGGCTTGCCCTTAAGAAGTGTGAAGTTGATTCATGAAGATACCGTAAATAAGTAAGTGTGAAGATTTAGGGCAGATTGTGAAATTTTGTGGTCTTTCCTTCCTGGGTGCCATGCTATGTCATCTTAACACAGAAAGCAGAACACCAGAAAAAAAAGTTATCTTTTCTATTTAAACTATTTTATTCTCAATTGCTCTTTGCAAAAATGATGGAAATATTTAATTCAAGACAAAAGATAAAGTTCTATTCACAGAAATAGATCAAGTCTACAAACAGTATTGAATAGTGTTTGACCAATGTAAGATTGTGTGTGTGTGTGTGTGTGTGTGCGTGTGTGTGTGTGTGTGTGTGTGTGTGTGTGTGTGTATTCTTTAATGGTGATCTAGATTGTGGGTGGGCTCATGGACAGGAAGTTCATCACTCAGAAATTGTGTGTACGAGTGCAGAAGTGTCACACAACCTGAGAGCATCGACATGTTTTTAAAACAGGCTACAAAATGTCTTTTATTTTTGACTTTAATTTATCTCCCACATACAGGTAAGAGACTTTAGTTCTGTTTACTTTGCCCTTTTATTTAAATCAAAGAAGTTTGATATAATGTCTCATTTGTGACTTATACTGTGTAACTGACTAATAACACAGATGATGGACCTATTAAAATGTAGATTTTTCTGTGCTGTGATGCGTATCTTTCACAATATGTGAATGTGATTTATTTACTGTATATTTGAAGGGACAATTCTGTTGTTGGTTACACTGAAATTTGTGTCAATCCACAGATGCGGAGTCTATCAGAGCAGTTGAAGGAACGACTGTCCATCTGCCCTGCCTCTCACCACCTGATAACAGTGAACAAATTACTGGAAAGTGGACAAAAAATAGTGCAACTAACAAAACTATCTGTGAATGGAATTTTAATAAAATTACTGGATCTTCCTCCGGTGATTGCATTCCTCATTTTACATTCAACAGAACGTCTTTTACACTAAGTATAGAAAATGTTCAGCCCAGTGACTCTGGTAATTACAGCTGTAAAACAACAAGATTAATGCCACCACCGACATTGGACAACATCTCATATGTGACACTCCATGTTGAAGGTGATTTTGCCTTTCATAAATGATTTGTTTAAAATGTCTTGCTGTAGAGAATCACCTTGATCTAGATGTCACTAATACACAATGGTAATGTATCATTGTTAGCTAAGTCACGCTATGAATACTTGAGTTCATGTTGGTGTTGCTCTTCTTCCTCCACTGCATTACATCCAGGTCTGTCCCTGCAGCTCCTGAGCAGCAGTAATGACACCTGTATTCATCTGCTTTGCTCTCTGGAGAGTCTGAACCCTGAGCTGGTGGACTTCACCTGGAGTGGAAAGGATCAAAGGTCACTTCATCCATCCACATCTTATGACATGAAGAGTGAGCTGCATCTGTGTAAACCTGACTGGAGTGATGGAGAGACAATCACCTGCCATGCTAACTACTCAAATAGCCAAACCCAAACAAGTATACAACTCCCCTCACAGCATACTTCTGACAAAAGTGAGTCATTTAAAATGAAAATGAAATGCATAAAGGGCACTGTGGGTAATGTGATCATGATGTCTGTGTGTCATGAACATTTTCTTTTTTTTGTTTTGGTTGGTGTACATAATCTCCCTTATCTTTTAAATTCTCAAAAGTAAATACATTTTTAAATTGAATGAAATTAAATATTTGAAATGCAAAACAGTGTGTAAAGTAAATAAATTATCCATAAAAATCTATATAAAATCTTCCATCTTCCAGAATCCAGCCAGAAATCTCTGATTTGTGTGGTCCTTTTCAGCACCTTCATCATCTGCATCGTCTTCATCTGGATGTTCTTCTGCTTTTCCAAATGTAAGACATACTGTGCATTTTGCACATTCAATATATGCAAAATTTGACACTTTAAAAATAACTAAATATTCATTTCCATTCCAAAAAAAAAAAAAAAAAACGTTGTGTGTTATGTTATTAAATAAAAAAGACAGAGCCGACAAATGACTTTATTGAACATATGTATGGGAAATTCCTTTTTATTGGTGAACCATTTCATGAAACATTACAAGATCATTTAGCTTTGACTGTTTAAGAACTGTATTCATGTCTCATCCCGCAGATAAGAGTGTGACCTGCTGCAGTGGACCATCAACATGAGAAACTTATTGTATAATTCTGTTTCTGTAATTATATATATATATATGTATGTATGTATATTACACAAACACATATACAGTATATAGACTATCTCTGATTATGTCATCAAAGTATCTCTGAACAAACATAATATAATATACATCTGTAATATACAGATAATTCTCCTGTCACCCAGTTGTATAAAACCAAACTTTTTAAATAAAATAATAGCTAGCTTGCCCTTAATGAGTGTGAGTCTGATTCATGAAGATACTGTAAAGAAAAATAATGTGAAGATTGTATATTTAGGGCAGATACTGAAATTTTGTGGTCTTTCCTTCCAGGATGCAGTGATATTTTGCCTTAACATGGAAAGCAGAACAGTTATCTTTTTCTAATTAAACTAGTTTACTACCATTTCCTCTTAGCCAGGCCAATACACAGCAATAAATGTTCGCAAGATTTCATTCAAGACAAAAGATAAAGTTCTATTCACAGAAATAAATCAAGTCTACAAACAGTATTGAGCAGCATAAACAGATAACAGTGATAATAATCTACAGTTACTGTAAATAAGCACAATTTGTGTCAAAGTGAATGTCTTTGTGTTTGACCAGTGGAAGATTGTGCGTGTACGTGCGTGTGTGTGTGTGTGTGTGTGTTTTTTTAATCTTTAATGGTGATCTAGATTGTGAGTGGGCTCATTGACAGGAAGTTCATCACTCATAGTGTGTACGAGTGCAGAAGTGTCTCACATGCTGAGCGTATCAACATGTTTTTAAAACGGGCTTGAAACTGTCTTTTATTTTTGACTTTAATTTACCTCCTGCATACAGGACTTCAGTTCTGTTTACTTTGCCCTTTTATTTAAATCAAAGAAGTTTTATATAATGTCTCATTTGTGACTTATACCTCTTAACAAGTATCAACTGACAAATAACAAAGATCCCAGTGATAGACCTAATAAATGTGGTAGATTTTTCTGTGATACGTATCTTTAACAATAAATGTGATATATGTACTGTATATTGGAAGGCAAATGTTGGTCTGCTGTTGGTTACACTGAAATTTGTGTCAATCCACAGATGCGGGGTCTATCAGAGCAGTTGAAGGAGCGACTGTCCATCTGCCCTGCCACTCTCCACCTGATAACCTGTACGAGTTACTTTAAAATGACTTGCTGTAGAGAATCACCTTGATATCGATGTCACTAATACACAATGGTAATGTATCAATGTTAACCAAAACATGCTTGCCATGTTGCTCTTCTTCTTCCCCTACAGCACATCCAGGTCTGTCCCTGCAGCTCCTGAACAGCAGTAATGACACCTGTATTCATCTGCTCTGCTCTCTGGAGAGTCTGAACCCTGAGCTGGTGGACTTCACCTGGAGTCAAGAGGGTCAAAGGTCACTTCATCCATCCACATCTTATGACATGAAGAGTGAGCTGCATCTGTGTAAACCTGACTGGAGTGATGGAGACACAATCACCTGCCATGCTAACTACTCAAATAGCCAAACCCAAACAAGTATACAACTCCCCTCACAGCATACTTCTGACAAAGGTGTGTCATTTAAAGTATCTATCACTTTTTAGCAAAGCTGTTCCACTGCCATTATCTCTCAAAAGGAAATTAAGTTAAATAATTTTTTTAAATATAAAAAATATATATCAACCAATCCATCAGGCTAACCAGAGTTCTGTCTTTTCCAGAATCCATACAGAACTTTCCAGCTGTTTTTGTGGCCATTTTCAGCATCTTCATCTGCATCGTCTTCATCTAGATATTGTTCTGCATGTTTAAATTATATTTTTTCCATCTAGCAAAAAAGAAAAAAAAATTGTGATTCCTTTAGAATCTCTAATCCAGCATTAATTTATTTTGCTTTGAATGTGAAACCACTGCAACCACTTTGACAAAAACAAGCTAAATTAAGAGACAATATGTTTCATCCTGCAGACAAGACTCTGACCTGCTGCCGTGGAGACACATTAAACAATAAGTTACATGATAGTTTACCAGTTATACTTTTCTTATAAACTATGCTTTCTTAAAAATGGCTGCTTTGTGTTTTCCAGAGAATTAATGCAAGTTGATTTTCCTTGACTGTGCTGTTAAAATCAAATAGAAATTATAGGCCAACTTCTGTTGTGTTTTATGTAATCACTTTTAAATAAATATCTAATATGCAAAGAATTTTCTTGTCCACTGAATGTATAAAACCAAATGTTATAAATATAATATGAATGCTGGAAGTGTCATATGACTTGATGCTCTAAATATGGTGTCCATGAGGGATGTCCTGCCTCACTTAAAGGGATAGTGCACTTAAAATGAAAATTCTTACTTTATTTACTCACCCTCATGTCATTCCTTATTAATCCATTTCTTCCGTGGAACATGAAAGAAGCAATGACCCTGATGTCGTTGCAAAACATTATGATGTTCTTTCTTCTGTGGAACATGAAACAAAATATTTATATAGAAATTATTATGGTCAGTGGTCACCAAAACAGTTTTGTTACCATCAGCGCTCAAAATATCTTCTTGTGTGTTCCGCAGAGGAGAGAATCTCATACATATTTGGAACAATATGAGGGTGAGTAAATGATATTATTTTAGGATCCTTTTGAGAGGTTCATAATTCATCCTCATAAGGAGACCATCAGACGTATTGTTCTCATTCAAACCCCTCAGATTCTGAGAAGTCATTTTTTAATGTACATTCCAAAAATGAAAAACAACAATAAATGTAATCTTTAAAAACCCACTGTGGTGAAAATCAAGTTTTTAATGTTGTTTGTGTGTCTATGTGGTGTTTTTAATATGCTTTAAGACAAACCATGTGCAAATTCATAAGTCAACACCATTGCTGAGTATTCTCTGTTTAAATCCGCAGTGATCTAAAGACAGCTTCAAAACCACGGTTTAAAATCACTGGTGTTTGTAACGTCACAAACTACCTTGTAACCAATCACGTCAGCGTGCCGCTGGGCTTTAGCATATCATTACTATGACTGCTCTAAAGCACAGGAGTCTCAAGAGAATATATCCTGGTATATTTTTCGGTTGATATGAAAAATCGGGTAGATTTAACAATATAGCGGGTGTATGATATACAAACCCGATTCCAAAAAAGTTGGGACACTGTACAAATTGTGAATAAAAAAGAAATGCAATGATGTGTAAAATGTATCATTTTAAGGGAAAAATAAGTTGATTTTAAATTTCATGGCATCAACACATCTCAAAAAAGTTGGGACAAGGCCATGTTTACCACTGTGTGGCATCCCCTCTTCTTTTTATAACAATCTGCAAACGTCTGGGGACTGAGGAGACAAGTTGCTCAAGTTTAGGAATAGGAATGTTGTCCCATTATTGTCTAATACAGGCTTCTAGTTGCTCAACTGTCTTAGGTGTTCTTTGTAGCATCTTCCTCTTTATGATGCGCCAAATGTTTTCTAGGGGTGAAAGATCTGGACTGCAGGCTGGCCATTTCAGTACCCGGATCCTTCTTCTACGCAGCCATGATGTTGTAATTGATGCAGTATGTGGTCTGGCCTTGTCATGTTGGAAAACGCAAGGTCTTCCCTGAAAGAGACGACGTCTGGATGGGAGAATATGTTGTTCTAGAACTTGGATATACCTTTCAGCATTGATGGTGCCTTTCCAGATGTGTAAGCTGCCCATGCCACACGCACTCATGCAACCCCATACCATCAGAGATGCAGGCTTCTGAACTGAGCGCTGATAACAACTTGGGTTGTCCTTGTCCTCTTTAGTCCGGATGACATGGCGTCCCAGTTTTCCAAAAAGAACTTCAAATTTTGATTCGTCTGACCACAGAACAGTTTTCCACTTTGCCACAGTCCATTTTAAATGAGCCTTGGCCCAGAGAAAACGCCTGCGCTTCTGGATCATGTTTAGATATGGCTTCTTTTTTGACCTATAGAGTTTTAGCCGGCAACGGCGAATGGCACGGTGGATTGTGTTCACCGACAATGTTTTCTGGAAGTATTCCTGAGCCCATGTTGTGATTTCCATTACAGTAGCATTCCTGTATGTGATGCAGTGCCGTCTAAGGGCCCGAAGATCACGGGCATCCAGTATGGTTTTCCGGCCTTGACCCTTACGCACAGAGATTGTTCCAGATTCTCTGAATCTTTGGATGATATTATGCACTGTAGATGATGATAACTTCAAACTCTTTGCAATTTTTCTCTGAGAAACTCATTTCTGATATTGCTCCACTATTTTTCGCCACAGCATTGGGGGAATTGGTGATCCTCTGCCCATTTTGACTTCTGAGAGACACTGCCACTCTGAGAGGCTCTTTTTATACCCAATCATGTTGCCAATTGACCTAATAAGTTGCAAATTGGTCCTCCAGCTGTTCCTTATATGTACATTTAACTTTTCCGGCCTCTTATTGCTACCTGTCCCAACATTTTTGGAATGTGTAGCTCTCATGAAATTCAAAATGAGCCAATATTTGGCATGACATTTCAAAATGTCTCACTTTCAACATTTGATATGTTATCTATTTTCTATTGTGAATAAAATATAAGTTTATGAGATTTGTAAATTATTGCATTCCTTTTTTATTCACAATTTGTACAGTGTCTCAACTTTTTTGGAATCAGGTTTGTATATGTTGATGAACTATATGCCTTTCTTCACTGACGTTCTGAGTTGTTCAAAGCGTTTCTAAGGATACTGATTTTTAGAAGGTAGCTGTCTGACTCAGATGGTGAACTAGAAACATGGTTTGTAACATTAGCAACACATTATTAGCAGCTGCTTGCTAATGTAGTCAAGCAAAAGGTTAATCATATTACCGTCATGTGTCCGACGTTGTAAATTCCATACCATTGTGCAACGTTTACCTCAGAAAGTGGACCAAGTGGATCTCTGATCTCATGCGAGTGAGTGGAGGTGGGGCTAATTCGCATATTCATAGATCCGTGTATATTAAATGAAGCAAGGGTGTAAAGTTACATTCAGGCTATTTTAAAGCATGAAGACATTTTTTTTCACAGGAATTTTTTTTTTTAAATATGTCACTTTGGTGATCAAAGAGTGTTAAGGGATAAAATTATTTGTACAACAGATTTTGCGGTTAAGTGTTTGGGGGTGTCATTTTTAAGGGCTGTCAAGTTCAGTTGGACTTTGCTTGGTTTATCATAAATAACCCTTGTTCCCTTGCATATACTAAACTAAAATTACACCACTAGACTATGAATCGACCCACAATCACAAGAGGTTGCGCCAAGTCTGTCACTGGTGCCCCCTCAAAACATTAAGTGCATGTCACATCTGTCTGTACTAGTAGGAGGTGAACACTGAGTAGTCAGAGCATGTTGTGAAATGTTGTGGTGTCCCTTTCCAGTACTCTGTGGCATCTTGTGTAGGTTTTTATGTGGAAAGCAGAAGCACTGAAAAAAGAATGAGCAAATCAGACAACAGAAAGTAAAATGCATTTTTAAAATGTTACCTCTTTATTTTCTCCATGCCATTGAATACACAACAACAAAGACAATGAGTCAGAAAGATTTCATTCAAGATAACAGAAGCTCTATTTACAGAAACAGATGAAGTTTATAAACACAGTCATTTCAGAATGGTGTAAAACAATGATGTGATAGTAATATCTGTTTTAAGTACAATCTGTGTTAAAGTTAACCTCTGAGTGCATGACCAAAGGACCCCCTTTTTTTTCTTTTTTTTTTTCTTTTTGGACTTGTGATCTAGATTGTGGGTGGGCTCATGGACAGGAAGTTCATCACTCAGAATGTGTATGTACGAGTGCAGAAGTGTCTCACACGCTGAGCGCATCGACATGTTTTTAAAACAAGTTACAAACTGTCTTTTATTTTTGACTATAATTTATCTCCCACATACAGGTAAGAGACTTTAGTTCTGTTTATTTTGGCCTTTTACTTAAAGCAAAGAAGCAGTAATAATATAGCCTAATGTCTCAGTTGTGACTTATAATGTCTAAGAAATATTAACCTACTAAAATCAAAGATCTCAGTGATAGACTAAATGAATTCATCTTAGATGCAGTTTTTTTTTTTTTTTTGTGATATCTTTTCAAATAAATGACACATGTACTGCATATTTTAAGGGACCATCCTGCTGTTAGTTACACAAGACAACAATGCCAGTGATGGGCTTAATAAATGTGGTAACACTTCATAATAAGGTCTCATTTCTTAACATAAGATAACATGAAGTAACTATGAGCAACATATTTTTACAGTATTTATTAACTCTTATTACTGTTAGTTGTTCAGTACAGTACAGTAGTTTCATTGTTTGTTCATGTTAGTTCACATGCTTTAACTAATGATTTTTTTTTAAATGTAGTAGAAATTAAATGTAGAAATTAACATTAAGATTAACAAATTCTGTAAAAGTATTGTTCATTGTTAGTTCATGTTAACAAATGTAGTTAACTAATGTTAACAAATGAAACTTTATTGTAAAGTTTATTGTCAATGCATCTTATATGTGGTAGACTTTCTGTGAAATCTTTCACAATAATTTTGATAATATGTACTGTATATTTGAAGGGAACATGCTGTTGTTGGTTACACTGAAATTTGTGTCAATCCACAGATGCGGGGTCTATCAGAGCAGTTGAAGGAGCGACTGTCCATCTGCCCTGCCACTCTCCACCTGATGACAGTGTACAAGTTACTGGAAAGTGGACAAAAAATAGTGCAACTAACAAAACTATCTGTGAATGGAATTTTAATAAAATTACTGGATCTTCCTCCAGTGATTGCATTCCTCATTTTACATTCAACAGAACGTCTTTTACACTAAGTATAGAAAATGTTCAGCCCAGTGACTCTGGTAATTACAGCTGTAAAACAACAAGATTAATTCTACCACCGACATTGGACAACATCTCAAATGTGATACTCCAAGTTGAAGGTGATTGTGCCTTTCATAAATGATTTATGTATTTGTTTATTTGAAATGTCTGCTTGTTGTAGACCATCACCTAGATATCCCTATATACAATGGTAATATAGTAATGTCAACCAAATCACGCTATGAATACTTGAGTTCATGTTGGTGTTGCTCATCTCCCTCCACTGTATTACATCCAGGTCTGTCCCTGCAGCTCCTGAACAGCAGTAATGACACCTGTATTCATCTGCTCTGCTCTCTGGAGAGTCTGAACCCTGAGCTGGTGAACTTCACCTGGAGCCGAGAGGGTCAAAGTTTACTTCATCCATCCACATCTTATGACATGAAGAGTGAGCTGCATCTGTGTAAACCTGACTGGAGTGATGGAGAAACAATCACCTGCCATGCTAACTACTCAAATAGCCAAACCCAAAAAAGTATACAACTCCCCTCACAGCATACTTCTGACAAAAGTGAGTCATTTAAACTACCTATCACTTTAACCAGGACAAAATAGAGTACAATGTTTAATGTACTAAATGAGTCAAGTAAGCAAATTCCCACCAGCCTTATTGTTAACTGCTAAATAATGCTGAAACCACAAATACCTGTTTAAATGTTAGATATAGAGCCATTTGTTTAAATAACGGGATTTGACTTTAACCAGACTAAAAAACAAACAAACATAGTATCTCAATTGTACTAAATTACTAAAATACCACTGCCTCCAAATACTTAGTGATTTACAGATGTGTTTGATGTTATTAAGCATTTCTATCAAGGAATTTTGTTTATTATATTACTTAAAAATGCTAATACACATTAATTCCAGTACATAGGCCTATACACGTTTTTTTTTTTTTTTTTTTGCTTTATCGCAAATAGCAAGTGATGGTCTCTAGCAACCTGACTGGTTACATGAGGAGAGATTCTTGCTGTTTCTTGTTGTCTTTGTTAAACTTTCATCTGTCTGATGTGTGTGATCTGATCATACCCTCTTTGTGACTATGACAGCTATTGGCATTAAGCAGTTGATCATCATATGCAGTGCTGCTGCAGGCCTCATCCTCTGCATCATCATCATTGTTGTTCTTTGCAAATGTGAGTATATGATTATGTTTATCTCTTTAACAACTAATACGACTCAGATTACTTTGATGTATAGAAACCATTTACTCCCATGGGGGAGCGGCGAATTATAGTAACTGCGACTTCAATAAAAATAGGACATTGCATGAAGAATCTTACTTTATTCATATGTTACAAAATAATGCAAGTTAAGAAATAGTTCAGCAGTTACAAAAAGAATGCAAGAATCTGACGGAAATAATGACGGGAAAAAATCTCCCTCCCTCTGTACAAACACCTCTCTATCTCTAAACATCTGTATCCTTCCTAATGACTATTTCTGCTTTCTGTCACTATGACGTTAAAATCTTAAGGACAGGATTTTTATATTTTCAGAACAACATCTGAAATTAAAAACAGTGAATAAACATATCTGTTTGTAGCATATGGTGGACTAAAAACAGCTAAAATAGAAGGTAAAATCCTGGTCCTAGCTGGTTTAATCTAGTCTAGCTGGTTTCCCAGCCTGACCAGCTAACAAAACCCTAACCATTCAGCTAGAAACAACAAATTAGCTGGTTGTAGATCTTATTTTGAGTAAATGAGTAAGACCAAGACCAAAACAAACAATATCTGTAGTAGTTAGGCCTACGTAGGAAAGTAACTAAGGATGTTCTGTGGTTGTTGTATTCGTCTACTGATGTATTAATAGTTCTCACGGATCACTAAAAACTTTAAATTCGTCCTGACCTGACCCGTATATTGTAAACATATTTTTAGAGAGCTCCACTAGATGGCGACAAGCAACTGCGGTAAATAAACATTAGCCCCCATTATCGTCACAAAAAAAGAGTATTTAAACATTTTTGTTTTTAAGTTTAATTTTTTTTT
Organism: Ctenopharyngodon idella; assembly: GCF_019924925.1. Classification (NCBI taxonomy): domain Eukaryota; kingdom Metazoa; phylum Chordata; class Actinopteri; order Cypriniformes; family Xenocyprididae; genus Ctenopharyngodon; species Ctenopharyngodon idella. Next base: position 37,542,209 of record NC_067229.1, on the reverse strand, counting down.
TTTTTTTTTTAATTTACAGTTTAGACACTAATTTTAGTAGATCCACTTTTACCATAATGACCCTAACAGTTTATATTGCACAAACCACTAATTTAAAACCACAAACCATAATTTAGGTCTAAATATGTAAATTTACCTGACTGTTTATCTGTGGAAAGGACATATACGTGTATGTTGATTGTATTTGTATGTGTGTGTTTTTCTCTGTCTAACTGGGTGTCTGTTTGATTTTGCAGGTAGAAAGCGAGACGAAAACGGATCTGTAGTGTTCAGCAATAAAGTATATGAGAACTTCAGTTTCGCCATGTCCCGCCAAAACACACAGTCCATTGCTAAACCTCAGACAGAAGAGTGTATTTATGAGAACTAACTGCTGTTGCTGCTTACATTAGCTTTGTTTAACGCCAGACGGGAACAGTTGTTACGAACGCAGTACGTGTGTTTACGTAGTTTTTCCAAGACATTTGATGGTGCACCTTGAATGTGAAGAAAATGGCCACTTACTGACTTGAAAACTGTAAGTAGTTAGCCTACTTTTATCAGTTTTTTTTTTTTTTTTTTTTTTTGAAGTTCTCATTCTGTTTAAGCACTGTATGGGAGTAGCCTACTAAACTATTATGTGTCATAAATTAAATTATATGATTATGAACAGGACTTCATATCTGTTTTTATTAGATAAAATGCTAGGGCATTATTACAATCTCACTTTGCACTTTTTGTCACTTTTGGTTTTGGTATGGTGTTTGGACTAAATTTTGTAGTATTTCATTTCTTGTGAATAAATAAAACACCATAAACGGCCTTTTTTTTTTTTGTAGCCTCTCTACTGTCAAACCAAACTTTGCAGAAAATAATCTTACACTTATTAATTATCTCACACACCATCTCATATGCTCTGATGAACTTTGGGTTGCAATGAAGAATTATCACTTAATAAAGGTCATAGTTTGAGCAAAGGTGTCTTCAGTTCTGAGTAAACGGTAGGGGTTTATTTAGTTAAAATGTATGCTTCTTTTAGCACAGGGAGTCATGGCCATGAGTGTTTGTGGTTGACAAGTACTTATGAAGTGGCAAGCACATGAATAAGACATTAAAACATTAATATTAAACATTAAATATGATACTATTCTGAATGGTACAATCTAGGTTGAAAATACTAGTTAAAATAAAAGAATATATAAAACTAGATAAAAAGGTTTGTTAAGAAACACTTTAAGTTGGCTTGAAAAAGCCTCACCCGAAAGTTTAAAGTAGTTTTAAAAGCTTGAAGGAAGTTTGAAGGTTTTTGTTTGAAATAGTTTTAGTTTTGAAGTAATTTTGAAATAATAGATAGATAGATAGATAGATAGATAGATTAAATGAGTTCATGAGTTTAAATGAGTCTCAATGGCTTAGAAATAGTACATAGAATGGCAATTTAATTAAGTCTAATCTTTTTTTCAAGCCAACTGGTAACACTTTAAAATAAGGTTCATTAGTTAACATTAGTTAACTACATTAGTTAACATGAACTAATAATAAACTGCACTTATACAGCATTTATAAATCTTTAATAATGTTAATTTCAATGTTTGTTAACATTAGTTAATGCACTGTGAACTAACATGAACAAACAATGAACAACTATTTTCTTTAACGTTAACGAAGATTAGTAAATACAGTAACAAATGTATTGCTCATGGTTAGTTCATGTTAGTTAATACATTAACTAATGTTTAACTAATGAACCTTATTGTAAAGTGTTACCAGCCAACCTATTGAACTGAACAAAGATGCAACACTCACTCTTACAGCATCCTAACTTTACTAATTAAAAACCAACCAACCAGATCAAGCCAACTTAAAGGGATAGTTCACCCAAAAATAAAAATTCTGTCATCATTTACTCACCCTCAAGTTGTTCCAAACCTGTATAAATTTCTTTGTTCTGTTGAACACAAAGGAATATATTTTGAAGAATGTGGGAAACTGAACAGTTCTGGAGCACCATCGCCTTTCAATAGTATTTTTTTTCCTAATATGGAAGTTAATGGTGCCCCAAAGCGGCCTGGTTACAAACTTTCTTCAAAATATCTTCCTTTGTATTCAGCAGAACAAAGAAATTTATAGTTTGGAACAACTTGAGGGTGAGTAAATTATTTTTTCAATTTTCATTTTTGGGTGAACTATCCCAATATACCTCTCTATTTACAGTAACTCTCTCATTTTTGCATAGTATAGTCATTAGAGATTTTATATAGTTTTTCTTGATCGCTTTGGCACATTTCCGAAACATTCTCTAAACTGTAAGTGCAAATTTCACAACTGCTTACTGGAACATCAGAACTCTATTGCTTGTCTGCAAAATGTAGTAACTCACCCAAAACATTTAATTCATGCGTCAAAATGTAGTTTTTGTGTCAGTACATTGGCCAATGCTACCAAAATAAAAAGTGTTTTTTGTCATTGTGTGAGCCACACTGCTCAAAATGTTTAGGTTTTTTTCACCATGGAAATAATTGTTATATACAAATATATATATATATATATATATATATATATATATATATACAGGTGCTGGTCATATAATTAGAATATCATCAAAAAGTTGATTTATTTCACTAATTCCATTCAAAAAGTGAAACTTGTATATTATATTCATTCATTACACACAGACTGATATGTTTCAAATGTTTATTTCTTTTAATTTTGATGATTATAACTGACAACTAAGGAAAATCCCAAATTCAGTATCTCAGAAAATTAGAATATTACTAATGACCAATACAAAGAAAGTATTTTTAGAAATCTTGGCCAACTGAAAAGTATGAACATGAAAAGTATGAGCATGTACAGCACTCATTACTTAGTTGGGGCTCCTTTTGCCTGAATTACTGCAGCAATGCGGTGTGGCATGGAGTCGATCAGTCTGTGGCACTGCTCAGGTGTTATTAGAGCCCAGGTTGCTCTGATAGTGGCCTTCAGCTCTTCTGCATTGTTGGGTCTGGCATATCGCATCTTCCTCTTCACAATACCCCATAGATTTTCTATGGGGTTAAGGTCAGGTGAGTTTGCTGGCCAATTAAGAACAGGGATACCATGGTCCTTAAACCAGGTACTGGTAGCTTTGGCACTGTGTGCAGGTGCCAAGTCCTGTTGGAAAATGAAATCTGCATCTCCATAAAGTTGGTCAGCAGCAGGAAGCATGAAGTGCTCTAACACTTCCTGGTATACGGCTACGTTGACCTTGGACCTCAGAAAACACAGTGGACCAACACCAGCAGATGACATGGCACCCCAAACCATCACTGACCGTGGAAACTTTACACTGGACCTCAAGCAATGTGGATTGTGTGCCTCTCCTCTCTTCCTCCAGACTCTGGGACCTTGATTTCCAAAGGAAATGCAAAATTTACTTTCATCAGAGAACATAACTTTGGACCACTCAGCAGCAGTCCAGTCCTTTTTGTCTTTAGCCCAGGCGAGACGCTTCTGACGCTGTCTGTTGTTCAAGAGTGGCTTGACACAAGGAATGCGACAGCTGAAACCTATGTCTTGCATACGTCTGTGCGTAGTGGTTCTTGAAGCACTGACTCCAGCTGCAGTCCACTCTTTGTGAATCTCCCCCACATTTTTGAATGGGTTTTGTTTCACAATCCTCTCCAGGGTGCGGTTATTCCTATTGCTTGTACACTTTTTTCTACCACATCTTTTCCTTCCCTTCGCCTCTCTATTAATGTGCTTGGACGCAGAGCTCTGTGAACAGCCAGCCTCTTTTGCAATGACCTTTTGTGTCTTGCCCTCCTTGTGCAAGGTGTCAATGGTCGTCTTTTGGACAACTGTCAAGTCAGCAGTCTTCCCCATGATTGTGTAGCCTACAGAACTAGACTGAGAGACCATTTAAAGGCCTTTGCAGGTGTTTTGAGTTAATTAGCTGATTAGAGTGTGGCACCAGGTGTCTTCAATATTGAACCTTTTCACAATATTCTAATTTTCTGAATTTGGGATTTTCCTTAGTTGTCAGTTATAATCATCAAAATTAAAAGAAATAAACATTTGAAATATATCAGTCTGTGTGTAATGAATGAATATAATATACAAGTTTCACTTTTTGAATGGAATTAGTGAAATAAATCAACTTTTTGATGATATTCTAATTATATGACCAGCACCTGTATATATATATAATATTTTTTCTGCTTTTTTTTGTTGACACTGAATGCTTTCTATACGAGAATGTCAGTGTTGTCTAGCTGAATGCATAGTAGCTATGTATAGATTTAGGAAAATTAGTGTGTACTCACACTAGGCACAGTTGCCTTGAACGGAGCCCGAGTGCGATTGCACCTCTTGCAAGCAGGGCCGGGGACTGCTAAACGAACCGCGCCCGGGCACGGAACGGAGCGATCACACTTGTCAAAGGACCCGGGCTTTGGGGGTCAAACGCGCTCGGGCATGGTTCAGAGGGCCTAGTGTGAGTACACAAGGTACTCACACTAGCCACGGTTGCCTTGAACCGAGCCCGAGCGCGATTGTCCCCCCACTCCCCCGGTGGCCTGCACTCACACTGCACTTAACGTTCCAGGCCGAAGCACGCTTACGTCATATACGATGCAACTTTTTGAATGGAAGAAATGCACAGATACTGCCTGATATATTTATCATTTATGCCGCGCATTGATTTTCACTTGCACGTATCAGAGGATTATTACAGCGGCTGACGTTAATGGAGGAATTTGCAGCTTTACTCGCAAACTACAATTCCTGTTCATTAATAAACTGAGAATCAGACCCGTTATAAACCCAAATACACTCAAATTAATTACATGAATTGATAAGTATATCAGAGTAGTAATAAAGATGTTTGCCGTCGTAATGATGACAGTAGCGCACACAAAAGTAGTAACTGTTCCGTGCTCTGGCACGGTTAGCGCTCACACTGCATGCGAACCGCGCTCGAGCCCAACCGAACCACGCTCTGGCCCACCTGTTCCAAGCGGGCCAGGGCCGGCTAAACGAACCGCACTCACACTTGTCAAACGAACCGGGCTTTGAGGGTCAAACGCGCTCGGGCACGGTTCAGAGCGCCTAGTGTGAGTACAACCTAGTCAATACTGTTGTACACAAAAGAAAATGAACATTTGTATTTATAAAGTACATTTATTTGTACAGTACTGCTGTAGCTGCTGCAGTTTAGGGTTGTGATATGTTCCTCCATGTTCAAAAATGCTCTGTAAAAAAAAAAAAAAAAAAAATCAGTAAAAAAACGGATGATGTACTGGCAGAAAATTTCCAGGACATTATCCAGTAATTTTACAGACATTTCCGTTAACCCTAAAACACAACACAATGAAGATCAAAATTCAAAATACAGGTAAAACACCTGTAAAAAAAAAAAAAAAATACGGAAAATTCTGTCAAATTAATACAGTAGCCAACATTGTGCTATATTTTTTACAGATTTTTTTAAGAGTGTGGTAGTGATTATGGCCAAACTCCATATATGATTCTAAACTTGATTAGTAAGATTGTGATTCCTATTTCATTACTGGAAGGCCATTTTCCAATTCAACAGACATTACAAACATTCCATGTCACAGGTATTTATGGAATATACATGCATGACTGACAGATTTTGATAACTGAATGGATCATTTTGCATGTGATGGCTCACACGATGAAAGAATGTTTAGAAGTTGTGAAGAATTTACAATTTCACTGAGAATCAACTCATCAGTTTTTCAACAAGCCATGTGCATTTAGTTATTGTGCAAATTCTAGACAATTGTACTTACTCTTTCGCACACATGTCAAAACACATGCGATTTGCTTAAATCAATAAGAAACTCAAATCTGATGTGAACAAGAAACTAATTGTTCAGAAATCAGAGATTTGAGAGAAAAAAAATCTGAGAATTGAGAAAAAGCATTTGAGGAAAAACTGTAATTTCCTTTGTAAAATGTGTAATGCACACACTATATAGAATATGACAGGATTCAGATGATGTGCTGCTGTTGACTGCTGGCTGCTGCTAACTTCTGCATTACTTAAAGAGGAAATCACCACCTTTGCCCACTTTTACAGCATGAGACACTTCAGCAAAACAGAGAGACAGCAGCCACATGCAACGCTTTCTGGAATGGTGAGTGTGTGAATCTTTGAGGAAAACTATTTTATATGTGTATGTATGTGATGCGACTTGGAAGAATTTTTAATTAATTTTCAGCTTTAGTTGTTGTATTAAAACAACAGTTATTCATATCACTGTATGCAAAAAATGCTTCAAAAGGTAGTTCACAATGTAAATTCTGTCACCGTTTACTCACCCTCACATTGTTCCGACCATGTGACTTTCTTTTTCAGTGTTTATTTTTGAACTGTTGTGGGTGGATGCTTCTGTGTTCAGCTTTCTTTAATAAGAATGTTAAATATGCTAAATATATGATAAATTATGACAATAAATATCCTATAACTAAATGTGCAATTTATAGATTGGCATGGTTTGTCTTTTTTTCAGCTTTTGGCAATGCGGCAGTAAATCACACTACAACTTTATTTGTCAATCATGGACAGTCTGCCAAAATTCGCTACAACTACAGACGAGCAAATGATACAGAAATCATGACAGTGAATCTTCAAACAATAAATGGTACACTGTGTTACATGCACATGCGTTCATGGGAAAAAACTAGCTGTAATGATCACATCAGATTCATATGGATTAATAAGACTATGGAAATATCATTCGAGCTATTAAATTTGCAAATTCAGGATACCGGCACATACACCTGTACTGTGAAGAGGATTGCAAAACCACCTGAAGAGGAACTGGGAGTAGAAAGAGTTCAAGTTATTGGTGAATAATAATTATTTGTAATCAAAAGAGAAAAAAAAAAAAAAAATAGATAGGTAGACAGACAGATTAATAGATAGATTGATTGATAGGTCTGAAAGATGTAATACTATTGTAATGTATCAATCCTTCCATTATTTGCAGTACATCCCGTCTTGTCTCTATCCTGTGTGAAGAGGCCTGATGGACCTCCCATGATTCTGTGCTCTGTGGGATTTTACCATGATTCTCTTGAACAGCTGTGGATCAGAGATGGAGACGTCCTCAACAGTTCATACTCAAACAAATCATTCAATGGATTCTTTAATCAGAAATCATACCTTATACTGCCGCCACAAACCTTCAATGACACAATCTACTCCTGCTGGGTAAACCACTCGTCATTAAACAAACCACTTGTGGCCAATTTATCAAGCTCTGTCTGCTATGAACGAGGGGGTAAGTTTTGAGATATTGTGTATTTCTTATTTAAATGTGCTAAATACTGTATGACATAATTAGTTGGCAGTATAAGGTGGTTTATTATAGGCCTTTGCAATAATTCTGTCTTGTAGATTTAACTGTGGCTCTGGCAGTGGCTTTTGTCATCTCTGCGGTGTTGACTGTCTTTTTGATCATCGTAGTCGTGTAAATGTTACAGTAAGTCTCAAGTACGATTTCTGTTTCTCTACTAAGCATCTTTTTTTATTACTCTTTTAAATGTCATTCTGACACTGGAACTGTAAACTGCTGTTTCTCTATTCTAAGTGAAGAACGCGAAATAGAATGGAGAACGGTGTTCTGAAGACCTGTCTTGCTACCTTGAAGGACACAAGGACACAGAATGTCCTGTGATCTTGTTTCTCATCTGACCATCCTATCACATTTTATGTATAAGAGTAACAGGACCACCCAATGCATAATAAATAAAACATAACATAACACAGATGTCAGAACCCATTAAAACATTTACTTAAATTATTTTTTTATATTTCATGTCTTTTTATTTTATTATTAAAATGTATGAGTGTGTAAATGAGTTTGTATATTTTAATGTTAAGACTCTTTTTAATACACCAATAAAGAACTGCAGATTTTCTCCAGGTATTTATCTCTTTGTTAAAATTATGCCAAACAAAATTACAAATGTTTTCTTTCACGAACCACCATGTATTTACAAGTTTGCAGAGGGGAATCATGTAACCAAATCAAAATGGACAATTCTTGTTTTTTATGGAATATTGCAGTAGTAGGCCTATTTATCCATGCACATCATTATTATTTTAATTCATGTGCCCTCATCATCTTTAATCAAAATAACTTCCCTTCCCTCTTGCAGCAACTTCTCTTCTCTTCTCTTCTCTTCTCTTCTCTTCTCCTCTGATGACGTGTTTACTGACATGAGGGCGGGACAACCTGTCACTCACATGACATCACAGCAATAGCAAACCACAACCGTACAATGATCCAATCCATTCCCGATGGACAGAATCAAGCACCGCCCTACATTTTCGACAGTCGCCTCGCCCATTTTGGCGGGCTTCGGCACGCTGCTTTGCCATAGGCTCATGCAGCTCTGCCGCACCATCATTGGTTCAAAAATTTAACAGGAAGGAAGAGGAGGGGGCAAAGTCCCGCTGCGGCCGGACCACCCCCAAAGCTGCCTCGTCTAGTTCCCCCCACCACCCCGTTCAGTTCCGGGTGCTGGGGACAAAATGTTTGTTTCGCGCCCTGGGCCCACTGTTGTTGTGCCCGCGCCAAACGCCATTCTCATAGCGAACAAAATAAAAAACATACATTTTCAAAAAGAGAGCAAAATTCCTCTTCCACACTTGTCGGTGCTCAGGCCCCAACACAGCGGTCTGTCAACCGACTTAATCCAACCCCTTGTCACGCGGGCTGAGGCTTGTCAAGCTGGGTGTTGGGGATAAAAAATCGAGGTTACTCGCTGCAGTTCGCCCAAAGACCCCTGCGCTTCAGCGGAGTGTTTCCCACTTTGGTAAAACCATAGAAATAGGGAGCCATAGAAATAGTTCCCCCCTCAGAGAGTGAATCAGGTTTTTACAGCCAATATTTACTCGTCCCCAAGAAGGATGGAGGTCTCAGACCCATCCTAGACCTCAGACTCCTGAACCGCTCCCTCATAAGATGGAAGTTCAGGATGTTAACGTTGAAACAGATCCTCATGCAGATTTGCTCCGGGGACTGGTTCTTCTCTCTGGACCTGAAAGACACGTACTTTCACATCCAGATAGCCCCCCATCACAGACGATTCTTGAGATTCGCATTCGAGGGAGTGGCTTACCAATATACAGTCCTTCCCTTCGGGTTGTCCCTAGCTCCCCTCACTTTTACGAAGTGCATGGATGCTGCACTTTCCCCTCTGAGACAGATGGGAATCCGTGTCCTGAATTACCTCGACGACTGGCTCATATTGGCCCAGTCGCAGACCGAGCTAGAGCATCACAGATCCGTGCTCCTCAGCCACTTGGAGTGCCTAGGACTCAGGGACAATTTCGCCAAGAGCTCACTGCTCCCCAGCCAACGTATATCGTTCCTGGGTGCAGTTTTCGACTCAGCCCATATGAGGGCTGCAGTCTCGCCAGAGCGCGCTCTGGCCATTCAGCAGCTCATGGCCTCTGTCAGGATCAAAACCCGTCTCCCTTTGAAGTTTTTCCAGAGGATGCTAGGGCTGATTGCTTCCGCCTCCCCGGTTTTGCAGCTCAGCCTCCTTTGGATGCGGCCTCTGCAATACTGGCTAAACCTTCGGGTCCCACCTCACGCTTGGCGGCATGGCCGCTTTTTTGTCAGGGTAAATCAGGCCTGTATAGCAGCCCTGAAACCCTGGAAGGGCCCTCTGTGGTTCAGCCGTGGTGTTCCCTTGGGGGCAGCATCCAGAAGGACGGTGGTCTCGACAGATGCGTCCAACTGGGGTTGGGGCGCTCTGTGCGAGGGCAGACCAGCCTTCGGCTCATGTTCAAACAACGAGAGCCATCTGCACATCAACTGTCTAGAAATGCTAGCAGTGAGTCGAGCCCTTCACTCTTTTCAGACGGTCCTGAGGGGACGCCACATCTTGGTCCGGTTGGACAGCATGACAGTGGTGTCCTACATACACTACATACACGGGCTTTCATCCAGTCGCCTCTGTGCACTGGCAAAGCAGCTCTTGGAATGGGCCCTGCCCAGGCTGCGATCGCTAAGAGCATCGCACATACCGGGCAGATTGAATCTGGGAGCAGACATGCTATCTCGGAGTAATGTCCCCTCAGATGAGTGGATGCTCCATCCCCAGACGATTCTCAGAATCTGGGAGATCTTCGGGAGGGCAGAGGTCGACCTCTTCGCCTCAGGAGACAACTCTCACTGCCCAATCTTCTTTTCGAAGGACATAGATGCGCTGGCCCATGACTGGCCCAGCCTCCTTCTTTACGCTTTTCCCCCGATCACTCTGATCCCTCAGGTCATCAGACGAATCAGGGAAGACAATCACAGAGTCCTCCTGGTGGCCCCACTCTGAAGGAACCAACCTTGGTCCTCGGAGCTGTTCAGGCTTTCAACGAAAGCCCCATGGCCGATCCCCCTGAGACGGGACCTCCTCTCTCAGGCATACAGGACAATCTGGCACCCCCAGCCAGAGAACTGGGCTCTGCACCTGTGGTCCCTCGATGGGAGCCTGTTAACCTCACAGGGGACGTGCTGAATACCATTTCTCAGTCGAAAGCCCTGTCTACTAGACGCCTCTACACCCAGAAATAGTCAGTCTTCGTCGACTGGTGTGCAGCTCGAAACGAAGACCCTGTGGTGTGTGACATATCTCCGATATTGTCATTTTTCCAGGAGCGTCTGGACAAGGGCCTTACCCCTTCCACGCTCAAGGTATACGTAGTAGCCATAGCAGCGTTCCACGCACCTATCGCTGGCCAGTCAGTGGGACGAAACAGCCTTGTAGTGCGCTTCTTAAGAGGTCCCCCCCCCCCACCATTCCACGGTCCTCAGAGCGCTCAAAGGGGCCCCCTTTGAGCTGCTGCGGTCAGCTGACCTTCGGCCCCTGATGCTTAAAAATGCTCTGCTACTTGCTCTAGCATCGGTAAAGCGTGTAGGCAATCTGCAGGCCCTCTCCGTGAGCCCTGCGTGCCTTGAGTTTGGGCCTAACGACTCGAAGGTCATTCTAAAACCCAGGCATGGCTACGTCCCCAAAGTGCTCTCGACTCTCCGTTCAGAGCACAGGTCATTTCCCTCTCAGCGCTACCTCCCTTGACGGACGAGCAAGAGTTGAATTTACTCTGCCCAGTTAGGGCGTTGAGGACCTACATCGAGCGGTCGCAGCCATTTTGGCAGTCTGACCAGCTCTTCGTCTGCCGCACCAAAGGGCTTCCGGTCACAAAGCAACAACTCTCGCGTTGGATAGTTGACACTATTGCTCTATGTTACTTGTCTATGGGCCTAGATTGCCCCATAGGAGTAAGAGCCCACTCCACTAGAGGCATGGCCTCTTCGTGGGCCTGGTCTAGTGGTGTCTCTATCAAGGACATCTGTGATCTTGTCAGATTTTATAACCTGGACGTACCGACCTTACATGCTTGGGTCCTCTCAGTATGATACGACGGCATCTGATGAGCCCAGTCATCACACCATACTTAGGGAGCTAGCTCTCTCTTTAGCAAGTGTAACATAAAGGGCTCGATGGCTTCGGCCTTCTTACTTATCCTCTGGACCCCCTTGGTGCCCAAGACAGGTTCAGTCGTTCCCTCCCATGGCACGGCGTGGTTGAATTCGTTCCCCACACGCAGTATGAGTGAAGTATCGAAAGGGAACGTACTCGGTTTACGAATGTAACCTCAGTTCCCTGAGATACGGATGCACATTCTTTGCTCTTCATTTTCTAGAAGTAGAAGTGTTGTATTTTTGTGTAGCTAATGAATTAAGAGAAGATACACCGCCATCTTACTCCGACGAAAGTGACTTGAACGCACCTACCGTCGTAAACACGACTTCCCACCACGTAAATACAAACTTCCCAGGAGGACTTGAACGCACCAATACAGTGTTATTGTGGCTGAGGTGTTACCTGACAAGCATGACGCGTCGCCATGGAAACAATAAGGGCAAACGTTCTAAAATAACGGGATACACTGCATGATTTTAGCAATCAAGATCATTACTTTATCACACTGTGCGACATGGATCTATTAAACTTGGGTACGACATGCATGTAGACTAGTTTTTGTGTGTGTTGGAAAAAAGGGAAGTGGCGAAAGAAGAAGAGAAAAGAGCTTGAGATAAGCAGTTTTAAGTTTTAGGGCCGTGCCGTGTTGATTTCATGTCGCATTTTCATTGGCTGGTCAGTAGATGTAGATCTTAACAGCAAACACACTGTGTGATGATCATTCTGAATTTCTGACACTGTCAGAAAATGATCGTAGGCTATTTTTGGTCGCAAGACCAGGAAAACGGCCTTCTCACTGTACGACATAGGACCACCGATTAAGAGCCATGATCACAGAAATCGCCATGATTGTTTCACGATGGCAATCTTTCGTCTCGGACAGCCAAAAATCGTGCAGTGTATCCCGGGCTTTAAAAAAAAACTCACTCTGGGGGGTCAGCTAAAATATTTTAAACTTGAAAGGGTTAACACGACAGCTTTCTTCTTCCATGTGGGTGTTTGGCATCACGGCATCTTTATTTCCAGGTGGACCGTTAAAGAACATGACACACATCACCCAGAAATCCTGTAGAATTTAACCATTCAGATGATGACTTCAGACATTCAGCCAACGGTCTGTGGGCGTGACACCTGAGGTTGAGACTACCGAGACACGTCATGAAGAGAACAGATTTGAGGGGAAAGGGAGGTTAACATTTTTTATTAAAGGGCTTATGAAGGGTCATGTTAATTCAGGAAATTACGTAGATGAGTCACTTTGGTCCATTTCCCCAGAAGAGAAATGTTGTAATTTTTGAATGCATGCTATTTGCTAAATGTGAATTGTGTCGACTTTTAGGAGTACAATATAGATGACCAAAAATGTAATAGATTTAGACTATCTAAATTATCACTCATGTTAGATATAGTATCAGCAATTCAGTGACATGAAAAAAAAAAGTTTCAGGGTAGCTTCAACACACAACAGCCTAAAATAACTGCATATATTATTTCAGGAGATCACACTTACAAATAACCAGATAGAGTAGTATGTGTATTTGCCATGCTGTCCGAGGAGAGGGCTCCGAGCTCGGTATTTTGGCCTGAACCCAGAGTACTCCCCCCGTATTCCTGGTTAGGAAAGTAACCAGGCGAGTATGAGGAGACAGGGTGGTGCAGGGATGCTGAAAACTGTCGAGAAACATAGGTGAGTCGACTGCATATATATATATATATATATATATAGGTGCTGATTTGGTAAACATGTTGATTGCTGACTGCTGATTGAAATTACATGATTAATTAGATCATTTGAACGTGTTCCTCCAAAACTTTGCTAATAAAATATCATATAAATGTTCATGAGGAAATAGCTTTCAAAAACTGTGTCTTATGACAGCCCTATGATGTGCAGCTGAAACGTGTGTGCAACTGCAGGCAGTAAAGGTCATGATAAGTAATCTTAATTTATTTTACATGTACTGCCTTTGCACGTTCACCATTGACCTACATCAACCTTTGATGTATCGCCTGCCTAAACGTACATTTACAACCTCCCACACGTTGTGGTTAAAATAGCCAGACCACTTCATCGCTTGTTCAGTTCAGCTACCCAATCAGAGCATGAAGATGTTGATCTACAAAAGAGGTTTTGGTGGAAATGAGGTTTACAGGACATTTGGTTTAACCATTTGTTTCAGAGCATTACTACACTGCATCTGTTATACTGGTCAAATCCAATCAACTGTAATCAAATAATCATTTTCCTGACTGACGAAAATCATAAATGTGTGGTAACTTTGGTAAATTACCATGAAGAGTCTTAATTTATTATTTTATTCATATGTTTCACAATAATGCAATTTAAGAAGTAGTTCAGCAGTTCAAAAAAGAACTCAAGAAACTCTATAGGCCTACATCAGTAATACTTCCTTATGTCTATTTCTGCTTTCTGTCACATTGACGTCAAAATCTTAAGGAAGGCTAAAAATTAAAAATAGTGAATGAACATTCGTAGCATATGATAAACTACCCTTAGGAAAACAAAAAACAGGGAACAGAATTCTCATGTTCTGGCAAGGTTCTTTCAAACTTAAGACAAACAAACTTTTTTCAGTAGTGTTAGTGGGACGTTAATTCAAAGTTATCTAGACTTTAATAATATTCTCAAAACTTTAGAACAAAATGCTAAGTATACATTGACCAATTCGGTTGTTAGTTCACCTTTTAGTGCTTCATTGCGTTCTGTACACACACAGTTCAGTAAAATACGGGAGTGACAACCGCATTCTACAACAGTATTACCTCCCGAAAAAGGTAGTGACAACCGCATTTACGGAAATTCTCTGCAGTGTGTACGGAACAGAACTGAGCAACTAGTTGTTAATGACATTTTTTAACGTGCATCGGAGATGTCTCTCTTCTTTGTGCGCGGTGAATCACAGGGAAAGCACGAGTCTTGAATCGTTTGTGTTGCCAGATCTTGCTAAAAAAATCAGCGAACAAGAACAAGCCTATAATAAAGCGAAATAAATCCAAATGCTTTATGCTGAAAATAAGAACAAAATATCGCGACTCGTGTCTGCTCACTTTAATAGCTTAAACGACAAGCCCAAAACGCTTAAAATGAGTGATCGTGGCAACACAGAAAGCGCGCGCTCTGTGTGAAACAAGCTGTGCAAGCATAAACAAAACACGACGCTTACGTCGACTGAAAATAACGAGTGTTTTGTCATTGTATATTACTTTGGTCACAATAACGGATACCAAACACACGAGACGCCAGAACGTCGCTATGGTTTCCAAGCTGTCAATCATCAGAGTTTCGAGAGTGACGCCGGTTTCACACTGCAAGCGTAAGCAGCGCGTATTTTTTTCGGCGTGCATGTTAATCAATGAGTGCATTCACACCGGCAGCAGGAGCAGCGCGTAAGCGTCAAGCAGGAGCGTCGCGTAAGCAGCAGTGAAGCGGGTGTTTCGCGCCGAGTCTATTTTTGCTGCGCTGCTGACGCTCAATTAAAGTGAAAGTACACTTTTGATGGACAAAATAAATATAATTTCACACAAAAATGTTCAAAATGCACAGAATAAGCATGTCTAATGTGTTTTAACAAGAATTTGAGTATGACGAAAAAGAAAATTAAGAATCAAAAATATTTATAGAAGATTTACCCATTTACACGTGTTTTTAATTATTCAGTCTGGGTTAAAGTATATGGTGTTTTATAAAAAACTAAAGTAAACTAGTCAGAAAATATGATATATAAACATTATTTTAGTTATTACACAGACAGCTATATAGGCTGCAGCATTCCCAAATCAAACCCGAGTTTGCTGGCTTTTTTCGCCGATTTTTCTGTCTTGTAAACATGTGCACGCGGCAGATGATGCAAAACACAAAGCTTACTCATTCATGTGCAGCAATGGATGACACGAGGCTTTTATTTATTTATTTTCATTTATTTATTTATTTACGTTTATATGCGAATGTTGTACACCTCCCCATGTTAACAAACTTTCAAGACTATCAAGTTTATAAATGACCAACTTATAAAAACAAATTTATAGCTGTCTTTGTAAAGAAATGCTCACTTTATATGTAGCTTCGAGCCGCTGCTGTGACGCTGTACAAACGCTTCCAGTGTGAATACTCGCGCGTCTCTGTCCCTGCAGTGACGATGTAGTTACGCTCACGCGCTGCTCACGCGCCGCTCACGCTTGCAGTGTGAAACAGGCGTGAGTCGTGTTCCGTACTCACATGTTAATGATAATTTAGGGGATTCACTCCCGCATTTAAAAACTTAAAGTGTGTACGTGGTCATTGTTTGTGTGGAATGGAATGTTCTGGAATGTTTTAGTTTTGTGTTTTTTAACAAGCAATCTTCTAATAAGAGGCTTTCACACTGAGCACATTTGCTGCAATCTGAGTGCAATTGATCCTGGCACCCCCACAGCATGGGCCTACTTGATTCTATCGAACCCTGGTGCATTTAGGTTTATTTTGCATCATCACAAAAGTGCACAGTGTGCATGATAAAAAACACAACTCAGGTCAATATATTGTACAATGTCTTTTGAGGAGACAACTGATTGCGAGCCATTCATTTGTCGCTCTGATTGCGCTCAATCTTACACTGCACACTCGTATCCAAAGTAAGTGTTCACCACTGTCATCTCCCCCACGTGTTTCACTGAACTAATAACATCTTCGTCGGTATAGATTGTGCATGATATTTTATTTCCTGAACAAGCGGAAACTCGGGATTGAGTAAGTTGCTTTCACATTCACGCAAATCGCGCCATAGTTCAAAAGAACTCGGACCACCTCCTACAGGTAGTTTCGGGTTTAGTACCCCGGTGAGCACCCGGTCCTCATGACAGCGTTCACATTACTAATTTTTCATGTGAACCATTCTTTGTTGAACTAAACTGTCATTATTAAAGCCCCCTAGTTGCTGCCAACATATGGGAGTTACAATTTAGCAACTGAAATAAGCTAACACCCACTGGGTTTGTTTGATTGTGCAGGCATAAGACAAGAGATGGAAATGCATCTAAAAATTTAATTGGTTCAGTAATAAAGCCTTTGCTAAACCACAGCCACGAGTGTATTTATAAGAACTAACTACTGTTGCTTACATAACCTTTGCTTTGATGCTAGACGTTCCCCACAGTTGCTATAAAGGCAACATGTAGGCTAAAGTGTGTTAAGCGGTTTTACTGAGAAGAGCGCGTGCACAAGTGTGAAGCAAATTCTCATTGTATTGTTTATAATGCCTTCATGTTGACAGTCCACAATAACAATAATAGTAATAATAATAAAACGGTAAGTTGGCACATACAATTAGTATTTTCAGAATAACTGTGTTATCATTGTTTTTAAACATTGTATAGGAGCACTACACTATGTGGTAAATTAGGCCTATGTGGTAAATTTAGGTGGTCATGACATTGATTTTTTATTATTATTTTAATATGTTCCTTGAGGTTCACTTATAATGTTAATAACATTTGTTTTATATATATAAAGCAAATATTTTCAACCTTCATTCTGGCCCTCTGAAAATATATGTTTTTAAGGGGTGGCTCCTTTAAGGCAGTAAATGGCCACTGTTATGACTGGTTAACATCATTGCATAGGAAGCAGTATGAAGTGTTTTGAAAACATCCATAGAAAACTGTCATTTACAGACAAAACAGTATGAAATCATTTAGGTTATTTATGGTTTGTGATGCAGATGCTGTCAGTTCAAATTTAGTTATCTTTCAAAAAAAGTTATTTTGCTAACTCTCCATTACACTGTGCCTGTGCTGTACACTAAAATGCTCAGAACAAACATATAATCCTCCGATGTGATTAAGGATGCCATTAAAACTACCCATCCACTTGTTTCCAACGCTGGGATCCATCTGAAGTCTCTACAGGGTCACCGTGATTTTGCCAAGTAAGACATGTTCCTGGATCAACATATTTTGTTGATCCTGGAACAACATTCCTATCCGAAAATTGAGTCCTATCCTTTTCCCAAACCCTTAAACTGACCCTACCCATAACTTATCCCTAAAATCAGAGGGAAATGATAGTTGCATAACACTGTTGTGGAAGCACCTAATCCAGGTTGTAAGCCTAAACTTTACATAAACGGTAAACTTGTCCCTCAAATCTGATTGGTTGACTGGAATGTTGTTCTAGGATCAACAAAGATGTTGATCCAGGAACATGTTGTACTTGGTGAAATCACGTTCACCGTCTGGGTCGAGATGCAAATGAGCTATTTAAACAGGACGTATCAAAATGAACATTCTTTCACTCTTCTGTTTGTCTTGTTGCCAACAGACTCAAGTGCATGGAGTACTCAGAAACTTAACGTGCATCTGTATGCCGTATACAGTGCAGACAGCGTCAGTGATTATAATGTTATATTTGCTTTTGACACAATGCCATGGTCACATCCAGTGTAAGCAAATGCCAGACATTAAAGGCACAATATGTAATTTTTCGCCGCTAGAGGTCACTTATTAAAAACATAGGCGTATCTTGATGGCGCCTTGATTTTGCGGAATCATGTAAGGTGTTGTCTTCATGTCTACAGCCGGTGGAAAACAAATCATATTCTTGGATGAGCTAATGTATTAAAGATTTATTAACATTGCTGTTGTATAAAGCAGGGCGTGGCTGAAAGCCGCTGGAGTGCTTCCGCTTCTTCCGTTTCTTCCGGTCATGCGTATGTGGGGTAACGCAACGCAGTTTTATCATATTAGATACATTTGTGTGTTGAAAGTTATTATAATGCTACTCTGTGCGTTCGGCTACTATGAGACACTTGTTGCACACTGTAAGCAAGTTTGATATTAGGCATGTTAAAACGTGGTACTCGCGGTAAATCAAGAAAATGAGATTTAAACAATAAGACTTACTGTGCTGAGCTATATAACATGATTAGTTTTCTGTTGATGAATGTATCTAAACAGTTACTCACCTGTCTAATAGGTCACATAATATATTAAAGCGTCTTTGGTGTTTCCATAGTTTCTACAAAATAAAACTGGAAATTGAGGGTAACGCGTATGATGTCATTGATAGGCAATGCATGGACACAGTCTGTGTCCTGGTTAAAATTGCTTATTTCTCTGGATTTAAACATTCTTGCAAACATTTGGGATAATGTAAGTACACAAGTCAACAAAATATATAACAATGTTCTAGTGTTTTTTGGATATTTTAATCCAAAAATCGTACATATTGTGCCTTTAAGTGACTGAATGCTGGTGGGCGGAGCCTATGGTGTGATGATGTATAACTATTCGTCGATATCTTGCTCTGGAGGCAGTCATATGCAAATATATTTGCCCGTGTGACGTCACAGATCACGCAATATCAAAACAAGCTATTTTTGGATTAAATAAATGCTTTGTTTATAATGAGGAGGACGTTTTTGAGCTATGAAACTTGCAGGATGTTTTAATGGTAAAAAGACCTCTTATAAGATGAAGGCAAACTTGATTTCTCATGTCATGACCCCTTTAAATTAAATTGCGATTATGAGCAGGAAATTCATATCTGTTTTTCTTGGCTAAAATGCTAGGGCATTATTGCGATCTCTCTTTGCACTTTTTGTGACATGACTTTTGTTTTTGTTATGGTCTTTGGACAAATGATATTGAAATTGTATTTTATTTACAAATGAATGGTAAGTATTTTTTTGTAAATAAATAACACGTCATAAAAATGTTTTACGTCAAAGCCGCTATACTGTCAAAACAAACTGTTGCTATCTCACACAATCTAATCACTGATGAACTTGTGGGTTGCAGTGAAAAATACAAAAACCCCAGTTCTCACTATAGGAATAATGGTCTTTGAACAAAGTTTACTTCAGTGCTAAGTAAACACCAGTGGGTGCGTCATAGGCCTGAAACTAAATTTTCCAACCCTCCCCAGTATGTGTGGTTGACAAGTATGAAGATTTGATGCAAACTGTTTACATCCTTTTCTCACAATTTCGGCTAACAAGCAAATTTAGGGTATAAAATTAAAATAAAATAAATAAATTTAACTAATTTATATCTCTATATTACTCTCTGTTGGTGGTTGAAAATGGGACAAACAGTTTTTGGGACAAACAAGATTTTGTTTGGTTAGTTGTGTTCTTATTTGTTTTGATTAATTTTTGTCTTGTACCATGATTCTAGTCATTTTCTCTTTTTAAAACATTTGATAAAATATACAAGGAATTTGACGGGATCCAGATCATGTTTTGCTGTCTACTGTTACTAACTTTTTGCATTACTTAAAGAGGAAATCACAACCTCAGCCCAGTTTCAGCATGAGACATTTCAGCAAAACGCATTGAGACAGCAGCCACAAGCAACACTTTCCCAGGAAAGAGGGATGGTGAGTGTGTGATATTCTTATGACGATATGTAAAAATTATTTTTAAATCTAAATTAATATAATGTGTTTACTAAGCTGAAAGCATGTTTAATCTTTCTTTTGTTTTTGTTACAACGGAAAAAATGCTGCTAGCACTGTATGCAAAAAAGTAAACATGTTTCAAAAATTGATGCTTGTTAAATTTCAGTGTCTTAACCAATTCAAAATATGCTGCTCTGAATCCTATCACTTAATACATAAGCTCTTTGTTGAAATTATATACTTCATATGATATTTCTGTTTAAAGTGTAAACTTTTTTTGCAGTGTTTCTCTCTGATCTGTTGTGGGTGGATGCTGCTTTCTTCAGTTTTCGGTAATAGAAATTGCATTAAATATCATCTAACTAAAGAGATCGCAATGTAACATCAAGTACTTGATGTTAAATCAGAAATTTTGTGCCTCAGCAAATTACACAGGAAGCATGTGCATGTGCAACGAGAAAGCATGATAAATTCAAGTTGTTGCTGGTCTTTGTTTTTCAGCTTTTGGCAATGCGGCAGTAAATCGCACTACAACTTTATTTGTCAATCATGGACAGTCTGCCAAAATTCACTGCAACTACAGACGAACAAATGACACAGAAATCATGACAGTGAATCTTCAAACAATAAATGGTACACTGTGTTACATGCACATGCGTTCATGGGAAAAAACTAGCTGTAATGATCACATCAGATTCATATGGATTAATAAGACTATGGAAATATCATTCGAGCTATTAAATTTGCAAATTCAGGATACCGGCACATACACCTGTACTGTGAAGAGGATTGCAAAACCACCTGAAGAGGAACTGGGAGTAGAAAGAGTTCAAGTTATTGGTAAATACTTCTTTTATAATCAGCAAAAAGATAGATAGATAGATAGATAGATAGATTATAATAATATTTTTGAATTCCTCCACTATTTGCAGTACGTCCCGTCTTGTCTCTATCCTGTGTGAAGAGGCCTGATGGATCTCCCATGATTCTGTGCTCTGTGGGATTTTATCACGATTCTCTTGAACAGCTGTGGATCAGAGATGGAGACATCCTCAACAGTTCATACTCAAACAAATCATTCAATGGATCCTTCAATCAGAAATCATACCTTATACTGCCGCCACAAACCTTCAATGACACAATCTACTCCTGCTGGGTAAACCACTCGTCATTAAACAAACCACTTGTGGCCAATTTATCAAGCTCTGTCTGCTATGAACGAGGGGGTAAGTTTTGAGATATTGTGTATTTCTTATTTAAATGTGTTACATACTGTATTTATGAGGCCTTTGGAATTATTCTGTCTTGTAGGTGTACCTGTGAATATGGTGTTTATCATCTCTTCGATTTTGGCTGTCTTTTTGATCATTGCAGTCATGTTCATTGCAGTCATGTGTAAACATTACAGTAAGTCTCACTGTCCATCCTAAAAGTCAAATTTAGTTTTAAATGTCATTCTGAAATGGAAACTGTGTCGAATCTTTTTTTGTTTTCTTTTTTTTTTTCGTAAACACAAGACTGTTGAAAGTAGGGTGACCATATGTGCCATTTTCCCAGGATGTGTCCTGTCCAGGATTTCTAAATTGCCTAAAATGACTTGAGCCCTTGCCTCTTATATCGTCAAAGTGGTCATATCGATGTGCCATCGGAACGCTATTTAGGAACACGATTTCTACACGGAGGTCTCTGCAAGCCGCTGTTCTTATTGACAGTCTTCATGCAATTCATTAAAATGTTGTCGTATTTGCAGTGCTTTTACCGTTCTCTGTAGATCCAGCCTTCTCACAAGCCACGATTGGTCGATTATGTACAGTGTTATGCGAAAGTTTGGGAACCCCTTACAGAATCTGTGAAAATGTGAATAATTTTAACAAAATAAGAGAGATCATACAAAATGCATGTTATTTTTTATTTAGTACTGTCCTGAGTAAGATATTTTACAAGATATTGTAAAAGATGTTTACATAAAGTCCACAAGACAAAAAATAGCTGAATTTATTAAAATGACCCTGTTCAAAAGTTTGGGAACTGTAGGAAACTTTTTCCTCGTCGAAGCAGAGACCAAGAGATGTTGGGATATCTTTCAAGCAGAAGTTACTCTTTATTGAGAAACGCGCTGTGCGTCGCTGTAGTCATCCAAGTCCAACTAAGGCAGTGTACTTGGTAGTTCATATACATTCAAGGGGGAGGGATACATAGAGTAGAGGTGGAGACAATCTAAACAAAGCATGCAAATGCAGTGCAGGAATCAGCCCATTCCCTACATTTCCCAGCCATGATCTAATCAGCACAATGGTGTCATCCAAATGCATAGGTGCTAATCCACTCAGTCTGACAGTATAGCCCATACCCTTACATTATCATAGAGACAAAGGCACCACTGTATCTTGAGCCCGTCCTGCCAAATGGCCAGAAAGTGCATGAAGACAAAAGGTCAACGTTACAGACACCTGGGCTGCTTGCCCCGACCTCCCCAAATTGTCATTATCTTTACCTCAAAATGTCAAATACAATACACTTCACCTTAGCACTTCATGTGAGGTTATGTCAGGATGTAGGATCAGCAGATCTTAAACAGATTCTTAAATTTGTAATCCCACAGAACCCTTGGTTCTTAATACTGTGTGTGGTTACCTGGATGATCTACGACTGTTTTTTTTTGTTTTGTGATGGTTGTTCATGAGTCTCTTGTTTATTCTGAGCAGTTAAACTGAGCTCTGTTCTTCAGAAAAATCCTCCAGGTCCTGCAGATTCTTCAGTTTCAAGGATTTTTTGCATATTTGAACCCTTTCCAGCAGTGACTGTATGATTCTGAGATCCGTCTTTTCACACTGAGGACAACTGAGGGACTCAAACACAACTATTAAAAAAGATACAAACATTCACTGATGCTCCAGAAGGAAACACGATGCATTAAGAGCCGAGGGGTGAAAACTTTTGAACAGGATAAAGATGTCTACATTTTTCTCTTTTTGTTGAAATATCATTTTTTTCATTTAGTACTGCCCTCCGTTAGCGACAGAAGATACCTACATTTTTCCCGGAAGACAAATTATGTACAATTTACCTTGATCTTCAAATTCAAAATGTTTTCACCCCCCGTCTATTAATGCATCGTGTTTCCTTCTGGAGCATCAGTGAATGTTTGTATCTTTTTTAATAGTTGTGTTTGAGTCCCTCAGTTGTCCTCAGTGTGAAAAGACAGATCTCAAAATCATTCAGTCACTGCTGTAAAGGGTTCAAATATGCAAAAAGGTTCCCAAACTTTTGCATAACACTGTGTATAATGCACACTATTGGTCAAATTATTTTTCAGTCATTACCTTCCGCAAATATGAAAACAAAAACAAAACTGGGACATTTTATGCAACTTAGAAATCCTGGACAGGACGCGTCCTGGGAAAATGGCACATATGGTCACCCTAGTTGAAAGTGTTTCTATCAGAATATATTCATATTAATTACAAGCAAAATGTCATTAGGCATCATGTCATGTAATGTTATCGCATAATTATGATTGAATAAATGTTTTAATGAGTCGGCGGTCTGTGTTTCCTGTAGGAGTGAGTTTCACACCTGAGCCTGTCCTTCATGCTCACCTGCAGACTGAGATGTTGTATTCAACACTGGGTAACCATCATCCAGTTCCATGCAACCCTGTTGGAGTCCGCTAATCTCCACAATAAGCACTGAATGAAGACATTTTACAATGACAGATCTCTGTGTATTCACTCTAGTACAATTATACAACAGGTAGTCCAAGTCTTCCAATTTGATTGGCCAAGTATAGCAATCCAAAAGTGCATAAGTGGAAGAGATTTGGCGAGTCTTTCAGCAGGTTACATCTATACGCCAGGCAACAATGTTTTTTTATAAACATTGTTAAACAACTTATTTGTTTAGAAACACTGAATCATTCTGGAATGAAACAAGCAAGTCTTTGAATCATTCACTCAACCAAGTGATTAAAAAAAACCTGATTCAATTAGCAACAAGACAAGTGGTTGTTATTAAAAGTGAGGCATTGAATTCACTTATGAACTGATTTGTTCAAACATGATTCATTCAGGAACAAAACAAGTGACTTTTTATGGGTGATGCACTGAATCATTCACTCAACCGTTTTGTTCAAAAAACAGTGATTCGTTCAGTTACTTAAAGGGTTAGTTCACCCCAAAATGAAAATTCTGTCATTAATTACTTACCCTCATGTCGTTCCAAACTCGTATGACTTTTGTTCATCTTTGGAACATAAATGAAGATCTTTTCGATGAAATCTGAGAGCTTTCTGTCCCTCCATAGACTGCCTTTGCAACTACCACTTTGACGCTTCAAAAAGATCATAAAGAAATCAGAAAACTAATCCATGTAAATTGAGTGGTTTAGTCCAAATTTTCTATTTTTATTCGCTTTTTATGATAAAAAGATTTAATTTAGGCTTTTAGTCACATGTAAACATTGATCAGCAAACATAAACAGAAGCTCAACCGAACATGAATAACGCACAAGAACAAACCTCTTCCAGAAGCTCAAACGTGCTGCATAACACACGAGAATGAACCTCATTGGTTAGATCAAGTTGCAAAGGCAGTCAATGGAGGAACAGACATCTCTCCATTTTACATCAAAAAGAGCTTCATTTGTGTTCCAAAGATGAACGAAAGTCTTACGGGTTTGGAACAACATGAGGATGAGTAATTAATGTCAGAATTTTAACTTTGGGGTGAACTAACCCTATTGTATAACTAACGTATTATTTATTGAGCGAAAGCAAACATTGCAATCGTGCAGTTTGCAGCACAGCTCTGATTATCTGCAACTGCTTCACTACTGCTCTTTTCCTGCAGTGTTCATTCAATCAGTCTGTAGATTTTGGAAAGTCTGTGTTGGCAAATTTCACAGAAAATCGCATAGTGTATGATGGGATTCTGACTAATGATTCCATCCAGTTGGAGGAAACGTGGTTGATATTTTGAGCCAATTTCAGAACACAATTTTTTTCAGTTGTCATGCAGCTGCTAGCATCGAGCGTTCACGGCATGTCGTAATTACCGTAATTTCGAGATGACAACACGTGATGCTGTTCACATCGCCGGACTGGGAATTTTGCATTTCTAGGGCAACACTATCAATGCCTAAATAAATCTACAGCAGTCAGGTGGTACAACGGTCACATGGTACAAGTAAGAGCTCTCAGAAAGTTGTAATTATGAGCTCTACGAGGACTTGAACGCTTTTTTACAAGTTTAAATCTCATAATTACTCATAATGGCGTGAACATACCTTGTGGTCCTCAGTCATTTAGAGTACTCTTCTCTTCTGAGTTCTCTTCTCTACGTTAGGGCAGAAAAAACTGTCACTTACATGAGATAACAGTAATAGAGAATGTACAACAATTCAGTGTTTTAATCATATCCTGCCCTGCTTTTTTTTTTCTTTTTTTTTTTGAGAAGCTATGTCACTGGAATATACGTCACAATAGGGAAGAAAAGACTATTGAAACCTCCATTTCATGGCGACTTTAAGACTAGGCTACCACCTTACCAAAACACAAACAAACTTAACATAGTGCAAAAACATTTCTTCACATCAATTGCATGAATAAAAGGATGGCAAGCTTCATCAGATGGATTTCATGAGATTCTTTGCTGCTCTGAGGGGTTTTACCCTTCTTCTCTGGAGCTGGTGTGGATGAGAAATGGAGAATTTCAGAACATCTCTCACACATACATCATTAACAAAACTAACCCAGATGGGTCATTCACCCTTCATTCATATTTGAATGTATCTGACTTACATGAGATAACAGTAATAGCAAACCACAACAATTCAGCGATTTAATCAAGTCCTTCCCTCCATTTTTCTTTTTTGAGAAGCCGTGTCACTTGAATATACATCACAATAGGGAAGAAAAGACTATTGAAACCTCCACCTTACCAAAACACAAACAAACGTAATATAGGGCAAAAACATTTCTTCACATCAATTGCATGAATAAAAGGATGGCAAGCTTCAACATGCGAAACTAAACATTAAAAATAGCACTGTATAAATAAACACAAAGAAAACTTCCTTTTCAACTGCAACTGAAACTTGTGTGCAACTGCAGGCAGTAATTCAGTTTGAGGACACAGTCAATGCACTGACTTTGTGAACTTTGTATAACTCATTCTTTTTATTACATTTTCACACGTGACCTAAATGACAGCTTCCCTGCATTTCACGTGCATACAACCACGCTGTGGTTAAAATAACTAGACCTCACCGCCTCTTCAGCGTGTGAAGATGCTCTACAAAAGAGGTCTTGGTGCAGCTAGTTATGAGCAAATGAGGTCTGCAAGACATTTGGTTTAAACATTTAAGCTCCCTTGCACTTTTAGACATTGTCAAACAGCTAGGTCATGATGTTACTTCTCCATTGTAGCTTGGATAATGAGTAATGCCTCTTATATTAGTCCCCTCCAATCAGTGAAGGCCTTAAAAAAGGACATTGTGACTGGCTGCTCCCTGGATGAATACATATCAACTTTGTAGGTTGTTTGTTTAACTTAATGGGAAACTCATAGTACTCTTTTAATTATAGATTTTTTATTTATTTTTTATTTTTTTTAAAAAAAGCTTTAGTTTATTTTTCTTTCAGTCTACAAATTAAGCGTTTTCTCAGATTGCCTCAGTCGGATTGGTTGAGCATGTTTCTGACATGACTAAACTTAGTCGCCACCTCAAACGAACATCACTTCTTCATTTGCACCATCATGTGTTAGAACAGCAAGTACTTGCAAAATGCAAAAGAGGGTGGAGTTTCCAAAATATGAAATGGTGAGAATATGGGAATTTCATGTTAAAATAATAATATATCTATGCAAAAATATTTTTTTGTTGATGGTGAATTTCGTAAATAGATTGAAACAGCTTTTGTTTTCTTACGTTTTTCATTCAAATATGATACATGTTTTGGTAAGTTTTGTGAAGCATAGCTATAGAGTAATTCATGTGATGTTTGTAGTATTGAAATGTATCATTTTGTGGAAAGATATTCTTGAATGCTTGATTCTGATCGGTCAATTGTGGCATTCTATTTCCAAATATATTTTAAAAAATGCTGTATAACTACAGTCGGGCTTGGCAAGCGGTCTCACACTTTTCGTGCTAATTTCATGTATTTTGTATCCTCTCATTTAACAATTGCAGTTCAAATCAATATTTCATATTTATTTATTTAACTAAGCACCTAAGCAGGTACAGTCATTATTGCAGAAACAAACCAAAACAAAATATATTTTTGTGTAATATGTATCACTCTATTTCTCTGTCTTTTCTTAATAGATATCATCAAAATGTAATTCTGTGAATACATGTGCACTGATGCTGCTGTCCTTGTTTTCTGGTAATGATTATGCAATACTGTTCAAAATGTGAAAATTCACTGAACTGAATTTTCTTTGATGCAGCAATGACAATAAAGACCCCCACTTTTTAAATATGAATTCAAATGTAAACTGGATTTTTATGCATGTCCTGTCTTTTACAGTTGTTATAGCTGGACATACAGAATTCATTGGCATCTCAGTTCAAACTGTTCATCAAGGAAAGTCAGTCAATATCAGCTGTAACTACAAACCATCAAATGACACTGAAAGATTCACAGTGGACCTGGAAATTAATAATAAATCATGCTCCGTAATGAATAATATCAAATCATGGACATATCAGTCATGTCAAGATAACATTAGATTCATTTGGATTTCAAAGACTGTTGAAATGTTATTTGAGGTGTCAAATCTACAGATTAATGATACTGGCATTTACAAATGTGTTGTGATAAGAACCATACCACCTCCTTCTGTGCCTTTGGGAGAAGAAAGAACATTTGTTCAAGTGATTGGTAAGTTTATTTTGACTACAATCAGAAATCACAGTGACATGAGTGTAGATATTATATAACGGCATAACATATATCTGCTCAATGAGCTTATATGAATTATTTTCTAATAACTCTTATATTTACTATAGCACACCCCAAGGTGTCTGTGTCACACGTAAGAGCATCAGATGGATTTCATGAGATTCTTTGCTGCTCTGAGGGGTTTTACCCTTCTTCTCTGGAGCTGGTGTGGATGAGAAATGGAGAATTTCAGAACATCTCTCACACATACAACATTAACAAAACTAACCCTGATGGGTCATTCACCCTTCATTCATATTTGAATGTATCTGACTGTACAAACTACTCGTGTTGGGTAAATCACTCATCCCTGAGCCAACCAATGATTCTCCACCTGTCTCCTGCTGACTGTTATGAGAAAAGAGGTATTACATATTTTTTTAATTTACAGTACATAATAGCAATCATTTTGTTATGTAATTCTGCTCAATATTCCCTTTTTTATAGATAAAAATATATGGATAACTCTGGGGACTTGTGTGCTGCTGATTCTTGCAATACTGATTATCACAGTCCTGTGTGAGCGTTTCAGTGAGTTTAATATTTGATCTTCAAAACATATTGTCTGTTCTTATCAATTTAAATCTCAGTAACCGAAGTTATCACTCTCTTGGTATAGAATCTTTACCACAGAATAATGATTATAAGTGAAATCTAACAAACAAACAAACACAAATTAAAGAGTAGGCTAATGAAGTTTCCATATCCCTTCATATGTTCAGTAATTTGGTGTGGGATTTACATTGAAACAATTTTAAATTTTCAAGAAATTGCTTGTAAGTTTCACAAAAAAAGATATGACAAGTAACCTGAGCACATTTTCTTGTAAAACATACTCCAATGAGTTCAAAAATATCAATACTTTGCTTTCACAGTGATGATTTTTTAATTTATATATGTATTGGCTTTAATGCACTTTTCAAAATAACTAAAGCAGGCAAATGTCAAAACTTTGTATCATTTAGGAGTGGAAAAATATGTTAAAATAATACTAAATACTAATAACAGAAAAGTTTTTCCTTTGCATTTTCAGGCCCCCAAATGCTGTTGTTGTGTAAATGAATGGCCTTTTGGCCATGCATAAATTGTTTTCCATTTTTAGTTGACAACGGTATGTGTAAATGATCACTAAGAGTTATTCACCTTACAAGTGGATGTCAAAAGCAAAAATGCTACAAAATGCACATCATATTTCATATTAAGTTTGACAATCTAGAGCAAAATAAGCACTGTTTTTGGAATTAGCACCCCAAAATTAGTACATTTGTATTAGATTTCTTTCAGCAAATATGATGCAGTGTGGTGTAATATTTTTTTTACAGCGTATAATGTGACATACCCGAGTAATGACAACGACTTACAAACATGATGAAACCAAGGTTCTTTACTGTGATTTAAACTGAAATGACCAAAACATGCACAGCTTATCAGATGATGTATTTACTCACGCACATAGTATTACATTAAGTGAAATTCGCATGCGCCTCCTACCTATAGGCCCCCTAGCTGTTCACAGCATGAATATCAGAATTAGTCTTGTTTTACAGGTTGTGTGTTTCTTCATGAATCCATTTTAAGAAAATGACATTTTATACAGAATATAAACATGTAAACAAAATAACAGTGCAAATTGTTTAATGTTTTTAACAAAAAGGGGGATGAGGACGACTCCTCTTATGCATTGCTTTTTGACCCATAATAGCAATCAGAACTAATTCAAGCCATTATTCTCATGTTCTTCCAGAAAGAGCACGTCGGCGGTCTGTGTCTCCTGTAGGAGTGAGTGTCACACCTGAGCCTGTCCTCCACGCTCACCTGCAGACTGAGATAGTGTATTCAACACTGGGTGACCATCATCCAGTTCCATGCAGCCCTGTCGGAGTCCGCTCATTTCCACAATAAACACCAAATGAAGACCTTTTACAATGATCGATAGCCTGATCCATGTCTATATCATTCACTGACGAGATGCCAACTTGTGTATGTAATATAGTTACATGATTTTTCTTTCTTTTTTTTTTTTTTTTTTACTTCGCTTAACATTTTGATTGTATATATGTGTGTTGACAAAATATATGACACTGAAAATACCATGAGGCCTCTGTTATTTGCAACTTCAGCACTTAAAAACTTAATGAAATTGTTTGCTGAGTGCAGTTTTCTCTCCTGTGTTGACGTATTACCTATTTAAATAATTATTAATAAATAGTTAATTCTTTATTTGTCACATGTACTGCTTTTTCCAGTGACCTACATCCACTTTGCATGTAAACATTGTGTGGTTAAAATAACCAGACCACTTCATTTTCTCAGTTCAGCTGCTCAGTCAGATCATGAAGATGATGCTCTAAAAAGAGTCTTGTTCGAGAACAAGACAACTTACTGTACATCACTAGAAACACTATCTTTCTTTATTTTTGTCTTTCTTACTTTAGTTAGTTAGTGTGTTAAACTTATAATTCTTTAGAACTGTTCATAAATTTTTGGTTTTAAGACATTTATACAGCATATCTTAAAGGGATAGTTCACCCAAAAATGAAAATTCTGTCATCTTTTAGTCACTCTCAAGTTGTTCCAAACAAATATGAGCAAATAAGGTGTACAGGACATTTGGTTTTACTATTTAAACTTCTATGCACTTTTTTTTTTTTTTTTTAGAAATTGTCACTCAGCTGCAGGTCATAATGTTTCTTCTTCAGCTAGGAATAAATCTAACCCTGAGTTGTTTTCAGAGCCTTGCAACACTGTTATACTGGTGTCGTCCAATCAATGAAGGCCTGAAAGAAGAAAACAGCTGTGATTGGCTGCTTGCTAGATGAATACTGATCAACAAAACAAAACTGTGCATTAAGTATTCTGTATTCTGCCTGTATTAAGCGCCCAAGCAGTGATAGATAAAAAAAACAACAACTTTAATTTGTTTCTCTTTCACATACACACTAACTGTGTATTATCTCAGACTGCCACAGTTGGATTGGTTGAACTCGTTTCTATGGAAGCCCGTTTCCGCCACAATTGAGTAAAAAAATATAATTCTGTAAGTCATAATAATGAGAAACTTTCTCATAATTATGACTTAGTATCTCATTATATTGAGTAAGTTTCTCGTAATAATGACTTAGTTTCTCATAATAATGAGAAACTTTCTCATAATTATGACTTAGTATCTCATAATAATGAGACTTTCTCGTAATAATGACTTAGTTTCTCATAATAATGAGAAACTTTCTCGTAATGACTTAGTTTCTCATAATAACGAGAAACTTTCTCGTAATAATGACTTAGTTTCTCATAATAACGAGAAACTTTCTCGTAATAATGAGAAACTTTCTCATAATTATGACTTCGTATCTCATAATAATGAGAAACTTTCTCATAATTATGACTTAGTATCTCATAATAATGAGACTTTCTCGTAATAATGACTTAGTTTCTCATAATAACGAGAAACTTTCTCGTAATTATGACTTAGTTTCTCATAATAATGAGAAACTTTCTCATAATAATGAGAAACTTCTACGCATGCGCAGAGCAGCGGAGCAGAAGGGCGTGGCACGCTAGCGACATCCGCTGGTCAAAGTCTCTTAAATGTGAGAACAGCAAACATGGCACGTTATGCAAAACAGTTGTTTTCGTTAAAGTAATCTACAAAGTGCAGTCTATCTATAGTATCATTAAATAACATCAGTTATTATAAATTATTAGTATATCTTCAATACTTTTCCATGCGCACGAGAAGGTGGAACACAAAGTGGTTTCCGTGGGAACTGAACTGTTGCATGAACTATCAGCTTACAAAACTATCAGATTAACGAAGGAATATGACATGTATTCGTTAAGTTTAAGTGCAGCGTCTTCATAAAATGTGTGGGTTTATGTGTTAACGTTAACACGTATTTCGCGGATGAGTCTAGGCTATTTGATGTGCAGGTTTGCCTAGACAAGGCGCTGGAAAGCTTTTCTAATATAAACCGGGTCCTAAAGCACTTGCCCAGTCATAAACCTTCATTCCAGTGATATTCCTACAGAAAACACCTTTTAAGATGTTTATGACTCATTAGAATGTATGCAAAAGACAGCTTTCCAGGTGAAGCGTTCTTTAACGGACTTGGATATGTAGGTGTGTGCTGTCTTATCATTCCTCTATCTGTTTGAAATCCATGGATCACCACTCTGTGTTTCTGCTTGTTCATACACAAAAATACAAATGAATAAACGACTATATCCCGTCTCATATGGCTACTGATAATTTATCAATAATGCTATTTATTTAATGATATTATAGATTACACTTTTGCAGAACGTGCCATGGTTGCGGAGTTATCGCATTTGACCAGCGGATGTCGCTAGCGTGTCACTGCTCCGCTGCTTTGCGCATGCAAATAATGTCATAATTACGAGAAAGTTTCTCATAATTATGAGAAACTAAGTCATTATTACGAGAAAGTTTCTCGTTATTATGAGAAACTAAGTCATTATTACGAGAAAGTGTCTCATTATTATGAGAAACTAAGTCATAATTACGAGAAAGTTTCTCGTTATTATGAGAAACTAAGTCATAATTACGAGAAAGTTTCTCGTTATTATGAGAAACTAAGTCATTATTACGAGAAAGTGTCTCATTATTATGAGAAACTAAGTCATAATTACGAGAAAGTTTCTCGTTATTATGAGAAACTAAGTCATAATTACGAGAAAGTTTCTCGTTATTATGAGAAACTAAGTCATTATTACGAGAAAGTTTCTCGTTATTATGAGAAACTAAGTCATTATTACGAGAAAGTTTCTCATTATTATGAGATACTATGTCATTATTACGAGAAACTTTCTCAATATAATGAGATACTAAGTCATAATTATGAGAAAGTTTCTCATTATTATGACTTACAGAATTTTTTTTTTTTTACTCAATTGTGGCGGAAACAGGCTTCCATACGTTTCTGACTTGACCACCACCGCAGACCAACATCACTTCTTCATTTGCAATGCTATATTAGTTAGAACAGTCAGTACCTGAGAAATACAAATGAGGAAGACGTCTCTGAAAAATGACACGGTGAGAATATTGCATTTTTATAAAACAAATAGGCCAAATCAATGGAAAAACATTACAATAATGCAGAGTATTTTGTGTTGCTGGTGAATTTAAATAACTTTTATTGACTTTTGCTATAACTGTTGACATTAACTGAAACAATACTTGTTTTGCTCCAAAGTGTTTTTGGGTATGTGTGCCTTTTTGGGAGCCATATACAGTAAATTCATTTTAAATATGTAGTCTTGTATTAATCTCAACATTTACTAATACTTTTTTAATACTAAAAGTTGGATCTGTTAACATTAGTTAAAGAACTGTGAACTAACATGAACATGAACATTTTTATAACATTAATTAACATCGTGAAACTATTTTTATGTCTACTATATTTGTGCATTGACAACACTACATCTTGTGTTATATTACCCGGACAATAAATTACAAAAGAGTAAGGAGTAACTGATCTTTTTCTCTTCTGTTTTTTTGTTCATGTAGAACATTAAATCATCAAGTCATGACATGTTTTTCCATTACTTTAACTCATCAAAATAATTTAGCCAACTTTAACCAACCAATTTAACTAACTTTACAAGTTTCAGCTAGACAAGATTAAAAAAAAAAAAGAAAGAAAAGAAAAAAGATTTAAAATAACTTGTACAGCCAATATGATTACTTTAAAAAATATATAAAAAAAAATAAAATAAAAAATAAGGCAGTAACTGAACTTAAGTTTTTAAGTTGTGAACTTAAAAACTTAAGTGTGAAGTGTTGTAAGTTAAGTCGTCAGAATCATGGAAATGCAAGAGATTTCTTTCTTTTTCCTTACTTCTGCGTTCAAAACTCGGAAATGTGAAAAGGATCAGTAATGTAATACAAACATGTATCACAATATGTATAGCAATATTTCTGTTTCTGTTTTCTCTAGATGTCATCAAAGTTTAGTTCTGTGGCCACATGTGTATGGATGCTTCTGTCCGGTAATTTAATCAGAATTTTTTTATTTTAAATATATTATATGTATATTTAATTTAAATATTTATTTATTATTTAATTAATTATTTTTATTCAATTAATAGTATTTTAAATGAAATCTAGTGAACTGGTTACTGATAACTAAATCTTAAAAAGTTATTATTTTTTTATTATTATTGCTGCCCTGTCTTTGTCAGTTGTTATAGTTGGACATACAGAATTCAGTGGCATCTCAGTTCAAACTGTTGATCGAGGAAAGTCAGTCACCTCCACAAAACTGATTATTCTAGAACATTATTCCAGTGACCCATGTATAACTTGTGCAAATACAGTTTAAAACCCTGATTTGTGTCATTGTGTTTTTTTATTTTTTATTATTATTATTATTTTAAAGCAACATTGATTGATCTGATTTTACCTGAAGTGGAGCAAATTCAATAACCCCTATACACAAAACCTTGTGTGATATTTTTATTTTTAGTAAGTTCCATGCAATCCAGGGGCCAGTTGCATAAACCACTTAGACTAGTCTTAAAAGTTAAGACACTATTTTTTTCTTGAAGAGTGGTCCTATTTTTTTAAAGTCTGTTACATAAAAAGGTAGATTGGTGTAATTGGAATTGGAAAAATAACATTGATTACTCCTTGGTTAACTGCAAGTTGGTCAAACTAGTTCTTAAGACACAGTCTTAATATAGTGACTAAGTTTATGCAACTGGCCCCTGAGGTTGCAATATTATTTTGTTCTTGTGATATGAAGTGTATGAAATGAGGTGAGAATAGCTACATCCTGATATGTATTTCCTGTTGACAAGATGTGCCACCTCAGTTAAGCACTTTTATTATGCAGTGGATACCCTGATATAGATATTTCCTGCTGACAACATGTGCTTCTCATGTTAAAATTAAAGGTAGGCTATATTCATTCTGAGTGGATAGGTCAATTTTTCAAAACACAGACACCCTATCACTCTATCACAATTCATCAAGCACTTTGCAAGCTATAACATCACTTTGCAAGCTAGAGGGCGCCATTGTCCAATTTATAAAACTGCTCACAGTTCTCATTGTCATGTGACAGGACACCAGTCTTTACTTTATCATTCCTGTTCCCAAAAAATAAAAAAGATGAAACATTGCATATTTATTTTGATTAATTTGATTACTTGTTTTGATTGGTAAAATCTACAGAGTAAAACCCTTCCAACCCGTACCTATTCATGTGTGTGCTCGGCTCCTCTTCACCCTCTGCCAAAATCAACGAGTCTTTCGTTTCATGACTCAAAAGAATCGACTCCTGAATCGCTTCCTCTGAGCATGCGCACAAGAAAATATCACGTCATGCGTATTCGCGCGGAGCAGCAGATCTGGAAGTGTCTAGTGCGCCAGGCAAGCAGGAGTTGTCCACATGTGGATGAAAGGAAAACAAGGTCAGTATATCTTGTTTTTAGTAATGTAGCAAATTCGCATACAAGTAATATGTTTATAAGCTCCAAATATTACATTAAAAATAATTTAAAAATAAAAGGTTTTAAAGGAAACTCAGAAAAGCCAACTGAAAATGGAATCGAGGCCACGTTAACTTCGGCTAGGCTACAGTTAGCTAGTTTCAGTTTGTAATAATTATTTCAGTATTTATTAAAAATGGAAATGGAGTATAGTTTTAATATGCCATTTAAATAAGACCGCTGCGGTAAGCTCGTGTTGAAATCCAGTTGGGAAAGCGAAACAAATTTTACTTCTGGTACTAACAGTCTTTCAAATAAGCTTTTGTATAATGAGCAATAACCATCAATACGTTTTTTTTTTTTTTTTTTTTTAAATATATAATGTAATGTGATGTTTATTATCCGCTAGTGTTTTATATAATATTTGATAGTTAAACTACAACTGAGGAATTTAAAAGTATACAATAATTATGAAAATGTAATGCAGTTTAAAAAAATAAGATTGAGTGTGTGTTTTTTTTTTTTTTTTTATACTGGTGATATTAAGGTCTTTAGACTAATGGTCATTTCTGTCATGTTCTTGTTGTTCAAACGGTCGTGATGTATTAGCGCGCCATCCTGCTGTTCTGTCCCGCCGTCTGACCGCCCAGCTTTATGTTAATCACTTGCTGTAGTGCTCTCTAGGTTTTGTGTCCATAGACAGTTAAGATCTTAGGAGCTTATGTTTCTGGTACATGCGTAGATTGATGTTTATTATTATTTATGGCTGCATTTCTTTGATTAAAAGTCATGTTTTGGTTAATTTATTGTGTATTCATGAGAATGCATTAATATCACAGTGTTGTTGTGGTATTTATGTTGTAATTATAAGTCTCTGTATTTGTATTCACAGAAGTTGGACCTGAATTTCAGCTAAACAGCTAACAATGAAGAAAGAAATAGCAGCGGTTGTATTTTTCCTGAAGCGGTTGATAAAGAAGGCTGAGAAGTTGGACGCAGACAAAGTGGACCTGTTTGTGGAGCGGTTAACTGTAGCATTACAGGAGAAGTACAAGGGTCACTGGTATCCAGACAACCCCAGCAAGGGCCAAGCATTCAGGTACCTCAATCTGATAAGCAGTACGTCTTATTGACAGGGATCTCATGTTCTTTAGATTCACAGCTAGTCAGAACAGGATGCATGTGATGCTTCACATGTTAAAATGAGCTATAAATGTATCCTATGTAGGTGCATCAGAGTGAATCGCTTCCATAAAGAGGATGCTGAATTGTTCCGAGCATGTGCTGAGAGTGGAGTGCAGTACAAAGACCTTGGTCTGCCTAAGGAGCTCACGCTTTGGGTCGACCCTGGAGAGGTGTGCTGTAGGTGAGTTTTTCTACTTCTTTACAACTGTATGTTGCTCTGCAGGTTTATTTTTTTGACAAATCTTTACTTCTGAAATGGCTGCAGGTATGGCGAGAGTAATCATGGTTTCACTGTGGCCACCTTCTCAAGTGATGATGATGATGATAAAGAGGATGTGACAAAGAAGGTGACGAGCGCTGTGGAGAGGGTCACGTCGGATTACCACTCCGGATCTTCCTCAGATGAGGACACCAGCTGCAGAGAGCCCCAGTACACCCCACCTCTCCACAACCACTCTCCATACCAGGTACAATGTCCTAAATGTATTTGTATTGCCCTGATTGCCATAGGCATAGTACTGTTTAAAAGTTTGGGGTTGGTATGAATTTTTTTTTTTTTCTGTTTCTGAAAGTAGTACCTTCTGCTTACCAAGTGACATTTATTTGATCAAAAATGGATAAGTAAAAAAAAAAGTAATATTGCAAAATAATATATTATTATCATTTAAAATAACATTTTTTTGTTATATTATTATAAAATATTATTTATTCCTGTGATGGCTAAGCTGAATTTTTAGCATCATTACTCCAGTCTTAAGTGCTGATTTGGTGCTCAAGAACAATTCTTATAATTTTCAGTGTTAAACAGCTTAGCTTAAAAGGATAGGTCACCCAAAAATGAAAATTCTGTCATTTATTACTCACCTTCACCTTTGTAACACAAATGAAATCTGAGAGCTTTCTGATCTTCCATAGACAGCTACACGACTGACACTTTGACGCTTCAAAAAGTTCATAGAGATCGTAAAACTAATCCATATGAATTGAGTGGTTTAGTCCAAATTTTCTGAAGAGACACGATCACTTTATATGATGAACAGATTAAATTTAGGCTTTTATTCACACAAACATTCATCAACTCACACATCAGTTGTGGTAAACAGAAGCTCAAATGCTCAAAAGCTTGATGTGTCGAGAACCAATAAGGTTCATTCTCATGTTACGTGGCACGTTTGAGCTTCTGTTTATGTTTGCTGATCAATGTTTATATGTGAATAAAAGCCTAAATTAAATATGTTCATCATATAAAGCGATCGAGTCTTTCCAGAAAATTTGGACTAAACCACTCAATTCATTTTGATTAGTTTTACGATCTCTTTATGAACTTTTTGAAGCGTCAAAGTGGTAGTCACTTAGCTGTAATTAGAGGGAAAGAAATCTCTCAGATTTCATCAAAAAGATCATTTGTGTTCCGAAGACGAACGAAAGTCTTAAGGGTTTGGAACGACATGGGTGTGAGTTATAAATGACAGAATTTTCATTTTTGGGTGAACCAACCCTTTAATATTTTGGTGGAAACTTTAGTTTGTCAGGATTCTTATAAGCAAAGTCCAAAAGAACAGCATTTTATTTGAAATAGAAATCTTTTGTAACATCATAAATATTATCAATTTATAGTATCCTTGCTGAGTAGAAGTATTCATTTAAAAAAAAAAAAAAAAACACTGATTCCAAACTTGAACGATATTGTATGGTTATTACATTTTTTTTTTTTTTTTTTTTTTTTATGGACTGAATGTCTTGCAGCAGATTTATTTAGAAATTCCATTAAAGGGATAGTTCACTCAAAAATGAAAATTGTCATCATTTACTCACCCTCATGTTGTTCCACACCTCTATGAGTTTGTTTCTTCTGTTGAACACAAATGACGATATTTTAAAGAATGTTGGTAATCAAACAGTTGACGGTAGCCATTGACTTCTATAGTAGGAAAAAATACTATGGAAGTCAATGGTTACCGTCAACTGTTTTATTACCAACATTCTTTAAAATATCTTCATTTGTGTTCAACAGAAGAAACAAACTCATAGAGGTGTGGAACAACATGAGGGTGAGTAAATGGTGACAGATTTTTCATTTTTGGGTGAACTATCCCTTTGAAAGATATTTTTAAAAAGGTTTCATCTGGAAATCTGTGAAATACAATGCACATGTATGTACCATTTCTATCAATTTCTTCTTTCATCTCTTTCTTTTGTAAAGCTTATATATGCCAGTGCCCCAGTATGGAATCCTCTACCAAGAAAGAAATTTGGCCCAGGGAAAGGGCATTACCCTCAGCGGCCACACTACATGATCCGCCCCCCTTGCAGACCCAACCATTCCTTTAAACCGCACAGCTGGGTCCAGCAGGGTTACCGCAGCAAGCACGGCTTCTGGGGCAGCCCTTCCAACTTTGTACACCAGCTTCAGTGACCACTGTTACTACAGTATGTTGGTTCATTGGTGTTAATGTGAGGGGTGCTCTATTGAAAAGTTTTTTTGAAGTTACCACTAAGATGACTGACCAAATTTTTTAAAAGTGTATTTTTGTAGTTGTCACTGTTTTTTGAATTTGTGACTGGTCTATTTTTTAAAGAAAGATAACAGTAACTGTTTGCACTTTAGATTATTTGTAATAGAACGTGTATGAGGTAAACTTCGTATATATTGGATTAGGAATTTCAAGTATTTCAAATTTTATGGTAATGGAGATATGTGCTGTATTTATGTTATATGGGATCATTTGATAACACTTTACAACGTTTTTTGTCATAGTTTCAGTGACAATGTTTTATTTATTCACAGTAAAGTATTATGTATTGCATAGACCACTTAAATTATGGATAACAATAAAAAAAACATTTTCAAGTAATACAAATTGGTTTTAATTATTTGATGTTACTGTTGTTTTTGAAGTTTTGTTAGAAAAACACTAGGTGGCAGTACAGCGTAGTATTTCACGTTTTCTTTAAATAGGGCACAGCCATCAAGGTCTTGGTGTACAATATCTTTGAGGTTTTTTTTTTTTTTTTTTTTTTTTAAATAGCATAGAACTGCAATACTGTTTCATTGTATAGTTTTATTAAGCTCATTCTCACAAGCAGTGCTTCCCTGTTTTGTGGTGTATGGAAATTTCATGTGCACACACAAGCGGTACAGATGTGTGGGTTTTTTTTTTTTTTTTTTTTAATGATTCAGATCAACAAGTTCACAATGCTGGCCACACCTTCTGAGCAGAGCAAACTTCACAAACTGACCAAGTTTAAGAGGAAATGACTATAATTCATGGCTATCAGCCCCACCATTACAGACTCGAGAGGAATTGCTTAACAAATTCACTTCGCTTTTTTCCCACACCCTCGTCTGTTTCACATTACTATAGTGTGCATCCAATATGAACCAAGTGCTTGGGAAAATAGGTTGCCGTCACAGTGCATTGTTCATCTTTATTTGTGCTTCATTACAAGTATATTTCATATTGCATTACCTTCCTTAATTTCATATTATAGTGTTTTGTAATGCACTTATCCACTTTCTGGAATTACAAAGATGAAGAATTAATTGGTGGTTGTCCTGTTTACAATTGCACATTTTGTAGTACGTTTATGGTAGATTAATAAAAAATTGTGTGTGATATATATATACACACACACAATTGATTGTATTTGACCTAAATGGGTAATATGCTGTTTTATATGCATCTAATGCAAAAATAGATGCACATATTGAAAATAATAAATATAATCTTGGCAGTCAAGTAAATAAAACGGACATGACCTCCAACCTCATTTAGCTAGCGCTACCTCATTAGCAAATGAATCATTCTTTTGAGTCGGTTCTTTTCTATAAATTGCTCAAATCGTTCGGCAAACAGAAACCGATCGAGATTCAGTTTGAATGATTCGGAGAGATCTCTCGCACACCGAATCGTTTGGAGCAGTTTTCACTCATTAAAACATGAGATACGTTGAACACAGAGAACAAAAAGAGCGATTTATTTACAATCAATTGAGACCAAACCTGCAAATGAATCATATCGTTAAATTACATGCGACGAAGAATATCTTTATTAAGTTTCTTAAAACGACTCGCAGGCTACCGTTTCCCAGTACTGATGAAACGCCCCTGCTGTAATATACAAATAAAACATAAGAAATCATATCGGAACTGACGTCAATTCACGAGGACGAATGATGTGGCAAAAAGCAAAGGGCGATTCGCAAAGAACTAGTACCCTCAGCCTTTACGCTAAAACTTATTTTATTAAGTTCTTTCATGTTAAGAAAAATACTTATAACACATTCACAATATCCTTACATGTATTTTACTTTAATTTTATTGTCAAACAAACTAAAATCCCTCTTCCCTACAGTGCTCGTATCCCTCCGCCTCCATTGAGATCTACGTCTCTTTCCGGTGCGTTTCTCCACCGGACGGGTTCCGCCGCCATTGCAGGTTTCTAGAGTTCCTCTCAGCGGCGGTTGACATTCTGGAGTTGAAGCGCCTCATTTACATTCAACGGGCGACTAGAGAAACCTAACACATTCCCGGTTCATCTGCCCCCCCAAAAAACACAAGACGACCTCCATTCATTCCCGGCTCTGGAGTAGTTTAGACTGGGCAGAGATAATAGCAGGAATTAGAGAGGAAAGCGAAGAGGAACCACCATCATCATGGCTCAAATCCTGCCCATCAGATTCCAGGAGCACCTGCAGGTAACGTTAAGGACTTTGAAACATCAAATGAGGTTCTCAATTATTTTATGCGTTTGTAGTGAAAACATCAGTGTGTTTTTAAATAAACATACGTAGTAACCCATTCGCCGATGAATATGACCTACCATCAGCAGCTGTAGTAAGTAGCAGTTAGCTTAGCTACTGTCGATGTTAACCAGCTGAATATTAAATACTGGTTGTGTCACAAAATATAAAAATCAAGTGGCCTGCCTTCCCAGACAGGCTTTTTGGGCATAATTGTTCGATCATTCAAGAGGATTTGGCTAAGTCATTCGAATGTAGTGTATTGAAACTATAAATAATGTAACTTAGCTTGGAAACGATTCACGGCAGGAAGATTAAAGTGGTTGTGTTGAGAATATATTGAGATTTGCAGTCACAGTGCTTATCTACACTAGTCAGCTGTCTTGGCCTCTGGTTGTGTCCTTGTATATATAAAAAAATCATCTACAGAGGAAAACTTAACGTTAGACTCTTAATTAGTGAAATGAATCACTGTATATAATAGAAGAGATTCAGTCTTGTTTTATACCCTATTTCCTGGAGTATTATAAGTAAGTAATTATAAGTATGTAATAAGACAGATTTTTGTTTGAGGTGTCGAGATTACCTGCTGCAGGTAGCAGGTGTAAAATGCCCCACCTATAGAGGTGTGTGTGGTCCCATGATGCCTCTGCAACCGTTTATTATTTGCACTGAACTCATACATTGCTTTGCTGTCACTTTTTATCTGTTTATGCTATATCAGTTGAGGCTCTCAGTCGCGTTATTGGCTTGGTGTAACTCATTTTGGTCACCAGTTATACTTGTAATCCAACTTAAAACATTGTCTTTACAATTATAATGGACGGTTTGTATTTTTGAATTTTTTGGGTGTATTGTTGCTTTTGTGTCCTTGACATGGGTCATATTATGACCAACAGTCCTACTGCTGGATATATTTGGTATTGTTTAACATCATATTTGCACAGTGTCAGGCCTGTAATGGCTAGTGTTTGTCATTTGTCATAGTTTTGTGTAATTGTCTACACCACAGCTTATTTTGGACTAGAACAACCCGTTTAGACACAATTAGATGTCATTAATGTGGCAAACTTTGGCGTACTATTGACTGATTATTTAATTCTCGAATGCAATTGTAGTATTTAACTGGCACCAAACAGGATTTTGATTCCAGGCTGACCAATTAAAAGTCTGCCATTCAGTGGTGTTATTGTTGTTACCTAAGCTAAAACTATTAAAATAGATTTAGTTAATTGAAATAAAGCTAAATAAAATTAAAATGTAAATATTAGATTAAAAACTAAAAGAAAATAGCATTGGCACTAACCTAAATAAGTACTAAAATTACTAAAACTAAGACTGAAATAAATTAAAATAAAAAAAAAACTAGTGAAAAAGACAGACGCACACAAAACTGCTGAAACTTAAAGCTAATTTAAAATATAAAAAATGCTAATTCAAAATTAATAAACACTGTAATAGTATATACATTATATTAAAATAATATTGCAGCCAATCAGATTAGAGCTTTATCAAGAAAATGTGTGGATGGTCTATGCACATTTGTCTTTTTTGTACTGAACATTTGGAATTTCCACACTGTAAAAAATTATTTTCCTGATTTATCACAACATTTTTTCTTTTGTCAAATCAACTTAAATAATTAATGTGGTTCAGATAACATAATATTTTGAGTTTCTGTTGATTAAATCAATCGCCTTCATTGTATTAACTCAAATTTTTAATTTCAATGAATTCAAAATTTTAAGACAACCAGGTAACTTACTTTTTTAAATTAAACCAACAATTCTTTTATACAGTGCATATTATCAGTGGCAGAAATCAATGTGTTTTTAGTTTAGGCATGCCATACTATATATCCTGTCAAAATTTGTCATATTTTGGGATACTGATCCCACGTAGAGTAGTGCAAAGAGCATAATGGACCAAAAAGAGCCTG
Organism: Ctenopharyngodon idella; assembly: GCF_019924925.1. NCBI lineage: Eukaryota > Metazoa > Chordata > Actinopteri > Cypriniformes > Xenocyprididae > Ctenopharyngodon > Ctenopharyngodon idella. The sequence continues at coordinate 37,499,063 of NC_067229.1, read as the reverse complement.
AAGCCCTTAGTTGGTATTTTCACTTCATGAAATGCAAATGTGTCACAGCATTTTTCCTGTGAAGTGCCAGCTAATGGTAAGAATACAACAGGACTCAGTATGAATAGGAAGACGGTATCATAAAGACAAAACCTGCTTGTGTAGTCCAAATCACATCTTAGAGCTGCTTATTTTGGTTTGCTGAAATCTCTAAGGCACAGCAATTAGATGCCAAATGAATAGTATAAAGATTGGTATGTTAATGTTAATGACTTTTCCGTATACATCATTGAGGCCGCATTTACATTGCATTACAATTACGATTTTTTTCCTCCCATGTGGCACAGGTCGGATATGACCCACGAACATGTAAGCAGGAAAAAAAACACAAGAATTCTAATATTCTCAGATCAGTTTCAGGACTCATTCATATGTGGAAATAAATCTGATATTAACTGGATATGTGCATGCCACGTGTCTGTCAAGTAAGCGGACAGATTGTATATTCCCGTCAACGCGAGTCGTACATCATTGAAAAAGCAATGGTGGCGAATGACGTCAACTCTGGTGGACGCCAACCGCAATCACATGACTCTTTTCAATGCCCAGCCTGCGACAAGGGCTCTCCTCTTTTTTTTTTTTTTTTTTTCTCGGCCTTAACAGACCAATGTTTTGCTGACCTTTAAAGATGGTGCAGAAATCAAGAGCTTGTATTATCATTTCTTCTGCGTCAGTTGTCTTTTTTCCCCCTTTCTGGCTTAAACTTACAATATCTTAAAAAGAAGATGTAAGCTGGTTGTCAAAAAAATCAGATATAGTCAACAAATCGGAACTGGGCATCAAGACCTGCAGTGTAAATGTGGCCTTAGTTTACTATATACCTTACTAAATTATTTCAGTTATACAAGGGCAGTGTTGTCAAAAGTACCGACCGTGATACCAAGTCAGTACTGATATTTTAAAAAAATGATGCTTTGAGCGCTGTTGAGCGGATTCGTAAACGCCTCTGATTGGCCATTGTGTTCACACGCTCATCAGATATGTCTGTGATTGCCTACAATGATCAACGAATGGGAGCATTGAAAGCACATGGAAGTGTTTGAATTTGAAAGCATTTTGGGAGCGGGAGCATTTGAAAAGCGGGCATCTATCAGCAGACCTGTCTGCTGATAGACACCTGCTTTCAAACTCTTCCATGTGTAAGGGGGTGAAGAGCATCATTGATGTCTATTTACAACATGTTATTGAAGCGTTGATCATTGTAGCCAATCACAGACCTATCTGATGAGCGCATGAAAACAAAGGCCAGTCAGAAGTGTTTACAAATCTGCTCAACAGCGCTCAAAGTCATCATATTTTTAAAATTTCAGTACCGACTTGGTATCGCGGTCAATAATTTTGACAACGCTAAGGGCAGTAGGTCTATATGTAAGATGTTTTTAGAATTATCACTTTGCAATTGCCTTACCTAAGCAATGCAAACTAAAAACTAGGCAATGACCATTTCAATTGAATGCAATGTATAATATATTCATTGAATGCTGGAAGCATGGCTGCACATTAGTTATGCACATTAGCACTGCATATCAGTGCTGCAAGTTAGTTGTTTCTGATAACCTGTAGTGCATTGATTTTAATGCAGATCACTTGAGTAAATTACTCTGGTTTTAAGAGTAACATAATAAGCATTATACAGGGGCAAGTCAGATGATCTTCAGATGGATTTCGTGTGTTTTATGTGATGCTGTTTAATACGTTACCTTAAAGCCCTGTGAATGCATTTGATCTTTGAACTCTACCCTGCTGATCACACATGACTGTCTTATGTAGCTGGAGATCCATTATCCATTTTGAACTGCTCAGCACTGACTGAACTCGGAATTCATTCCTTCTTTTCCCTTTCCCGTTTACTTCCCGCTCTGCTGTCCACACTGAACCTGCTAGGCTGGTCACATGCCACCTATGGTCATATGGTCACAGCTCTTAACATGTTGATTTAGCTTTCTGCACAATGGGTCCCAGCTTCCTGTTATGGAGGAGGATGGCAGTGTAGTGCAAGCCTCAGCATATTGTGTATCCTTCCCCGAGCCTCCTGCTGTCATAAGGCACAAGGGGTTTGTGCTGAGCAAGGTGCCATATTTCCCTGGACGGAGAAGGAAAGGGGTTAAGTGAGCACAGGAGGTTGGAGAAAAAAATGTGCTGACAGCTTTAAAAAGTCATGAATTTAAGTGACGTGCTGAATTTATCTGCTCAAACCCAAAGAAGCTCTTGACACTTCAAGTATTACGCGTTTCTCTCACTCGCCCTGATTTGCGAAAGCAAAGCTCGGCCATTAAAATGTGTGAAAAGCATGAACACTTCAAAAGTAGTGTAGGTTAGCATAACAAAAAACCACTCAAGTTAACTCAGTAAAGTCAAGTGTCTGTGGTTGTTCTTAAGGTTTAATGCAGAATGCCACACTGGTAATGGTCAGTGAAAGTGCCAGCAGGGAGGCAATTTTAATGTCCTAATGGGACCATGTTATGCATGTTATGCAAGTTATCTCGATGTAGGTGTAGCTGCATGCACACTTGCCATTTTCAGCACTCCAGTCACATGATCCAGAAATCATTAAATTGCTGATTTGGTGCTCAAGAAGCATTTCTTATGTCGAAATCAGTTGAATTGCTTAATATTTCTGTAAAAACAGTGATACATTTTCTTGACTTTTTATGACTAGAAAGTTAAAAACAACAGCATTTATTTTAAATGGAAATATTTTGTAACATCATGCATGTCTTTACTGACAATTTTAATCAATTTAATGCATCCTTGCTGAATAAAAGATTGGTAACACTTTAGGGTCCAGTTCTCACTATTAACTAGTTGCTTATTAGCATGCATATTACTAGGATATCGGCTGTTTATTAGTACTTATAAAGCACATATTAATGCCTTATTCTACATGACCATATTCTACATCCCTTAATCCTACCCAATACCTAAACTTAACTATCTTACTATTAATATGGAGTAATTAGGAGTTTGAGGCAAGTCTCAGTTAATAGTGAGAATTGGACCCTAATCTAAAGTGTGAATTAATTTCTTTAAAAACAAAAACAAAATTGTACTGATCCCAAACTTACTCTGCATCTGAATCTTTTTTTTTGACAATCTCAATATACATGCACTGTTAGGAGGTATGATTCGGCTAACGTCTGTCTCTCTTTCTTCATCTGTTGTTCATACCATCATCCCTCGTATCTTGACTTTAGTTTGCTAACTCACTGGTAAAGTTCACAGCACTGATCTTTATCTAACCACTGTAAAATAAACAGTATGAAATGGGAAGTCAAGTATACACCAGCAGACGGGAGATATTGTCAGTGCTTTCAAACAACCGCTTGATAATTCCATTTTGTTTGCTAGAGTGTCTGTCTATGTTAATGAACATATGCCATTGCCAACCATTTGAGTTTACCAAGCTGTACAAACTACCACTGAAAAGTTTGGACACATTTGATTGAAATGTCATCTAATCATTTTAAAAAGTTTATGCTCAGATGCTTTAAATCAGTCTCAAACTCATTTCCTAGAGGGCCACAGCTCTGCACAGTTTAGCTCCAACCAGCTCAAACTCACACCTGCTTGGAAGTTTCTAGTAATCCTGAAGACCTTGATTAGCTGGATCAGGTGTGTTCAATTAGGGTTTGAGCAAAACTGTGCAGGGCTGTGGCCCTCCAGGAATTGAGTTTGAGACCAGTGCTTTCAATTATTTGTTTTTCATTGTCAAGTTGGATACAAGATCAAAGTATAGTCTGTTATTCTAGTAATTAATAAACAATGAGTATGCGTGTCCAGACTTTTGACCTGTAGCATAAATCAGATCTTGCTCATATCTGACTTAATATATATTTTGAAAAAAATTAAATGGTCACCTTCAATATCTTCTTTTGGACTGAATTATTTCTTGTACAAAAAGACCAGCTTTCCTTCTACCACCTAGCAATTATTGATTCAAATTCCTTGCCAGGATAAAATCAATATCACATCCTCCTTTGCACAGACCAGAGATGTCCACAAAGATCCAATAAGGAACTGGCCAGCTATTTTTGAATAGATGTTTCTCGAGCTACGCAGCATGTTCTTGGAGGCTGGACAGTGATGAAATACCTAATGGGAAAGAGGGTTAGTTTCTGGGCATGTCTGTGACGACACTGAAGCAAGCAGCAGGTACATGCTGTGGATGAATCACGCTTGGCCTCAGGCTGACGCTACAGCAGAGAGCTCTTTCATTTACGTTTGCTTCACACTCTCTCATTACGTTATGAGAGCTTGCAAGGGCAGAGTTTCCCCTCAGCCAATCAGAACCGCCTGCTCAGCAGTGACGTTGTCATGTGTGATGTCATCTTTGAGATGCAGTAAGAAAGGTCACAGAAATGTGTGTGAGCAGTCTACTGTTCTCTCAGTAGCCATGTTTTGTATTTATAATTTATTTGTCTGTTTATCCCTTATCTCCTTTTTAAATATATGTAGTTGTCATTTTTACTTCATTTTTAACTGCCATGAAAATAGCTTTAAACATTGTTATTCGGTTTGAATGGAAATTCAGAATTAGCCCCATGTTATATTATATTTAATGTGTTTTTTTAAATATTTTATATCATTTGGTTTTTATTTTTTCATTTCACAATTCTTGCTTATAGCTAGTGATGATGTGGCTTTCTGTGCCACATGACAAAGGAATGTGGGTGTGGCTTCGGGTGTGTCGGCGTCCGTTCCCCATTGATAAAAGGTGCTGCTAATTCCGTTGAGCTCTTCCTAGAAAATGTGTTTCCTGTTCCTTCCTGTTCTTTGATTAGGCCTGAAAACTGCAGCATGAGACAAAGATACAGCATTTCATTGCTGCTAAAGGCAACTGACTCTTTAGTATTAGTTAATATTTATTTTCTTAGTTTAGTAATTTAGTATTTAGCAAATTAAAGTACAAATCCCCCAAGTCTTTGCCATCCTTTTTAATAATTGTTCTATAACTATAATAATTATTAATAATTATAGAGTCAGTGTTGTTTATTTTTTTAACCTACAACCTCTATATTAGATATCCAAGGCCCTTGTAATTTGAGTTAGTTCACCCAAAAATTAAAAATGTCATTGGTTACTCACATTCCTTCTTCTGTAGAACACAAAAGGAGAAGTTCTGATTTAGGTTAACTCTTTTGTCTTCCGTACAATTAAAAAGTGGGTTGGGACCAGGGGCTATGAAAGTCTCAAAGTACTTAAAAATCATCATAAAGCCATCTTAAATGTAGTCCAAACGATTCATGCACTATATTCCAAGTTTTCCGCAGCCATATAATAGACTTTGTAGTCACACGACTTTATGCAAATAATATCGCATTAATAATAATATCTGTCAAATTTGTCCTTAACGTCCTTGTACTTTCAAGTCAGCTTTAATTCATGTATGCTCTTTGAGACAGTTATCAGCCCAAAATGCAAAACAAAAAAATAAGTTGATTTTAGACAAAACAAATAGTCTTGGGAGCTAGCTTGGCACTATAGGGAAATAACTGCTAAACACTCACAGTTTTTCATTGAATGCTGTAGGTGATGTTACATAAGACCACGGCTTCTCATCCCTGTGTGTCCAGCTGTCAGCTCTGTTCTCCGTAATACAAAGTGCGGCAGCTGGTGCTCGGTTTCAAACATTAGAATTGTGATTGGCGATACATCTGTGTCACAAACTCAGCTGCCGCCTCTATTTGAGCTTACTGGTATTTGAGATCTGTCTGGTGGCTGATAAAAACCAAGGCTGGGTTTTGGCTGCTCATCAGAAATAGTTACAACTTCACCCTTTTGGCCATCTGACTTTGCATTAGAAGAGTCATTTCAGAAGCAGCTGTCAGTTTAGTTGAAAATGCCTGAATTCAAGATGTCTCCTACACTAAATCCTCCTCCTCTGCTCCTCTCTGAACCCATTTCAAACGTAAGTCTCTTTTCAGATTTGATGTCTCTGCATTTTCTCGTCTACATGTGGTGCTTAGTCATATGGTGTGAATCATACTGTCTAAGACAGACAAGTTAGAATTAGACTAATTTACTGTACAAGAAAAGATCAGCATTTATTAGTGGAAGATCAGTGTGGATCTTATTCTCCATCTCAGGGTCAGTCTTTCTGACCGAGCCTTTGGTGACTCAGACTTCCAAGGCAGCTGGTGTGGTGCTGCTAAGCTGGCATCCCACTGACTTTTATTTTTGTCTCTAATTGACTTATACCTGAGTCTTGTCATGGTTGGTTTAGTTCTAATAGTAAAGACCTGAGGCTGAGATAGTGTCTCTTTAATGGCTTGAAACCCGCTTTGAAACATGTTTCATTAGCGGATATGAGTTCAGTGTCTATGTTGAGTATTACCTGGTATGTTCCCGACATGGCCTTACAGGAAATATTAGTGGGTAGTAGAGATGCCACTGATATTTATTGCTTGATTACTGATCAAATTAAAACCATCAGCCATAAGCATTAAAAAGGCAGATATTGCTTAATAATTATGTGCATTTATTTTGTGAAAGGTCTATAATCTGCAAGATAGTAGTGTTGTCACGTTACCAAAATTCCAGTAGTCTGTACCAATACCATGAAAATTTTACGGTTCTCTGTACCAATTTCGGTACCACAGCAAAATCTGTTGGAACTATTTTATATAGCCTATTTTAAAATGTATTAAATATGATTTGGAGCGTGTGTATATTTGTGTTTGTATATATAGGCTAATGGTAACCTAAATAATAAAGTTAAATATTATTTAAAAACATTCGTGTTTTTTTTTTATTTCCACACAAAGATGCGTCATATAGCCTACCGCTCTGCTCTTTGAGAGGGATGTGGGACACGAGCAGGAAAGAGACCATTTCTCTTTAATAATATCCTCATGTTATCTCCTGATGTTACTAGCAACTGACACTTGTTGTAAAAGGTCTGAAGAGCGAGTTTTATCCTCCGCAGGGGCAAGACATTCAGGCTATGTTTGATTTTGCGCTGCCAGAAAAAAGCGAAAGTAAAAATCACCAGCGTGTGTGAAACACGCTATACAAATAAACTTGACGTGCCTTATAAAGTCTAATAACAAGCACAAACTGTGTTAAATAGAAATTGACGTGCAAGCAAAAAGGTTTCTGTCATACAGTGTTTTTTCTACTTTACCACAGTAAAGAATGCGAATAGCCTATAATAGGCCTAAATGCGAACGAAAGAAAGAAACGTTTATAATCCCCTTCGTGAGTGAAGATTTGGGAAAAGAAACAGAGATTCCATGTTCAGTGTAATAACTAATGGAATATTGTTAAATTCTCTGCTAATCGGGTGACCAGATCGCGATTCGCAAAACAGAATACAAAGCTTAAATTTATGGACTCACGTACCTCTCTCATTCGGCATGAACCAAAATGTTTCCATGGCTGCGATGTCACATTTATTTGCTAACCTATTATTTCTTTTGTAAACAAAGCTTTGTGCTTCACTCGTGTCATATTCACATAATACTGCCACAGCCCTATCAGTGGGTACCGAATATACCCGGATTCTCGGTACTACCGGTACTACAGAAATGCGGATATCGTCACATTTTCAAAATTTCGGTACCGAAGTACCGGTACTTTTGACAACACTACAAGATAGTGTTAGATGTTATTTGCTGTTGTCTTGCTGTATCTGTTGATCAGCTTCTGTCAAGAAAAATACTGTGACCTGCTGTTTTTGTATCTGTGGTAATTGAGGGAAACTGAGGATGTTCAAGAGCTCTACTAAATGATTCAAGTGTTTTTGTCTCTCCTCCTCTGATCTTTCCAGATGCGTTGCGCTTGTAAAAAGGTTAGCTTGTTGGTGACTGTTGCGATTCGCAACAATTTTCTACTAAATGAAGGGACTTCTGGGAATGTCCTTTTACTGTTTTTCCTCTGTAAATTATAGTTATTCAAAGTTTTTGTACAAAAAACTAATTTGTAAAAAAAAAAATTACATGTGATGTAAAAAGAATAGTGATGTTAAACAATTAACAATTTTTCACCACATAGTGTTACTTAATGTATCTGTTACTTGTATCTGTTCTTTGTGAGTCCCTGAGATAAATTCCTCAAGGCCTTTTCAGACAGTGAAACCATGTGTTTGGCTTAGTGGAGTGGGGAAAGGAAGGTTTTGCTGGTCCTATGACTTTTTTTTTTTTTTTTTTTTTTTTTTTTTTTTTTTTTTTTGAAAAAGTATTGTTAATCTCATAAACTACAAAAGACACCACTACTGCTGAAATTTTGTGATTACAAAAGCACTTTTACATTGGAACAAAGTTCTTTGTTGTTACTCTTTGGTGTGGTTGTGCCCCTTGTAAATTATGCCTTGGATCCATTTTAATCAGTGTGGGATACACAGTCATTGATTTTTTCCTTAAAGATCAATTCTTATAATAATTCACAGGGTCAGAGTGAAACCTGATATTATTTAGTAAACTTAATCCCATGTGTGATGATTTCATTCATTGCTCTTGAAAAGGACATGTTCTTTCTTGTTTGTATACCCTTTTAAAATGGGAATTGTACTCGCTAATCATATAATTGTTTTTTTTTTAATTTTTTTTCTCAGTGGTGTTGTTTTTATATCAAATTTAATCAAATTAAAAAAAAAAAATCTTTTCCTAGCTCCAAAATTTGGGGATCAACCCGGCCAACATCGGGTTCAGCACCCTGACGATGGAGTCGGACAAGTTCATCTGTGTCCGGGAGAAGGTCGGAGAACAGGCACAGGTGGTGATCATCGACATGGCGGACCCAAACACCCCCATCCGCAGGCCCATCTCTGCAGACAGCGCCATCATGAACCCTGCAAGCAAAGTTATTGCACTTAAAGGTAGGAGATGTAGATTATTAGAGCCACAGATACCCGTATTAACCTAATTGTAATGACTACTGCATTTTTAGCTGAACTGAATCATAGAACTGATCCAAGCCAATTGTTGTTTTAAACTAGAACTTAAGTGTGTTGTTTTCTTAGATTCATTCATTAACACAGTTCCTTTTTAGTTTAAATTATACTAGACCAATTTCTGGAGCAAATGTTTTTTGCATTTTCCTCATTATAGTCTACATCTTATCTTACCGGTAACATGATATGTTGTGTATTTTTTGTCATGCAGCCATAATTGCTTTGTCTTTTTGTTTTGTTTCCTTTTGTGTTGCTGCTTTCTCATGTGTATGCAGACGGTGAGTTAATATTTTAGTACAATGATTTGTGAAAGTTATAATCCTGTTTCTAAAATGAACATCATGTAGAGTTGTTTGGCCTCATTGCTTAACCTTGTGTGTAGGTGTTTCTAGAGCCTCCACTTCAAGCCAGAAAATGTTTTAAATAATGTTTTAGGATACATTGTTCCTGTCCATTTCGCAAAGAAATGCTTACATTATTATCACATGAAACTTTAAAAACTAAAATATTTGGTTGTATTGAATGTGTTATAAGAACAACAGCAGTTTGAAAATCAACAAAATTGCCATTGTAAATATAGGAGAGGTGTGCCTCAAGGTTTGGACTTAGGCCCCATGCAAATTCAATCCATGATAGGCAATGTAAAGTAAACATGTCGTGGCATCTCTCTAATATTGTTTACATAGATAAAGACTGTTTAGCCAACAATATACCACATAATTAACCCAATTCGGCTAAACAGGATTCGACTTTCACAAAATTCATAGCTTGAATTTTCACATCATGTTGATTTCTGTAGACATAAGTAATCCAGTTTCTCTTCCTGGGGTCTGAAATATTGTTGGGCATACATGTGCTTTTCTGTTTATTTAATTTCAATTATTATAATTTTTTTTTTTTTTTTTTTAAACGCTTGCCATATTGAGTCCTTTCCTCCACCCTCACTATGTAATCTTAACATCAAATGTCTCAATATGTCCATATAAATGAACCTGGGTAAAGGTAGCCTCATAGTTTTATGGTTCTTGTGGTAGTTCATAGTCCATTAGGTTTTAATCACTATGCAGCTTGTGTTTAGGTAGCTATTGTGTGACTAACATTGTATCAGTGTCATGGTTGATGTTTGAATAAATATCAATAGCTTTTAGCACTAAGCTTAGTGCCTCCTGTAGAGTTGAGAGTTTTGTCATTCTGCGCAAATGGCTCTTTCAGAGTCATCTCTCCAATTTTTCAGTATGTTTTAATTGTAATTGATACATTAAAGGGTGTTATTTGTAGCATCAAACCTGTTTGCTTTGCCTTTTCAATAGAGGAAAAAAGAGCAGTGAATGGCTTGCATTTGAGAGCCAAAACAGTCACTGTTGCAGTTTAAAATTAGATTAGCTTTAAATCGATTGCTTGTTTGTGCAGGATTTGAGCTTATAATTATTATTATGTTGAGACGTTGTTGCTGTCTTCTTGTGTTTAGTGTGTTTAGGCCTATAGTGCTGTATCCTGCTCACTTATTATGTTGAGACAGTCTTAAATGTGGATTTAAATCCCTTCTATCCCTTTCTCACTCTGTAATACTCACACTACCACCCTTGCCATGTGATTTGAGTGTTAGGTTGTATTATGGGAATCATATCCATAACGGCCTGTTAATTTGCTTCCGTCGATGCATATAGACTAAATTCTGACCTCTGCAGCAATCAGCTTCACAGCAGCCTGCAATCTCACACTAGTTCTACTGAAAATTCAAAGTCGGCATGAAATCGATCCGTTTTCAAAATGCATTGATCTTAGTATGAATGATTCATTCGTGCATCATGTTTTTTTATTACTATTTTGATTGAATTAGATCTTTCTGTGTAAATGAGACTTCTCTCTGATTATGTAAGCCAGATTTTTCCAATCATAGGCTGTCTATACCCTGTCCTTGTAAGCTCGCATTCAGATCTGACTCCATTTTTGAACGTAACACGCACATCTCAAAATCCAATGAACTGATGGATAGAACCAAGTCTCTGCCCAACTTTATCTTTTTCGATAATCTGTTTCACCTGGATGTGGAAGAAAAGATCTGTCACAACTTATAGTAATGCCAGCACAGAAAAAATAGATCTGACCAGCTGTTTGAAATCAAGATGAACTCAAAATTTGACCATTACTTTCTTAATACACATTCCTGTTTCAATTTTTTTTTTTAATTTGTATACGTTTTATTAAAAACAAAGGAAGTAAATAAAATGTTTTCGAAACCATATTCTGCTCACATCAACTTAGGCACAGAGGAGATGTTAACCAGTCCCATATATTTAGCCATAATTTTGGGTTACTGTTGTGCATAACCTTCCTCAAAGCTTACCTGTAGTTAATGCAACCATTTTACATTGGTTTGCATTAATGTTTAAGGTTAAAGGAATAATTCACCCAAAAATGAGAATTCCGTCATCAATTACTCACTCTTAATGTTGTTCCAAACCTGTATAAGTTTCTTTCTTCTGTTGAACACAAAAGAAGATATTTTGAAGAATGCTGATAACCAGAGAGTTGACGGTAGCCATTGACTTCCATAGTATTTTTTATTTTTTTCCTACTATGGAAGTCAATGGCCACTGTCATCTCTCTGGTTATCAGCATTCTTCAAAATATCTTCTTTTTAGTTCAACAGAAGAAAGGAATCTAAAAATCCACATCCTGGTTAAATAGCTTCCTCGAAAGCTGGCAGTGAAACCACATTGTGAAAACAAAAAGGGGTGCATTTCATGTTGACTTTAGAGACCTTTGCATTATACTGTAATCCTTGTTTTAAATGTATCGGTGCACAAAGATCAGATTAACTGGAACCTGAAGGAAGTAATTCACCACATAGATTAGTGTTTATATGAATAATCGGTTGGAAGTTAATCAGGTGAGTTGCCGCCAAGTTTTCCTTTCCCATAACACACATTATTCGCCATTCACAATGTGTGTGCAGTAAGTCTTGTGCTAAGATGAAATCAGTCTCTGGTGTTTAATTTGAGATGTCTAAATTGTGTTCCTTTCACAAATTCTCTCCACACTCGCTTTTTGATTGCTTGGCTTCATTTGTCTAACTGCTGAATGAGCTGTCATGGTGGGCTTGCCTGATGCACTTCCAGCCATGACTGACAATATTTCTACCCTGATGGCTTTGTAATCTAATTAAATTGTTTTATGTGTGTAAATGTGAAAATGTTTTCTACATGACACTTCTCCTTTATTCCTCTCAGCTGCCAAAACCCTTCAGATCTTTAACATCGAGATGAAGAGTAAGATGAAAGCCCACACCATGACTGATGATGTCACTTTCTGGAAGTGGATCTCTCTTAACACGGTTGCCCTGGTGACTGATAACGCCGTCTATCATTGGAGCATGGAGGGAGACTCTCAGCCGATCAAAGTGTTTGACAGACATTCCAGCCTGGCAGGCTGTCAAATCATCAACTACCGCACCGATGCCAAGCAGAAGTGGCTGCTGCTCATTGGCATTTCTGCTCAGGTGTCATAATCATTTTAAATGATCATTCATGATTTCTGGTCTAGAATTATGCACACAATTGTTATTGTAGTAGACATACACATGCTCACATTGAGATATGCTTTCATTATTTCTTTTTCATTTAAATTATTTAATTCATAATTTCTTTTTTTCCTTCTTTTTTTTTGTAATTAAATTTTTTTTTTTTATTATTATTCCCTTGATTCAGTATCCAACATTCGACTGAAAGAAAAACAAAGGTGTTTTTTTCCAAATCTCTCAAGTATTCTGTTTCTTGTTACAGCAAAACAGAGTTGTTGGTGCCATGCAGCTGTACTCAGTTGACAGGAAGGTGTCACAGCCTATCGAGGGTCACGCTGCAGCCTTTGGCCAGTTCAAAATGGAGGGAAATGCAGAAGAATCCACTCTCTTCTGTTTCGCTGTGCGGGGTCAGGCAGGAGGAAAGGTGCGTTTCCACATGTCTTTATCACATTTAATTACATTAACTAGAAACGTTTTACTCAGCAAAGATGCATAAATGACTAAATTACTAGTATTCCACAGTTGTCTAAGAAAAATAGGAAGTGGTCCGGACAGTTTTTTGGGTGTAAACTGCCATTTTTGAGGAAGAGGTCATGTAGCCTGCTAGTTTTAGTTTCAGATGTTCATGTTACTAATATTAAACATCACCTAATTTAATTACTTTCCAGAGCTAATTGTTTGGTGAACACTTAATTTGTCACTTATATCTGTTGCATCATTTTTGAAGAACTTTGAGATGTGTGTATTACTTCACATGAAATTAACTAAAGGATTCACTATGCAGCTTCACATTATTGAAGTGGGGACACCACCGACCGGCAACCAGCCATTCCCAAAGAAAGCTGTGGATGTATTCTTTCCTCCAGAAGCGCAAAATGACTTCCCTGTGGCCATGCAGGTAAGTGGTTTCTTGGTCTTTTTCTTTCTTTCTTTCTTTCTTTCTTTCTTTCTTTCAAAAATATTCAAAAAATCTTACCGCCCCAAAGTTTTGAATGCTAATGTAAACTCAGTGTAATGCAACATATTTCTCATCACACAGATCAGCTCCAAACAGGACGTCGTATTTCTCATCACTAAATATGGTTACATTCATCTGTACGACCTGGAGACAGGCACCTGCATCTACATGAACCGAATCAGCGGAGAGACCATTTTTGTGACGGCACCCCATGAAGCCACAGCTGGAATCATCGGCGTCAACAGGAAAGGACAGGTACGTGCTGAACCTTAAATTCAGATTGAGCCATGAAGTGTGAATGAATCTGGATCTCCTTCTTCCAGCAAATTAAACCAAGCAATGATAAAAGTGCCACAATGTTTACAATTTTCAAGGAACCTGACCTTCAAATGGCATACTTAAAGTTGTCTCTGCATATTAAGCTGCCATTAAGAGGAAGTGTATTAACATTGAAAAAATTACACGCTTCAGCTGTAATTAGTGTCAGTATTTCAAATTTCTAGCAGCTGTGTCACTTTGATCCTGCACTGTGGAGCTCTATGTGTGTGTTTGGTTGGATCTCCGCTCTGTCAGACGCAATCTAAGGAGGACACAACTCAGCTGATTACCCCAGAGGCAAAACATTTAATACCCCGTCTTACTGAGACACGGAAACCACCCATCCTCCCTCTACACTTTTCCATCTTTTTTCATTTCCTAGCTCAAAGCATCTCTCATCCTTCTCCACCCTGAAATTTTTTACGTGATACTTGTAGATTGAGGACACCATAGTTATTAGTCGTAAATTATATCAAAAGGATAAATTTCTCTCCGGTTCAGCATACTGATTCCCAGAACGTTAGATTTATAAATACTCGGTTGTTTAGTATCTCAGGTGAGTTGACACTCCTGTCCAAAGGCTCTCCTTGTTCACAATGCTCTATTATGAGCTTGTTAATGGATTCCACGAGCGGGTAAATAATTTTCCAGCCATGCTGGAGAAAGTCTTAAATTATGCAGCAGATGACAGAAAGCCAATCCAAATTGTGTCACGCTGAACCTGAAGAGCACTGTTACCTTTCTCAATAATACAGAACCTCCGCCTTGGTCAACCAACAATGCCATGCACAACATCACAAAGATGAACGGCACAGAGTTAATGCATTTATCGACTAATAGACTGAAGGGTTATATGTGTTTATCTTAGAGTTGTTATTTTGTAGAGTGTTACATAATTACAATAGGTTAATCTATTATTTAACGTGGTAGTAAGATCTAGTACATTATGGATGGATTCGTTATAGAGTAAATTTCACACTGGAATAATTGTCTGAACATGATTTATTTAAGTTTAGGTAAAGGAAAAGGTATGCAGATCTCTCTTCCTTTCCCTATTTCCCCTGCTCATACTGGCATTCTCCATCTTCCTGTCCTCTGCACCACTCAGCACTGGTGGGTGATGAAAAGTCAGGTTCTAACCAGCTGCGTCTGCACTCGTGAGCGGAGTGACCTTGAGAGGGAGCCTTCACTGAAAATAGCTGCGGAGAGAATGCAAGAGGGAGACAGGCTGAGAGAGAGAGGAAAAAAAAGTGGCAGTTATCATGTGATCTTGCCGTGGGAGGCATTGACTGGCGTCCTAAATCCTTTCACATTAATGGAGGCGGAACCTGACCGCCAGTCACAGCATGCGTAGGGAGAATGCATCATCAGCTTCTGTGACATCACGCTTTGCCCTCCCTTTTTTCTTCGATCATGCCTACTACACTGTAGTACTGAATTAGGCTATTGTAACATGACACTCAATAAGTCAAATGTCTGGTCTGTTAGTACTTCAGCTCCTATGGACTGCAAATAAACTGATTTTGTTATGTAATAGAAATATTTTTCTATTAATACACATTTTTAAACCGTTAAAACATTACTATTAACTATATTATGATTCTTAATGCATCTATTTGTTGGTATTATTTTAATATTATTATTATTATTATTATTATTATTCATACAATTAAAATGTTTCTGCTTTTTAACATAATAAACAAATGCATTTTTGTATTTTTATGCATTTATTTATCCAAAGCAGCTTACAATAGAGGAACATCATCAGTATGTCAGATAAATTAACAATAATAATTTTATTTATTATTATTACTATTATTATGGTTGTTGTTAATAATAGTAAAAGTATACAAATATACTAAATCATTTTTGCATACTTTTCAATCTAAATGGTTGCCTTTTTTGATATTTTGAGATTGTTGAGCTGCTTAAATATGTTTCTCAATTGAGAATGAATGGTTATTATACATTGCAAATATTTATTAAATATTATTTAATATTCAAAACCATGTAACAGGATGTTTGGCTGTGTGCATATTATATTATATTATATTATAATATTCATTTATTCAAAATGAAATGGATATCTTGTCCATGTGAGAACAGAGATACTGGGATGTGCTCTGGGCAGATGTTTGAGTTTGGGGTCCTCATCAGGAATGACTCATTATTACTATCATCATCTCATCAGGCCTTGGGCTTTTATTGACGTCAATGCAGTGTTTTTCCCTGTTGGCCATTGCAGCCTCTGTCTATCTCACACGCGCAAATGTAATCTCATTCACTTGCCCTCTCCTTTTCGCTCTCTTTCACTGCCTCTTTGTGGAGGAAAGCTGATAGACACAATGAGCTGCTCTATTTTTACTCCTCTCTTTAGTGTCTCTGCCTCCCTCCATCTCTGGGTGAGCTGACCCATATTGTTGGGGGTGGGCCGTGCGGGTTTAAACGGAGAGTGATGTGCATCCATGCAGAATAACGGCTGTGACTTTGACCTGCTGATGCCGTTCTAGAACATAGTAGCGTACAAACACTTACAACGTGCAGCAGAGATACAGTGCACTCTTGTCCACCTTTTTGTTCTCAAGAAATTAGACTTGGGATCCTTGGACTTGGGGGGGGGTTGATCTTGATTAATTTGAAATAACCTGCCCTCACTTGTCTAGTCTAATCCATGTTCATACAAGTTAAGTATGCGTTAAACATCTTAAATCTGTTTTACTGGTTTGTGTGTCACTGTTTCAACCTAGTAGCTAAAGACATTGTCCTGTACTGTACTTTCAGAGAAATATTGTTGAATTTTGTGCTTTGATGGGCTTTTGGCAACTTCAGCTTGTCTCTTGGCCAAACAACATCTACAGTAATGATGTCAAACTTTATAAATATCTGGTCAGTAATTTCTAGAGGTTTTATTAGTAGCAAGTTTTAATGGAAATAAAGATAAGACGCTTGATCAAAGTAGTGAGTTGGTTGAAAGAGGACTCCCTCCACGTCTCACTGCACTCCTGCATCTGATCATGTTACATACTCGAGACGAGCATTAGTGTGCACCTTAGCTTCAGTGTGAGGAGGTCAGCTGATACGAGGTGTTATGTTTTCTCATTAAGGGTCATTGAAAGGGGATATTGTACAACAGATCAGTTGTGCTCTGTGTGTGATGGATTTTCCAGCTGCTTTTATGCAGGTAACGTGGCCATAAACGTGGCCATGAAAATTTTCAAGTTCGCAATATCCTAGTGAGTGTGATAACTGTCAAAAATGAGCTAATTATAGATACCTGGTGTAATTTGATGTGATATCGTAATCACTATTTAGAAGTCTCAAAATATTAGATTTGTAATTTGTTACAAATTAAATGTTTTGGTCAAGCTAAAAAATTACATAGTTAAATAGGCTTTGAGGGTTTGGGCACTGGGAATGTCCCTGAACTTCCTGTTTGTTCCTAATTCCTGGTGCTGAATTACAAGCTCTGTTGAGAAAATTTGACACATAAAAACATTTTAAACATAGACAAAATTTAACATTTAATAATAATGATAATGATGATAATAAAGAAATTAAAAATGAGTTGTTCATTCTCCTCTCTTTTTCTGGTCTGATTCTCTATAGGGCTTTTCACACTTAAAGCAGTCAGTCCTGGGTCATTCTAAACCTGGGTTGTCTTGCTTCATGTTTCACACTGCTCATAATTTACCTGGGGTTAACACTTATTCCTTGGTATTCATAAGCTGATGTTTCACATTGTACATTCCAAATCCTGGGTTAGCATTCTTATTTGCATATTTGTGGTGTCAGTGTCACTGATTGGATAAACACTGCACATGACCTGTTTACATAGCTCTAGCATTGCACATCTTATTACCGACTGTACTATCGAGTTTATACTGAATGGACATTTCGGACTATAAAGGTAGGAATGAAACAGTCTCTTTTTTTTTTTTTTTTTTTGCCACTCAAATTGTCGCGTTTTCCATCAGCATTTGACATTTTTCCCTCTCAAATGCTGAATTTACTGTTTATATGCAATGCGAGGTGTTTCTGTGACTGTCCAAAGCAGGCGAATATGAATACGCGATTGGTTGTCTGTTGCTAAGCATCTAGCTGTAACTATCATTTCACACTGTACAAGTTTTGAACTGTAATGAGGGGTTAACTGCTCAAAAGCAGTGCTAACCCTACTCCAGAGCAGGGTTTTATAACCCCGGGTAAAAAGTGGTGCTAACCCCGCTTCTAAATTACAAGTGTGAAACGTTCCTTTACCCGGGGTTAAAAGCAGTATTTAGAACGACGATAAACAATTAAGCGCAGTGTGAAAAGCCCTTATATGTACCAGAAATGTGGTCTGAAAGATGAAATGTCTCACCTTACTGTACATCAGCTGCAAAGGAAATTTTACTAATTACAAACATAAATCACAAAACTTTGTTACTTTATTGTGTGTGTGTGTGTGTGTGTGTGTGTGTGTGTGTTTCTTAGGTGTTGTCAGTGTGTGTTGAGGAGGAGAACATCATCCCGTACATCACCAATGTGCTGCAGAATCCAGACCTGGCTTTACGGATGGCAGTCCGGAATAATCTGGCAGGAGCAGAAGAGCTTTTCGCCCGCAAGTTTAATAACCTTTTTGCCGCAGGGAGCTACTCGGAGGCAGCTAAAGTGGCCGCTAACGCTCCAAAGGTGAGGAGAGCTGAATATTCTTCTAAAACATTATTTAATAATAATAGCATAATATTTTAAATTAAATTTAAAATAATTATTATTATTAAATATATACTTTATTATTATAAATTATAATAATTAATATTCATAAATATTATATTAAATAATATTCACTTGATTCAACAAATGTAATGGTTGGGCTCTACTATGTATGTGAGTCATATTTGCTTGCTGACCCACTTCTCTTCATGTTTTGTTTATCTCAGGGTATCCTGCGTACCCCTGACACCATCCGCCGGTTCCAGAGCGTCCCGGCCCAGCCCGGCCAGACATCCCCACTGCTGCAGTATTTCGGGATCCTGCTGGACCAGGGCCAACTCAACAAGTTTGAGTCTCTGGAGCTGTGCAGACCCGTCCTTCAGCAGGGCCGCAAACAACTGCTGGAGAAATGGCTGAAGGAGGACAAGGTATGTGGAGGAGGTCACAGGGGAGAGATGGGTTATCTCCACACACACCCATTAGAGCCTCTTCCTCTGTACGCATGTGTTTGTGTGAGAGGCGTAGGGAACAGGGTGTGCTCTTCACATGTTTTTTTTTTTTTTTTTTTTTTCCCACAAACAGAAAGAATGCCTCCATATTTTTGACAAAGAAGGGGTCTGTGTGAAAACAGACTTTGTTGATTGTAAGAATGACTGTGTTTGTGTGTGAATGTGTGTCTGTTATCTAAGATGTTTGCTTTAGATGTGATGTCATGTGTTTGTTATGTGGGGCGAGGGGTGTTTGGGTTCTTTCCGTCTAAAGCACAGAAGAGGAAAGTCTTGGGATTCATTCCAGCCTGTTTTTTACAATCCACACTCAAAATAACTAAAAATGTTCTTTCTCATAGTCTCAACAAGTAACATCTCTCAGTTTATTGATTGTACTGAAGTGATTTGTTGTTCCACGAACATGATTTATTTGGAGAGTTGAGGACCATGATCCTTTGCTCAGTCCTGAAATACATTTGAATTGCATAAATACACACAAAGAACACTATACCAAATAAAGATTTCCTTGCATTCAATTCACCCTTACAGTTTTGACCTTATATACCACTGTTTAAAAATTTAAAGAAATTAATTTTAAAGTCATATAATCTAGCAGTCATTAAATAGACCGACGTAAGTGTTAATAACCTAAAATAAACATCACAGGTTTATTTTCATTCAGGCATAACTTAAAAATGATTCACAGTTCAGTAAGGATGTCAGTTGTAAATTTAGAAGTGACTTTTGAATGATTTTGATTTTGAATTAATAACACTAACTCACGAGCGAGTTCAAAACCACCATTTTGTGAACCCTTTGTGTTATTCATGAAAAAGAACCAGTTCTTAAGAATCAAACGCCTGTGAATCGAACAACACTGCACTCTAAAATTGTGCTTTTGATGTGTTTATAACCTTTATTGTGAAATTCTGTTGTTCTCCTCAGCTTGAATGCTCAGAGGAGTTGGGCGACCTGGTGAAGTCTGTGGATCCCACTCTTGCTCTTAGCGTCTATCTGAGGGCCAACGTACCCAACAAAGTCATTCAGTGTTTCGCAGAAACCGGCCAGTTCCCTAAGATCGTCCTGTATGCCAAAAAGGTATGATGACAGATCAGTCAGCATTTTAAGCTTAAATATAATTGAATGAACTGAAATTGAAATATGAGCTCAAATTAAACGGGTTTGAAAACATACTCACACTTCATTTGGTGGTTATAGGTGGGCTACACTCCAGACTGGATCTTCCTTCTGAGGAATGTGATGCGGATCAGTCCAGATCAGGGTCTGCAGTTTGCTCAGATGCTTGTTCAGGATGAGGAACCGCTGGCTGACATCACACAGGTCAGGAACAAAGGAGGAGAGGAGATGAAAGTGAAGTGGGAGGTTGAGAAGAAAGGAACAAAAGGAGGAGAATTGAAATGTTTTAGAGAGAAACCATGTGACGCAGAAGGCTGTTTGTCTTATTTAATGAACTCGGAAGGACGTTCACTGACAAACTGCATTTTTCTCCCAGATCGTTGATGTGTTCATGGAGTATAACCTGGTCCAGCAGTGCACGTCCTTCCTTTTGGATGCTCTGAAAAACAACAGGCCATCAGAAGGACCCCTGCAGACCCGTCTGCTGGAGATGAACCTGATGCACGCACCACAGGTACACAATGCAGAAAAACGTACTAATAAGCATCTTGACACACTTATTGTCTTTGCATTAGACTATTTTCAAGCAAAATGATCTCTTGCAGGTTGCAGATGCCATCCTAGGAAACCAGATGTTCACTAACTACGATCGTGCCCATATTGCCCAGCTGTGTGAGAAGGCGGGGCTTCTGCAGAGAGCTTTGGAGCACTATACTGACCTGTACGACATCAAACGAGCTGTCGTACACACCCACCTGCTCAACCCGGAGGTACCCAACAAGTGTTGACTTCTCTTATCTTATTCATGCCGAATTAAAGTATGACCCCTTTTTTCATTCTGTCTCTCTTCATTTTGCTCTCTGTTAATGTCTGCAGTGGCTGGTGAACTACTTTGGTTCTCTGTCAGTGGAGGACTCTGTGGAGTGTCTGAGAGCCATGCTGTCTGCTAACATCAGGCAGAACCTTCAGATCTGTGTCCAGGTAGCCTCCAAGTATCACGAGCAGCTGACTACCCAGGCCCTCACGGAGCTTTTCGAGTCTTTCAAGAGTTTTGAGGGTAAGAACATCCTTTCATTCCTTCTGATTTATTATCTGGTGTCACAGGAAAGTTCAACCACTTTGACATGAGGTCATGGAAAACCTGGAAATATCAGGGAATATTAAAACGGTGTTTTCCAGATCAGAAAAAAGTTTTACTAAAGACTTTATTGGCATTTATGAAATTGCTATGTTTTTCTTTTTTTATGTTTTTAGCTGTTGTATTTAACTGTACTTTAGGCATTATACTGTTTTCATAGATTAGTATGTTTTCTGAAAATTTGCATATTTAAACCCCTCCCCCCTTTAAAGTCACCATGAAATCAAAATTGACTATTCTTATTTTTAATGGAATATTGCAGTATTTATTATAAATGATTTCTGTGCACATCATTATTTCTTTTAATTCATGTATCCTCATAATCTTTAATCAAAATAACTTCCCCTCCCTCTTGAAGTGACATCTTTCATGTTTACTGGCATGAGATTACAAATCCTTCCCTATATTTTTTTTCTTGTTCAAGAAGCCGTGTCACTCGGATATACGTCACAATAGTGAAGAA
This sequence comes from Ctenopharyngodon idella, assembly GCF_019924925.1. NCBI lineage: Eukaryota > Metazoa > Chordata > Actinopteri > Cypriniformes > Xenocyprididae > Ctenopharyngodon > Ctenopharyngodon idella. The sequence continues at coordinate 37,477,417 of NC_067229.1, read as the reverse complement.
AAGACTATCAAAACTTCCGCTTTATGACTTAAAAGCACTGCTACTACAGCAATGCGCATTCTTTGCCCATTTCGCCACTGTTTTTGAGGTTACCACGACAGGTGTTGTTTTTAAAGAAGTATGTCAAGCTAAAAACAAATAGCTATAAAAACAACACACTGAAGAAGGCCTGCAAGCCGAAACATATGTTATTCCCCTGTGAAAAATGTAAAATAAAGTAACTAAAAAGATTAGAAATTTTGAGTGCGGATCATAGCTGTATTCTTGAAGCTAAAAACAAGTCAAATTTTTAAAAATGCATTTTGAGGCTAATTTTGAAAGCAAGTACATGTCTTGATCTTTTGAGTGATTTCTTTTTAATTTTTTTTTTTTTGCCAAATCAAATGCACAAATTATGGAAGCTCGTTTCTGCCACTGAATAAAAATGTAAAAAAAAGTTTAATTGCGACTTTTTATCTCGCAATTCTGACTTTTTTTTCCTCCAAATTGCATGATATAAACTCGCAATTGTTCTAAAGTCAGAATTGTGAGTTATAAAGTCAGTCTTTTTTTCCTTAGAATTGGACTTTATAACTTGCCATTGCGAATTTATGTCTCACAATTCTGAGAAAAAAAAGTCAGAATAACTGACATTATAACTCACAATTGTGAGTTTATATCTCGCAATTCTGAGACAAGAATTTACCTTTCGCAATTACCCTTTTTATTTTTTATTTAGTGGCGGAAACAAGCTTCCATACAAATTGGTTAGTGAATGATATCTAAAAAGTAATCCTTATCCAATAATCAGAAACAACTGTAAGGTTCATAAAGTTCATTCAAAAGCAGTAAGACTGAAAAAGAGGTGTTGGATAAACCCAACATTTTTCCTGCATAAATGAATCCCACCTAGAGTTTACATTGCCCATGTAGTTTCATTTGATACATTTGGCTGGCCTAACACTTCTGTTGGCAGACACTGCCAGTAAATCACTCTTGAGTGTATTTGAACTTGTATCTAAACACTCGTGGTCACTCTGCTGGTTGGCTTTCATAGTACAGACACAATTTGACTGGTATCTTGGCCGTATAATGGCACTGTTCTGTGTGTGGAGCAGCATGTAGCCTTCCGTTTTGGGCTAAGTAGGACAAAAGGGTTGGCAATCAGAGCAGGCAGCAGCACAGGGCCTGCGGCCACCCACAATCCCTCAGGCTTTTTACATGACAGCAAGAGTAAGAGTGCTTTTGACAAGAAGCTAGATTTTAATGGAAATGCAGTGCTCATGCAAATGTAGCGGTTTGATCAGTAATTTAAAGGGTTTGTGCACCCTGTCATCATTTACTCGCCCTTGTGTCATTCCAAACCCGTTTGACTTTCCTCTGTGGAACATAAAATATTTTAAAAGGACAAAAAAGCACCATAAAAATACCACACAAAATCTGCATATACAAAATGTGTAGATCAAACCGCAACCAGATGTCTGTCCAGTAAAAGTCAAGCATCATTTATTGTTCTGTGCTGGATGCAGGTCTGTTCTACTTCCTCGGCTCAATTGTGAACTTCAGCCAGGACCCAGAGGTGCATTTCAAATACATCCAGGCCGCATGCAAGACGGGCCAAATCAAAGAGGTGGAGCGGATCTGTCGGGAAAGCAACTGCTACGACCCTGAACGTGTCAAGAACTTTCTCAAGGTACTGCCAAGACTCTGTCAGTAAAACCCGTCTAGAAATGATCCATAGCCGACCGCAAAAAGCACATTATATTCTCTAGTTTCTCATCTGTTAAAACTCTTTCCATCGTTTCCCCTCATTACATTTCCTGTTTTGTTCTCTTCTACTGATCTGTCTTTTATCATTTACTTGCAAGCCATTTGCTATTTCAGATGCAAGCGGTTTTAATTTTCTGACAAAATTAACTTTTTTTTTTTTTTAACTTTTTTTTTAATTTATTTATTAATTTTTTTATGGAAATGTGTGTTTGATCTGGCATTTTATGGTAAAGGAATGTTGTGGGTTTAATGCAAGTTCTATTAATTGTAATAACAGCATTTGTGGCATAATGTCAATTACCACAGAATTAAACAAAAGTTGTGGTTACAGTAAGAGGCTTATAATGCAAATAGTATTAAAATATACACAATTTTAAAATCAAGCCACAAGATTGAAACTAATGATTACAAATTAAGCTCTTTCTGCAGCATTTGTGGAATAATGTTGATTAGCACATAAAATAATTTCGAAGTTTTACGAATCTTTTGTTTCGCATCAGTGGTTCGGAGCGTGTATCAAACTGCCAAAGTCACGTGATTTCAGTAAACGAGGCTTCGTTATGTCATAAGTGTTTTGAAATTTCAATGGTTCGCTACTGGGGGGGTGGGGTGTGACTTTGGCAGTTTGATACACGCTCCGATCCACTGATTCGAAACTAATGATTCGTGTTTTGAAATCGCCCATCACTAGATATTGTTGAATAAAGTTATTTTGCCACAGATGCTGTTGAAAGAGCTTAATTTATACTGGATTTAGTACATTGCTGTAATGTCATTGTCATATTAACTAAACCTAAGCACAATAAAAGCAAGCATTAATGTCTTGCAAATTTGGGGGGGAAAATCTAATATAGGTCGTATTCTCTTTTCATTAAAAGATAATCCCCATTTAGATCAGGCAGCCATGTTCCTGTAGTTTTCTAGTTTTAGGGAGTTGATCTCACTCTTTAATCCTCACGGTGGATGTTGTTATCTCCTGTGCTTTTCCCTGTACTTTTGGAATGGTCAGGACTTGTATCAGGTAAATTCATCCTAAGTACTACAAGACTCCCTTTACTTTATTCCCTTCTCTTTTCTTTTATCATCCCTTCTTTTCTCCCAATGGTCAGTTGAAGGATTAATACTGGGATTGGTGTGTGTAATGCACATACAGGGAGGTTTCGAAAAGCATTGTTTGCTGGGAACAACCCTCTCTCGTCCTGAATTTGAGCCCACCCCTGATGACCGGGCTGAGATTGAACTTGTGGTTTTGTGGTAGTGTATTGATGTGTGTTTGGCTGTGGTTGATTTGTGGTTACCATGTTCTGCAGAAATGGAAGCCTTGGGTCTTTTTCAGAATCTATTCCACCAGAGTCAGACCATTTAAAGTTGACCTCACAGTTGGACTCTGCCATGCCAGCTTCAGAGGGTGGATCTGGAGAGCCACGTTTTGTGGAATGATTTTGAGACTTGCTTAAGTTTAATATAGTCTTGTCTGTAAATGTTTGTAGACAAGCTTCATGTTTTGAAGGTTGTGGAGGTCGATTTGTGATGTTTCTGTGGAGTGAATTGTACAATCCCAGTTTATTAATCCTGTATGTGTTGTGAACTGCACTGTGTGGCAGAAGAATAGTTACATGTTATAGCCAGCAGGGGGAGCAAAACTGCCACATCAAACCCTGAGTTGATTCAAGCCTTGTGTTCTGTTATAGACCTTATTTTTTCCACTAACCACACAATTCTTCAAAAAACATCTTTTGTGACTACTCAATTACCCTCTAATCTTGTTTATAACATGATTTTATTGCTTAAACATATTATTTTTTTTATTTTCTATCTTTAAATTGTGAATTATTTGGCAGGTTTTTATGGAACTAGTTTTTATTTATGAAATATTACTTTTCAAATTATGAATTACTAGGTAGGTTTTTATAGAACTAGTTTGTATTGCTTTAATATTTGCTTTATTAATAAGTAGGTTTTTATAGAACTTTTTTTTTTCTTTAATATATACTTTTTAATTATTAATTACTTGATAGATTTTTGTAGAACTAATCCTTTTCAGTAATTTTAGTATTTATTTTTAACAAATACAGTCAAATCTGTTTTTATAAGCTTTGTCATCCTTATTCATTTTGAAGTTGTGTAAAATTCAGTTTTATACTGAATAATTAATGCAGTGTTGTGCATTAAATTTCATTCTCTTGATTAAAAAGTCACTCTTAAACTTTAAAAATTGCCTGGAGTTTTTGCAGGTTTGACTGTATTCCTGAACACATGCCCTTCTGTCTGTCTGACATCTGATGTTATCTTCTTGTTTCCCCATCGTTTGACTGACAGGAAGCTAAACTCACTGACCAGCTGCCTCTCATCATTGTGTGTGATCGTTTTGACTTTGTCCACGACCTCGTACTCTACCTGTACCGAAACAGCCTGCAGAAGTACATCGAAATCTACGTGCAGAAGGTAAGGAACCAACTCACGTTGCCTCTGTAGCCAAGCAATGAACAAAAAGTAAAGGATAATTTGTACATGTAGGTGAACCCAAGCCGTCTGCCTGTGGTGATTGGAGGGCTCCTTGATGTTGACTGCTCTGAGGACGTCATCAAGAATCTGATCCTGGTTGTGCGGGGCCAGTTTTCCACCGACGAGCTGGTGGCAGAGGTCGAGAAGAGAAACAGGTATGAACTTTGCATCTAAATGCCTTATCGAACTCAAAGTTATCAAAACAAAGCAGTTGAAAGGATGATATTATGCTATCTTGGACTCCAGGATGCTTCTGTTTATTTTTGGCAATGTTTAATCATTTGTTTGTGTACATCATGAGAGTTTCCAGATGAAATTTTGATTGCACAAGTAAACAAAGAAAACAAACAGCAGTAGCCGTTCTGATTGTTTAACGATGGCGCTTGCAGTTGCAATATGGTGTTTATAGTCATTTTATGAAGGGGAAATAATGATTTAAACTTAAATGTTGTAAGTGGATGTCTGGGGGAGAAAAAAATTATATGATACCTTAGATGAGTTGAGTTTAAAATTTTTCTTTCTTTTGCAGACTGAAGCTGTTGTTGCCATGGCTGGAGTCTCGTATCCACGAGGGCTGTGAGGAGCCAGCTACCCACAATGCCCTGGCCAAGATCTACATCGACAGCAACAACAACCCAGAACGCTTCCTGCGGGAGAACCCATACTATGACAGCCGTGTGGTGGGGAAATACTGCGAGAAAAGAGACCCTCACCTGGCCTGTGTGGCCTATGAGAGAGGACAGTGTGACCAGGAGCTCATAAATGTTAGTAATGCTCGACCAAGTTCATACCAAAATCTGTGCAACCAAACAACATGAAGTATAAAATATGTATCTTTTATATTTTTCTCCACAGGTCTGCAATGAGAACTCGCTGTTCAAGAGTTTGTCCCGGTACCTGGTGCGCCGCAGAGACCCGGAGCTCTGGGCCAGTGTGCTTCTGGAGACCAACCCCTTTAGGAGGCCTCTTATTGACCAGGTAACGCATATATATGTGTTGCATTCATCTCTCATAATACATAAACATGGCTTATACAGGAACTGGAAGTGCATGACTATTAATTATTTTTTTTATTAATTTCACAATAATATTGGGTGAAATAGTCTATTTTAAATAGATAAAATTAATGTTATCAAAACTTTGCTTTATTGAATGTATTGTATAAATAATCGCCATTCATCTTTTTTCCACTTAGTATGTTGAAATGCATTCTGGGATTCTTAATCATAATTATGCTACCCTCTGTTTGAAACAGTCTGTATTTTGGGAAGCGTGTCTGTGATCCTTTAAAATGCTCCCTATGCTCACTATGCTTTGGAACATAAACTATCATTCAAAAGTTTGGGATCAGTACCATTTTTATTTATTTTTATTTTTTTTTTAAAGCAAGTAATATTTTATTCAGCAAGGGTGCATTAAATTGATCACAAATGACAGTAAAGACATTTAGAATGTTAAAACAATTTCTATCTCAAATAAATGTGCTTTTTTTTTACTTTCTATTCATTATTTAATAATAATAATAATAATAATATGTAAATACAATATATAATCTAATATTATATCATATAATAATATATATAAAATTAATAAAAGTATATTTTATATATATATATATATATATATATACACACATATATACACAGTGCACAGCATAAATGAGTACACCCCCTCTGAAACTTCTGAAAGTCAGCAATTACTCAATTACTTAGAAGACATGTTCGGGTTCTTTAGAGATATAATGTTCCAGCAAGTCTGCTTAATCAGTTACCAAAGAAGCATGTCAAAATTATTCAGGAAAATAAGATTTTCTTATCAAGGTGATAAAATGTTGTGTAGCAAAAATGAGTACACCCTCCTAAAAGTTACTAAATAAAACGAAACAATTTTCTGGTGTAAGTTTAAGGCAATGTTTGATCAACAGGTAAGTATGTTGAACCAAAACATTTAAAGAGAAGTAATTTCTTGACAATTAAAAGTGTTATATAGCCCACTGAATCATTCTCAGACTTAATGCTGATAACAATGGAACCACTTGGGAGAGTTAAACAGGACAGATGTGACTTTGTCATGAACTTGTACACTCCATGCCAAGAAGGGTCAGAGCAGTATATTCAAAATTATGGCGGGCATACTAAGTACTAGAATATTATACATTTGTTGAATTAAATCTAGGGTGTACTCATTTCTGCAATCCTTAATTTAAACAAAATTGACTAATTTACATATTTTATGGCAATCAATGACATATTTCTCAGTTTTTATTATGTATATGTTTAATACATTTTAGTTTTGCCATCTTTCCATGAATTGTATTAGTGATCATAAAGAAAATACATCTTTTGTATTTGTTCAGAGGGGGTGTACTCATTTATGCTGTGCACTGTACAAATGTATCACCGTTCCATAAAAACTAAGCACAACTGTTTTCAATGGTGAAAATAATAAATGTTTCTTGAGCAGCAAATCGGTATATTAGAATTTTTGAAGGATCATGTGACACTGAAGACTGGAGTAATGATGCTGAAAATTTAGTTTTGCCATCACAGGAATAAATGACATTTTAAAATATATTCAAATGCAAAAGTTATTTTCAGATTGTAATATTTTACAATATTACTCTTTATACTGTATTGTTGATCAAATAAATGCAGCCTTGGTGAACATAGGAGACTTTCACATTACCGACTACTAACTTATTGTAGCTAATGTTTTAGATATGTTTTATGCCCTGCACTTGTCATTAAAACTCAAATTATAAGCAATATATATCTTAAAATCTCTGATTCACTTTTGACCTTCTTGTATGTTTTTGGAATGTGCTGGGGTTCAAGTTGTTGTTTGTGTCTTTAGGTGGTGCAGACAGCCCTGTCAGAGACTCAGGACCCAGAGGAGGTGTCGGTCACAGTGAAGGCCTTCATGACTGCTGACCTGCCCAATGAACTCATTGAGCTGCTGGAAAAGATCGTCCTGGACAACTCAGTCTTCAGTGAACACAGGTGCATAAGCCCAAAAATATTCCAACATATAAACAGCTGCAACAGGGCATTTTTGTGTATTTTCTGACTTTTACAGACATTAAATTCCTAGCCCAAACAGTCTTGCGCAACTTTTAAAAGCAAATTAATATTTAATTCTTATCTCATTTAAATAAACCTAGAAACCTGCAGAACCTGCTCATCCTAACAGCCATCAAAGCTGACCGCACCCGCGTCATGGAATACATCAACCGCCTGGACAATTACGACGCCCCAGACATCGCCAACATTGCCATCAGCAGCGAGCTGTTTGAGGAGGCCTTTGCTATCTTTAGGAAGTTTGATGTCAACACCTCGGCAGTGCAGGTATATGGTTGAGCCATTCTCAGTAAATCTCTCAGCAGCCCTCGTTCTTCACTTTCAAGTAGGCTTGATAATGTGAATTATTGAATAACAGATAAGTAAAGAGCTGATGTTTCCTGTCCTCCTCAGGTTCTGATTGAGCACATTGGTAATCTGGACCGGGCCTATGAGTTTGCGGAGCGCTGTAATGAACCTGCGGTGTGGAGTCAGCTGGCTAAGGCTCAGCTGCAAAAGGGTCTCGTCAAAGAGTCCATTGACTCTTACATCAAGGCTGATGACCCCTCGGCTTACATGGAGGTTGTTCAGGCTGCGGACCAGAGTGGTATGGCCTCTTCAGTTGTAGTTCTAGATAATAAATCATTTTACTTATGGAGTTTTTCCTCTGATTCTGTATTCATGACTATTTTTCCTGGCTAAGGTAACTGGGAGGACCTGGTGAAGTTTTTGCAGATGGCCAGAAAGAAGGCCAGAGAGTCATACGTGGAGACAGAGCTGATCTTCGCACTGGCCAAAACCAACCGTCTCGCTGAACTGGAGGAGTTTATAAATGGACCAAATAATGCACACATCCAGCAGGTAATGCACAACTGCTTTTTATGAATTGCTAATTCATTGTATGTGTAATAACAGTGTTATTACATATATTAAGTATTATTTATATACTATTATGGCATTTATTAATATTTTGAATTAGCTTTTATTTTTATAGTTTTAGTTTTCATTTTAGTGTACATTTTTATGTGCTTTTGTCATTTTTATTAGTGTTTTTCTTTCTATTTAGCTTTAATTTATTTTATTTAGTCATTTTAGTACATTAAACTTATTTATTTCAGCTAGTTGCCAGGGGTAGCATTTATAATTTTCAAGATTTTCAATAGTTTTTCAAAATTTTTAGTAGTTTTAATTAGTGCTGTCAAATGATTAATCACGATTAATCGCATCCAAAATAAAAGTTTGTTTATATAAGTGTGTACTGTGCATTTATTATGTATATATAAATATACACACGCATATAATATTTATATATTATATAAGTTAAACAAAAATATATAAATATACATGTATACATGTAAATAAATACATGTATGTGTGTGTATTTATATAAACATAATAAATATACACAGTACACACATTTATATTTTGTAAACAAACTTTTATTTTGGATGCGATTTATCGTTTGACAGCACTAGTTTTAATTTTATTTAACGATAACTGCTTTTGACACTGGTTATTAAGAGAGATGATTGACTGAGCTTGTCTGTATTTTTAGCTAGGACAAACGAAGCATCACATTTGAAGTTCACTTGCTTTATTGTCGCTCACAGGTTGGAGATCGCTGCTACGATGAGAAGATGTACGAAGCGGCCAAACTTCTGTACAATAACGTCTCCAACTTCGGCCGCTTGGCTTCTACACTGGTCCACTTGGGCGAGTATCAGGCCGCCGTGGATGGTGCCCGTAAGGCTAACAGCACTCGCACTTGGAAGGAGGTGTGCTTTGCTTGTGTGGACGGGAAGGAGTTCAGATTGGCTCAGATGTGCGGCCTTCACATTGTGGTCCATGCCGATGAACTAGAAGAGCTCATCAACTATTACCAGGCAAGTTTTGATCCTACACAAAAAAAAAAAAGAAGAAAGTTAACAAACTAACAGATTTGATCAAATATAATTGTATTGTTTTAAAATGCTCTCTGTAGGACCGTGGCTACTTCGAGGAGCTGATTACCATGCTGGAGGCAGCGCTGGGGTTGGAGCGCGCTCACATGGGCATGTTCACAGAGCTGGCCATCCTCTACTCTAAATTCAAACCTCAGAAGATGAGGGAGCACCTGGAACTATTCTGGTCCAGAGTCAACATCCCCAAGGTACTAAAGATGATTGTTATTGCAGATGTTGGTTTGTAACACACTTTCACTCTTTTATTGTTCAGTGTTCCCCCACTCAGTTTTGTTAAACAGCAGGAGTTCATTGATTTCTCTTCCTACAGTCCCCCTCCAGCTATAATTTAATTCAACAAGTAATCTGATATTCTCCAAAGGGATGATCTTAGTGTCATCATGTGCAATGCACAGATGTTACAAAGTCGGTCTCCTTCACTTCTTGACATCTTTCTCTTTCAGGTCCTGAGGGCTGCAGAGCAGGCTCACCTGTGGGCGGAGCTTGTTTTCCTCTACGACAAGTATGAAGAGTTTGACAATGCCATCATCACCATGATGAGCCATCCCACAGATGCCTGGAAAGAGGGACAGTTCAAGGACATCATCACCAAGGTAAAGTTCAACTGCTTTCAATTATAGATAAATACACTTCCAATGAACTTCTTTTGAGTTATGTTAAAACTACTAAATCTAAAGCTATTAAAATTGTTTTTGTTAACTGAAAAATGCTGAAATAAAATGAAATATAAACATGAATTGTCTGTTTGTCAATTTAAAAGTAATTTGTTAACATTTACATATAGTTAATTATATAATTATTAATTATAATTAATAAAACAGAAAATAAAATTAAGACATCATTTATCAATGTCAACAAAAATTTGAATGACATTTTAAACAATTTTAAATAAAATTAAGTGATTTATTTATAATATGTGTATAAGTGGAATTTTTTTGTTAAATGATTCTAATTATTAGTATAACATTAAATAAAATGACCTCAATTATGAATATATTAATTTAAAACAATGAATGAATATTTATTAATATTTATTAACATTAAAATTAGAAATGCTGCCTTTGCAGCTTATTGAAATAAAATAAATCAACATTTCTGAAGTACTAAAATTACAATTAAAATAAAAATGGTAAATTAAAGCTAAATAATAATAATAATAAAAAAAAACATACTAATGAAATGACAAAGCACAAGTGATTTATTGACATTTACATATAGTAAATATTTGTGTATGTGTAATTTGTATTAAATGATTCTAATTATTAGTATAACATTTAAAAAAAATGAAGAAATCGATTATGAATATATTAATTTAAAAAATGAATGAATATTCATTAAACTTAATATTCATTAAACTAAAATAAAAATAACTAAAATTAAAATAAAGCTAAATAATTTTAAAAAAAAAACGTACTAATGAAATGAAAAAGACAAACATAAAACATAAAATTACTAAAAATAAAAAGTTAATATAAAAGCAAGTTAATAAATACTATAATACTATATAAATAATATTAAAATAACACCAGGAAATGAATTAAATACCAGTGATCGTGTTTCTTGTCTTGTTTAGGTGGCCAACGTGGAGCTGTACTACAAAGCAATCCAGTTTTATCTGGAGTTCAAGCCTTTGGTACTGAACGACCTGCTCATAGTTCTTTCCCCAAGACTGGATCACTCACGAGCCGTCAACTTCTTCAGCAAGGTAAAGCAAGCAAGCACGCACAAGGCCAACTATTCAATGTGGCAACTTTTTTAACTTCAACTATGCCTCTTAAGATCAGGTAAAACAAGAGTTTTTCGTTTCTTCAGGTTAAGCAGCTTCCTCTCGTTAAGCCTTACCTGCGATCAGTACAAAACCACAACAACAAGTCTGTCAATGAAGCACTTAACAACCTCTTCATCTCAGAGGAAGACTATCAGGTACAAACAACACAGCATTTTTCTGAAAATCATTGATTGAACAGTTATAGTAGCTTATTGCAGTAGCTCTTGTCCACCACCTCATCTGCTGTTGATCTGTCCCCTCCGCAGGCACTCAGGACATCTATAGATGCATACGATAACTTCGACAACATCTCGCTGGCCCAGCGTCTGGAGAAGCACGAGCTGATTGAGTTCAGGAGAATCGCTGCTTACCTCTTCAAAGGCAACAACAGATGGAAGCAGAGCGTGGAGCTGTGCAAGAAAGACAAGCTCTACAAGGTGAGGTGGACGATGGTTTTTATCTCAGTCATGCTGTTTGTAAATGTGTAGCTGATCTGATTCATAACAGCTATGTATGTTCTTCTACCCAGGATGCCATGCAGTATGCATCTGAGTCGAAGGACATAGAGCTGGCCGAGGAGCTGCTGCAGTGGTTCCTTCAGGAGGATAAGAAGGAGTGTTTCGCCGCCTGCCTCTTTACCTGCTACGACCTGCTCAGGCCTGATGTGGTGCTGGAGACTGCATGGAGGCACAATATCATGGACTTTGCCATGCCTTACTTCATCCAGGTGATGAGGGAATACCTCAGCAAGGTAAGGATGGGCTTCAACTCTAAAATGGGGTATAAATGAGTGGAGGACTACAAGTGTCACTTAAAACTAAAATTTGACTAACATTTTAAACATAAACCATTTTAAATATGTTTATTTGTCATTTTGAAAAGTGATTTATTAACGTTTACATGCAGTAAATTATATTAGTATAATTATTAAAGACATCAGTTATTAGTGTATCAAAAATAAAAACATGAATAATTGAATTATTAAAAAATAATAATGAATCAAACTCGAATTAAATTTTTAAATATCTATTTGTCAATTTGAAATGTGATTTTTATTAACATTTATATTAGTATAATTTTTATTAAATTATTAGTATAACAAAATTAAAGTAAAAATGAATAAATTTAACTATTTAAACATGAATTAAACATTTTGAAATATCCATTTATCACTTTGAAATGTGATTTTATTAACAATGATATTAGTATAATTTTTATTAAATAATTAATTAGTATAACATAAAATGAACATATTTAAGAATTAAACTTTTTTTAAATTTGTCACTTTGAAATGTAATTTATTAACATTTATATACTTCAGTTTCTATTAGTATAATGAAGACATCAATATATAAATTTTAAAAAAAAAATGAATAAATTTGACTAACGTTTTAAATATGAATTAAATAAGCCATTTTTAATTCTGTTTGTCAATTTGAAAAGATTTATTAACATTTACATATAGTAACTTAGATTAGTATAATTATTAAATTAAATAAGTATAATTATAAGTATAACTTATTAATTATATTAGTAAATTATATTTGTATTTACATTGTTTGAATGACTGTATAAATCATTTTTATTATTGATTTAAAAAAAAAAAAAAAAAACTTTAAAGACTTTTTTCTAGTCCTCATCAGAAATGAACACACAGACTGAAAACTTATTTCTCTATTGTTTTTAGGTGGACAAGCTGGAGACCTCCGAGTCTTTGAGGAAAGAGGAGGAGCAGGCGACGGAAACTCAACCCATTGTTTATGGTAAAACAATGAAAGTGCTTTGCAATGGAAACTGACTATTTATATTTTTTTAAATATATTTTTAACGAGTTTTCCCACTCCTCAGGCACACCTCAGCTCATGCTGACGGCAGGCCCCAGTGTGGCCGTCCCCCCACAACAAGCTTACGGCTACGGGTACACAGCAGCGCCTGGCTACCCCCAGGCTCCTCAGGCCCAGCCGGGTTTCGGTTACGGCATGTAAGGACCTCCCTGTTTCCCGCTCGCCCCTCTTCCTGCTGCCGCTTGGTTCGGTCCAGCATCCCTATGGAAATCTCTCCCTCAGTCCTCCACCAGTCCGACTCGATTATTTTGTGCTCACTACGGGGGATTTGAGCAAATGTTATTCTTTTACTTTACCTTTTTTAAAATGATTGTTTTTGTTTATCATGTTTTCTTTATATCATCATGAAGGACTTTATTTCTATATTGTCAAAGATCTCATCGAGAATTATTTTTTTTCACATTCCAAATATCTACTAGATTTAATTTCCTTTCAATTTTATCTGTCAGTTTAAAGGGGAATGGTGTATACAATGAGGAGACTTGTGGGAGGAAGCATGTCAGTTTAATTAAAATAAGACAGAAAATCTGATTTGCACTCCGTGGTCAGAGAAAAACAACTAATGTATCATTTGATGTGTGTGTGAGCAGCTTGTTCGGTCTGTCTGCATTTAACTATTGTATATTCCAGGAAAGAAAATAAAATCGAGGAAAATGTGCGACTACAGCCTCCACAAACAAACACTACTCAACACCAGTAATTCAGTGCGGGTGTGTAGCGCTCGATATATATATAAAAAAAGGTTATTTTAAATGAGTAAAGAAATGTTCGTACAGCAAACCTTTTCCCTGACCTATGCAGGTTCTCCAGTACCTTTTTGTTTTCCATAATGAAAAACAAACTTTTGTTGTGCAGTAACCCGTGCTCATTGTGTGGGACCATCCATTTGAGGAGGGATAATGATTAAAATATATATAAATATATATGCCTCTCTCCACACCTGTGTGTATTTTACTAACCTTACCTCTCTGTGCTGCAGCGTGTGTGTGTGTGTGTGTGTGTGTGTGTATGCTATTGTTGTGATGTTTAGGTCACTGTATGGCACCGAAGTGAGACTAGAAAGCCAGTTTATCCTGCCAGTTATTCCGAAACTCAGTTTACCCTTTATTTGTAAAGAAGAGAAATCACAAATGGTAATTTGGTTTAAGAAAGATTTAAACTCTGTGACCTGTACTCAGTTTTCACTGAGTTGAGATTAATCATACATATACACGTATATTGTAGTGATCTGATTGTGCACAAAGAGAATGAGATTCCCCCCCCCACAGACTACCATATAAATAAAGGCTTCTTGTTTGTCAAGAAAAATCTGGTCTAACCACAGTTTCATGTGCCATGTATTCTTTTTGTAATTCCTCCCTCTTCATACTCACTGGATAGATTCGTTCAGATGTGCATAACGTAAATGAAGCTTTAAAGTGAGAATTTGTGGCTCAATCACACATGTAAATAAAAATGTTAATACTCAAGTCTGATTTAATAAGCAGCCAGTTTGACATAAATCCAGTTAAATGCTCACAGGTCATATTAGCATTGTTATGCAATTAAAAAATGAACATCAGGAACTTTTTCAAAGTTTAACCAACAAAAGTCCTTTATTCCACTGGGTATGAGGGGGGTGATTCTAATATGATAAAAAATGAGATTCCCAAATAACTAATTTTCTGTACATGAACTTATGATAAAACAAATGTACTCATATGTTGGTGGAATGAGTGAACTGTTTACTTAAAATAAATGGTTAAATCTATAAATCAGTGTCATTTTAACCCTTTTAATTCAAGTTTTCCACTCATTCTGATCGTATAAAAACTATAATGTCTAAAGAATTCTGCCCCAGTTTTGTCCCATCTTATATTAATAGTGTTATTCAGTAGAGTTTTAAGTGTCCTGTCACTTTGTCAATAAGATCAGCTGGTCCAGGTCCCACGCCAAGAACCGTCCGAGACCCTGGTGCAATTTGGGTTCTTCCAGCGTCTTGGATTAAGCTGACCGGAAGTCCGACCTCTTTGGCGTGGGTCAGCAGCTCGAGCAGACAGTCCTCGTCTGGAGCCTTGACCACCACTTTGGGCTGGCCGCAGTATTCCCACTGTTTCAGGAGCTCTGGGTTTCTGCGCTGGACTTGCTTATAGGCAGACACCGCAGCGTGAGAGCACTGCGCCGCCACTTTACCTTTGCCCATCTTCAGATCACTTCGGACCACCAGGATCATTTTGAACTCTCCGCTCTCGCCCATCACACTGGCCTCGCTGCCAGCACCGGCGTTGTTTCCTAAAGCCGCCATCATGCTACGGGGCGATCTGCCAAGACGTCCACTGAGATGCCATCCGAGGCAGAGCCCACACCCCACACCTGCCAGTATACCCAGAGTGAAGGGCCCGTACAGAGAATCCATAATACCTGATGAAATACAAAGTGAATGGCAGTGTTGGGTAAATTACTCTTTAAAAAAAAAAAAAATTCAGTGTAATTAGATTACTGTACCAATTACTCTCTCCTAAAAGTACTGCATTACTTATTAATTATGTCTATATTCCATATCAACCTTGACCAGTTGAACAATACAAGGATAGACATGGAACTGCTCTTTAATTCTTATATATAAATAATATAAAATTGCATTAATCATTCTTGAACTGACCAAAGTATTTAAAAGGGAGAAGGTTACATTAAAAACACATTTTAACGTTTTGATGTTGAATCCACTGTTGTTTTATATAGAACTGTTCTATAGTCTATACAGTATTTAATGCAATTACATACGAAGTAACTGTAATCCAGTAACTGTAATTTCAGTAACTGAAAAGTCATTAAATTACAGTAATTAATTACACCCAACTCTGGTGATTAGTGATATAACATCAATGCAGTTCTCTACCCTTACACAACATTACCATAGTACAAAGGTTAATGTTACTACTATAAAACCTTTATCTACCAAAGGCATATAGAATGACATTAAATTGCAGAAAGATTTTGAAAACACTGCATGGAGGAAAACATTAATTTATTATGTCCTTATATTAGTAACTATAACTGTTACAAGAGGTTTTTTTTTTTTAGATGTTTACCATTGTAAGGGAATGTTATAACACGAAAAGAATCAAAAAATCATGTCTCGATAAGAATAATAAGAAGCTAGTTTGACATAAATCCTCTGATTAAATTAAATTTTCACAGAATTTATCATATTAGCATTGAGGTGCAATTGAAAAAGTAAAGAGAGCCTATAAAACGAAACTATATGACAGAAAGATTCTGAAAATATAGTATGGAGGAAATCAAATATTCATTTTTTTGTTACTATGGTATTTTAGAAGGAACTATGGTAACCGTGGTAATTTTGGCAAGGATATAACACGCACTGAGTCAAATGAGCATTCATATTTGTGTTACTAATATTCTATAAAACGAATCACTTTGTGCACACATGAATGTCTGTTATGCCATTCGTCCATGGCAACTCATGCTGGCAATCTGGCCGGCTGGAGCAATCTAGCTAAAACATGTTCATTTAAACGACCCTCTAAATAACACTAACCGTTGCTGATGAGACTATTCAGAATAAACGAGTTTAAGACCATTTGAAATCGGACTCACCAGCAATCAAAATGATTCAGCAACCTGAAGTTTCCTGCAAACTCCACGAGCCGCTTCTTTCAAGCCGACGCCGGTTGATGACGTCACGAGTTTAAAGAAACCGCGGAAAACCAATAAATATTCCGCAAAAATTGCGTCAGGGTTTTATAATGTGTATTTTATCTGTATTAATGAACATTGTAAAACGGGCACCTTCATTTCACACCGATTTTTTAGGCTCTTTTGATTTTTTTTTCTGGATTGTAGTGAGGAAGTAGTCCATTATTTCACTAGGTTAAATGTGTTTTTGTCTTGTTTGCCTCTTTATGCTTATGACACTTGACATTGTAAGTGTGATTATGATAAAAAATCTAGTAACCTACCTACCGAGACAGATTTTTCTGAGAATTATGGGTTACTTAAGGCACAGCTATATAGTTTATTTAAAGGCAAGTTCGTGCAGTAACAGCTGCCTATCTACTCCCACAATTAGGGCCCAATCTCTTATCCGGGTACTTTTAATTCTTTACTCTTTTAAACCCCCAGAGGCCCAGCCTAATTTAAGACAGTGTAAATAGGCTTTGAAACCAGAGACTGTTTTTTGGCCTGGTCTCTCATGGTTTTCACCCTTAGTGTACCCTTGGGAGAGCAGGTGTGCTCAGGATTGTGTAAGACTCACACTACTGACAAAATGTTCTTGATTATGACATTCAAGATTGTCTTACCTGCTGGCTCTTTTGTTGTTGTTGTTGTTGTTTATCCAGGTTGCTGTTCATCTACTGATTTGACACCAACAGTGAAGGTTATCCATCCTCAGTTGAAGGCATTATGTGAAATCGGTAATTGTAAAGAATCCAAAAGTGAATACAATTACAAATGCACATTACATTATGTTAGGCATGCATTTCAGCTGAAAATTTGCAGGATGGGTCTGTTTTTTTCTGATGTCTTTGTGTTGCTGCACAGTGAAATTTGAGAATCGAGAACAAGTACTGAATGTTTTTTGACAAACAAAAGAAAGAGATGTGAAAAGATCTGGTCCAAGATAAAACCTGCATCAAACGTTTTCACAGCAACGTGCAGTACCTTCTGCAGAGATAACACTGCTAAAAAAACTTTTTGTTTGCATGTTGTCTGAACCCTGCAGTACTTGGGGTTATTTTCGGTGCGTTTGTGGTGGGCCTCAGGGTTTTTTGTGTGGTTGGTAACTGGAATGAGAGTCTTTATATAGACTGTCATGCCACTGGCCTATTTAGTGCATGTGAGATCACACTAGAGTATCGTTAAGCGCACAAATACTCATCCTTCCTGTGAGTTTGTCACTTGCAATCTTTTACTCTTAAAGTCACCATGAAATCAAAATTGACTATTCTTATTTTTTAATGGAATATTACAGTATTTATTATGTATGATTTATTCATGCATGAGTGCTTTTTTAAAAAAAATAATGCCTTCATAATCTTAATTCAAAATAACTTCACCTCCCTCTTGCAATGACATCTCTTCTGTTCTCTGATGACGTGTTTACTGGTGCAAGGGCGGGACAACCTGTCACTCACATGAGATCACAGCAAACCACAACCATCTGATGATTTAATCAATTCCCGAAGGGAAAAATCCCACCCTACATGGCTTTAAAGGGATAGTTCACTCAAAAATTAAACTTCTGTCATTTACTCACCCCTTATGTCATTTCAAATGACCTTTTTTCTGTAGAAAGTTTAGCACATTCTCTGGGATGGTCACCATCTAGTTTCAGTGTATGGAAAAGTACAGTGTGACCATGTTAAATATCTCCTTTTGTGTTCCACTGAAGAAAGTAAGTCATACAGATTTTGAATGACATGACAGTGAGTAAATGATGGCAGACTATTCATTTTTAGGTGAACTATTATTTTAATGATAATGATGGGATGTTTAGTTTCCAAATTTAAAAAATTCTGAAAAAGAACAGGCAGATTTGTTGGTTTTAGCTTTACATAATGTGGTTTGCACTCTTGCCTTGTCATCCATGATGATTCTGGCAGTGCAGATGGTTGTGTCACTGGGTCATGCACAGGTCTGATTGGGTTACAGTAATTTGCAAAACACTGCAAAGAACTGCAGCCGCCATAATGATCAGAGAAAGAGAAGAGAGAGAACAGACAAGAATGTGAATGCAGACACTTCCCCTTTCCGTCTTACTCTGTGTGGGCCTAAAAGACATTTTAAACATTGTGATTTTCTGTCCCTCAGGTGCCTGAATCTCTATAATGAGATGGCTGAAAATGGGACAGAGTTAAAGTTTCCTTGAAGAACAGTGGGACTGTGGGACCAGCAAAATCAGAGCTCTGGAAATACAGGTCAGCCTTGCAGGCTTCCTTCTAATGTACTCATTGACCTTACTATAACAGAAATCTGCACATTAATGTTGTACTTTTTCAAAGGCAATTGAAAATTCAGATGTAATTCCATTATATTGTTGCATCCTGCAAATTCACAGGCAGTATTTGATTATGAGCGCTACATATATATATATATATATATATATATATATGTGAGATCTTATATGTAAAGATAATTTTTCATCAAGATATGTTGTAAATTTCCTACCGTAAATATATGAAAAAATAATTTTTGTGAGTGGATATTCATTGCTAAGGACTAATATTTTGATTTTTTTGCACCCTCAGATTCCAGATTTTCAAATCTTGGTCAAATATTGTCCTATCCTAACAAACCATACATCAATGGAAAGCTTATTTATTCAGCTTTGGTTGTACTATCCCTTTATGTATAAATATCAATTTAAAAAAATTGACCATGATGAATGGATTTGTGGACCAGGGTTACATCACATGTCTGTGATGGCAAAGCTGAATTTTCAGCAGCCATTAGTCCAGTCTTCAGTGTCACATGATCTTTCAGAAATCATTCACATATGCTGATTTAGTGCTCAAGAAACATCTTATTATTATCAATGTTGGAAACAGTTGTGCTGCTTGTTATTTTTGTGGAAACTGTGATCATTTTTTTTCAGGATTCTTTGATGAATAGTTCAAAAGAACAGCTTTTATTTAAAAATGGAAATTGTTGTTGTTGTTGTTGTTGGGATATATATGCATATAAATGTACATGATAAGCAGTAGAAGCAAATGGTTAAGAAGTTCTGTGGATGTGGCCAGTCCTCCCGCTGCAGTACTTCCTGCTACAGACACTCATCATGTTGAAGAAGTTGATCAAAAGGTCAAATTCCAAAAATTAAATCTAAATGCTTGATTCTTTATGCCTCAGAAAGATTTAAGAATCACCATTAACAGTGTCATTTACATCCTAAAGTCTCATCTTAATCCAATAAAAACACTTGCAGCGGTTCTCGCAAATTAAGAATGACATTCTAACTGTAAGTCGGAGGGAGTCTTTGCCAAGATGGTCTGGGTTTATTAAAACCCCCTGAGATTATTTTAATAGATTTTGTTTCAGTTCTGCAGAAGAGGCTTGAAAAAGCTTAGGTGAGTAAGGCTGTTCTTGCGAAACAGCCTCGGGTATGTAATACCAGTAGTTAAACACTTAGAACTAGGGGCCTCTGAGCGGTTTCCTCCCACACAGCTGAATGTGATAGAGTGTGTGCTCTACGTGCTCTTCAAGAGCACATACTGTTCAAGTAGGCCACTTTAATGTTTACATAGTGTGATGCACATGACAAATTTGAAAATATTGCATTGTATTTAGTTTTTGTATTAGATAATACAAAAACTCGTTTCTTTCAGCCTACCATCTTCATACTGACTGACTACTTTTCGTTCAGGGGCTGATAATGTGCAGCTTTAATTGTGCTTTAACTGGCAAGTTTACATGGAAAAACACATCTTTCATGCAAGAAACTCAAGTTGCCTCTCAGCATGTGTGGGAGCGTTTAATCAGGCGAAATGCTCTGACTCGTAAGACTGACGTGGAAATGATTCTAATATGACTAAGTCTGACATTCCCGGACCAGGCGTCTGACTTTGGCTTTTCCAATACGGCAGCTCACAATTGACGCAAATGACTGCAGCAAAATAGGCCAACGGATGCTCCACTCCCCTGAGCATGTTCCCATTTGTTCACAGCTCATTTTTAATATGAAAAGTAAAGGGATAATCGTTCTACAGTGAAATTGTGTCATTGTTGCTTTAAGAAGCTTTTTCTACCTGATAAGACTTTTTAAAATGACTTTTGTTGGTAACCTAATGGAGTTAATGATGCACATTTTTAGGTGTCCAGACAATATATTTTGACAATGTAGACTGCTAATTGTTGTATTTTAAATGTTTTAATTTTTTCTTTGATGACAAGGCAAGAGTGCAAACCACATTATGTAAAGCTAAAACCAACAAATCTGCCTGTTCTTTTTCAGAACTTTTTCTTGTTAGAGACAGTAGAGAGTTGAAATGGAATTATTGAGAAGAGATAGAGGGTTGGACTCAAACCACTGTTTTCCATTTGATCACCTTGGCTTAATGTGTTGTTGCTTACTGCTAGGTCACAGCTCCGACCTGGATTGTCTTTTAAAGACTTTAGATGTCGGTCTAGTTTACTTTGCTGCATTGTGCTATCGCACATTTCCAAATCGTCTGTTTATTTGTGTACATTTTTGTATGGCCAAATGTGTACCATGGATTTGGCCTTGTTTCCTCCTCTTTACTGCTGTCTCTCTTCAGGCAGCACATCAGAAGGTGAAGCTGAGCCTACTGTTATGTAACAATTATGAAATCTTTCTACCTATTTTTAGACTTCAATAGTGTCAAGTCTTTTAGAAATGATGATGAGCTGGTGTTGATCTTGGATCGCACTGATTTGATTGCATTAAAACTCTAATTTATGATGCTGTTATTTTAAAGATTTATTTATTTATTTATTTATTTTTGTTTTTGAGTGTGTGGTTGCGTAATGCCCTCTCTAGCTCAGCACAAAAACATGCCTTGACATCTCCATCTCTTCCACATAACAAACTCTAATTATTGCTAAACCTGACACCAGTGATTTATGAAGGATGACTTTGCAGATTTTATATCAGACTTGTATAAACAATTTCTACCTGTATCTTGCAAAACCTTGCATATAAAAACCCCCTATTTATTCAAATCCTTAAAGGGATAGTTCACCCAAAATGTAAAATTCTGGCATCGTTTACTCACCCTGATGTTGTTCCAAACCTGTATGAATTTCTTTCTTCCGTTGAACACAAAAGATGATATTCTGAAGACTGTTTTGTCCATATAATGAAAGTCAGTGGGGTCCAAAAATAACACACAGACTCCACTACCTTTCATATACAGACAAAACAAAACACTGAAACATTGTTTTTGTGTTCCACAGAAGAAAGTCATACAGGTTTGAAAGAGAGTAAATGATTACAATTTACATTTTTGGTTGTACTATCCCTTTAAATACAAATTCAGCAGTGCCAGTGGTCAAACAAACACCTTAGCCCAACTGTGACCTTAAATTTAAACCAAATCCTCACCAAAAACCTACTGTGCATGCTGTGTTTAATCTCTTACATTTATAATAGCCATAAAAGCAAACCAGCATGCCGTGTAATGGCTTTGAAAGATCTACAAAGGTCTACACTTACAACTTCATGTCGTATGAAGTGGGGAATGAGACCATTTACTGTTTTACTTTCCTGGAATTCCAGTGATGCAGATTTCTAGCCCTTTTCCAGAAACTCTTCAATGCTTCCATGATAATATAAACCCCCAAGTTTCGCTAGGACTGCAAAACAACCTGCCCCCTTCACCAGCAGGAGATGGAGAAACCCAGAGGAACATTTTACAGCTCAGATCTTGCTCTTTCATAGCCAATTAATGAATTTGTCTCAGATGTTTCTCCTTAAATTCTTTAGGAGCAATAAAAATAGACACAAATGATACAAAACTGTTAATGTGCAGCAAGAGACTACAGCTATAAAATGAACTTGAATTACGTAGTTTAGATCATTTGATCTTGGAAGAATATATTTTGCTGTCGTGGCAAATCTGAACCCAATTTGAGACATTATTCTCTTCTAAAAACTCCAGAAACAAATATAAGAAGCAAAATGAAAATCATTTAATCATGTCATTCCAAAACTGTATGATTTTTTTTCTGTGGAACATAAGAAGATATTTTGAGAAATATGGGTCATTCTTGGTCTACTATGGAAGTCAATGGGCTCCGATGTTGTTTGGTTCCCAGTGCTCTTCAAAATGCATACAGGGGTATGAGGTGAAGTAAATGATGACAGAACTTAAATTTTTTGGTTAAACTATCCCTATACGCAATTTGCAATGTATTTTTTCTTTAAAAGAAATCTCATTTTTGTTTTTATGTGGGAAGTGATGAAGAAAAATCTGAGGGAAAGAGCAACCACATAAGTGAAACAGAAATAGATGAAATGGAAAGAATAGGGAATCTGTGAGCGAGAGAATGAGACAGTGAGCGAGTTGGTGAATGAGAGCGAGGCAGAGAGAGATAGGCAGAAGGAACTTGCTGCCCCTGGTTGGTGTTGTGTAAGACTTGGCTGGCTGTAGCAGAATAACACTCTTATTCTCTCAGTGCTTTGAACTCTGGTACCCTACAGCTCCGACCACCCCTCTCTGCAACAGCAAGAACTCACACTGAGGTGCCCCTCTCTCTCTCTCTCTACCTCTCTCTCTCACTCTCTACCTCTCTCTCTCACTCTCTCTATCTATTTCCCTCTCCCCTTTCCTGCTGTGTCGCACTTCTCTTTCTCTTCCCATAAGTCGTATACCTCTCTGCTCCCTTCTCATTTGTCTTTCACTTTCTCCCACATGTAGTTTCCTGCTTCAGATGTGTTGGTGTACCTTGCGCATATGAAGAAAGTTTATAAGGTTTTCTGTCCTGTGGACTGGCGTGCACAGCTTCTTCATCTGGTAAGAACCACCTGCATCATGTCTGTGCCATGCAAATGTGTTTTATTATAGTTTTTTATGGGGATGGTTTCATGCTGCATGCATGTATTTCAGGTTGCATCTACCTAAAGGCTAGTGTAATAGTGTTTTTTCTGGTGAGAGTGGTTGTGTAACCCACACATTGCTTCCTTGTTGCATATGCGCCTGTAAACAATGTATGTTGTTGAGGCTGAAAGTGAATCCACGTGCGTGTGATGGTTTCACAGCAGTGTTTGGGGTCTGCAAGTGTGTGTCTGTGTTGATTCGAATCGATAACGGGTGATGTTTGGTTCCGTGCTGTCTGTATGTATGTATGTGTGTGTGTGTCAGAACGGCACATCGTGTTTGGGATCGGTTGTCATTTCACGAGGCTTTTGGAATGAACGAACCCGTTGACCCGCGGTTTCGCTGAGGACACGCCCCTCTCTTACGCACGCACGTACGTCTCTGTCTTGTTGTTGCTCTCTCTCTGCACCTTGTGTTTTTCTCCTCGTCTTGCTCCATCGCCGCATTTTATCCTCTATCGCAAAAATGTTTACGTTAAGCTTCTGTTTTGACATACAGGTGTTGGCACGGCCACAGACAGATGCTTCAAACATCTGGTAGGTTTTAGGGAGGGCTGACTAACTGAATATCCCTCTGCGTCACACGCGCGCTACGCAGTTGCTATGTTTCAGTTGGCACCGTCTCTAGATTCAAGTGCTGAAAGAATGTACTAGAAACTTCCTCTGGAAAGAGAACTTTCCTGCCCTAAATGTAATCCGAGAAGGTTTAGTGACTTGTTTTTTACGGTTTGGCATGTTGTTAGGTTTTTCTTGTTATCTTGCTAGAACTGCAGCGACATCGTGTGGTTGGTTATGTAACAGACGAACCCAGTGACCCCTCGGATTCATTGAGGTTTACTAGGAACTGATAAATTAAGCTAGTCATGCATAGTCTTTAATTAACACTAAGCTATATATATATATATATATATATATATATATATATATATATATATATATATATATATATATATATATATAATTACACACACATATTTAAAAATAAAAACATGAATCTATATTAGGGATATTAAGTATATCAACACTATTGTCGGACATTTAGGGTATTTGTTTGTTTGTTGTTGTGGTCCGATATTTGATATTTATTGGCTGATATTGTTTCTGCGTATTTTAAGATAAGTATTTCTATAATCTAGCACTGATTTAGAAAGATAATGGTGGATTATGTCAAATATTTAATGAATGGGTCGTCACTCCATCTCAAGGACTATCTAACCAGCGTCCCAGATGCATTTATTGTTATAAGCACTTTTTTTTTTTTTTTTTTCCTAATTCAGAAAATATCTTTTTTTTTTCAATAGGAGATTTTGAAAGGAATATTTGTTCGTGTTTTATATTGTTTATTATACTGTTAAGATTTCTAAATTCATTTAGCATAAAAACAGTTTATTGTTTTAGTTGCTGGTTATGTATTTATTACATATTAAAGCTGAAAATAAACAGATTTAGATTTTAAGATTTAGAAAATATTAAAACAGACATATAGAACTTCATTCTGTTTTGTTTTCCTTCAACTCTACATAATGTCCAGAAGATGGCGCCATAGACCAGTGTGAGTTGTTGGCCCTGTTGTTACTAAAGAGTCCAGATGTTATCTGAGACAGACACGATTTTGCTCCACATTGTTTAAGAAATGAATCGACCTTGTTACCTGTTGTGTCCTGAAACTACTAAAGGAGACTTGTTTAGATTTTCAACATGGATTTCTCTTATATAGAGAAATAATTCTAGCTTTTAACCTGTGAAGGTGTTGTCTGACCTGCATTCAGCAGTCATGTGTTCCTGTTGGTCTTTTGTGACGCAGAGCAAATGTACTTTGTTGGATAACGTAATGGCACGTCTCCAGTCATATGATACGCACTGTGTGATATGTCATTTCTCGCTATATATTTCTGTGAACAGAAATGAATACTAGTAGTTCATTATTGAGCTTAAACACATACATTGCTGGAAGTAAAAGTTTTAGTACAGGTTCTGAGATATCTGGGTGAATCTTATGAAACCTGTCAGAAATATCTGGGTCATCCAGATTACACTTTGCATAAAGAAAAAAAAAATTGAATCAGTTATTTTTATTACAGTTAAACGCCTTTGATGCTTATATTGCAAATTCATTATCATATTAATTTACATTTTAATTTGACAGTGCATTTTGAATATTTTCATTTTTTTCCACAAATGTTTGAGATCTGCTGTAATTTACAAAAGAAAAATTATAATGGTATTATTTGAATTGTTAAGTACAGTTGTAAACAAGTATACATCATGGTGGCATCGCCTGATATTATTACTTTTTTTTTTTTTTTTTTTTTTTAAGTTTTGGACAGGTTTCATTTCTGTTTTTCACAGTATTAAGTATGGAGGAAAATAATAATCTCACAAAAAACTACAATGATTTTACTTTCTTTATGAAAACTACAGTGTCTTATTTAGTCTCTTTTTTTTAAGGTGAAATATAACCTGAACATTTTCCTCATTCATCATCATTTAGTGCTGTTTACTTTCACTACCAATTTGGATGTTTTCTGAGCATCAATGACTGTTTTATCCACCGAGTTTTGATTAAGTGATTAAGGGCACACATTTAGGTCTCGCTGTTGTCCAGCAGAGGGTGAAGGGTATAATTATTTAAAGAGGACCTGATGTCAATTCAATCCCACTCTTGTGAAGTCACTCTTTCCTAATCGAGCTGTCAGTCCATCAGAAATATGGAAAGGATACATAAAACTGTGATGAAAATGTTCAATATAAATTTATGGAGTTGTAAGTTTTTACTGGCCTCTAATGAATGACAGGTGACCCATATCGCCAGCTCATTCAAAGCTGCAAAAGACCGTTACTCACTGAACGAGCGCTGTGATAAAGGTCTTTATGAAGTTCTCGTGATTTGTTTCTAATGGCTGTTTTGTCTAGTATCTCAGAGACTCGTGTGAGTCACAGTTCGACCCCAACATCTCCCTTTGTGTTTCTCAGTGGGAGGCAGGACCACGTGTACTCTACCCCCTCGCAGGAAAGTCACTTGTTATAACTTCAACCAGCGGGCACTTTTATGGACCTTAGAACTGGACTGTGATGTCCACGGTGTGTGTTTTATATATGTATAATATATAATATATATATATATATATATATATATATATATATATATATATATATATATATATATATATAAAGTATAGGTTATACTATAATATAATATTTATAATTACCGTATACCGTAGTGTTTACATGACACTCTAGTACTTTATGAAATACCATGTCCAAAAACCATGGTATTATCATAGCACCATGTTCAAAAAACACAGTAGTAGTGATTTTCGTGAATATATTGCTGTCAGTAATTGCTGTTGTCATTGCATTTTTATGGTCAGTTTGGAAATTACCAACAAATCAACAACTTTGAGCATAAAAACATGAAGGCATTGTATTTCAGCATTTACACATGAATGAAAGCCGTCATTTAGGCAATCCCTCATAAAAGAGAGAGCGATGGACTGTGTGTGTGTGTGTGTGTGTGTGTGTGTCAGTTTTCCTCCAGCTATTTACATAGTGTGTTCCTACAATGTCATTTTGCCGTAATCAGCTTTGAAACACATTTGTGAAGGATGTGAAGGAAAGGGCTAATAGTCCATTTGAAATAAGGCACCTGGCATCCACCAATAAAGAAAGTACACCGCAATTCTCTATATAAAGTTTTACACTGATTATAGAACGTGATAAATGTGTTTAAGTGTTCACAAATTAACCCTTAAATAAAATAGCAGTTGGTTACCTGAAGCTGTAACAATATAAATGTCAGGGTTGGGTCAGTGTACAGTGATATTATATTTCATATCATGTTCCAATAGATTTGGTGTGTCGCTGTTTATTCACAAACATTCGATTGCACTTAGCCGAAAAATGAATAACATGTTATGTACTTTTTGCACTTAAAATATTAATTTATACACAAGATACTGTTGTAAAGAGTGAAAAGATTTTTTTTTTCTAGTCTATGTTTATCGTGTTTTGACATGTATAAGAAAAGCTTCAAGAGACTAGTTTCTTCTGTGATTCAGTGTTTTATGTTTGGTGCTTTATTGTTCCACCGTCTCAAACTTAAATCCTTAAAATTGAAATATAATTAAAATATAAATATTAAAATACATTTGGACAAAAATGCACAAGTTGGTTAAAATATTTTACAGAACAATTAGCTATTTGTTTTTAAACAGTTAGTCTAGCTGTTCATTAACTTGCACGAACACACACATTTCTCTTGCTAAATGTGGCTGTGCCATAAAAGAATTTTAATTGGTTTCAAATGACTAGACGCATTTCAGCCAAACTCTAAACATTGCATAAAACATTTAGAATTTTTAAAAGTAAGGGAAAAAAAAAACTATATTTGTTTAATGTCAGATTTTATTTATTTATTTTCATTTTTTGCATTTTGAGGTTATCCCCAAACTTTGCTAACTTCTGGGCATATTTTCAAATAAATTTGTCTAGGCTGGAGACACACACACACACACACACACACACGTGTCTGGTTCACTATCCTTGTAGGGACTCTTCATAGACGTAATGGTTTTTATACTGTACAAACTGTATATTCTATCCCCCTACACTAACTCTACCTATAAAACCTACCCATCAGAAAACTTTCGGCATTTTTACATTTTTTTTTTGTTTTTGTTTATTACATATTTTTTTTTTGTTTATTAATCCATTTCCCCCATGGGGACTGCTGGCTGGTCCCCACAATGTAGGTGATTTCAGATTTTACTATATCCATGTGGGGACCATATACACTTTATATTACACAATGTAATTTAAACCTGTACTCACACACACACACACACTGATGTTTGTTTCACTATATCAGTGAAGACATTGCACAGACTTTCATTGATTTTATATCAGTTTAATGATATTTTCTATCACTTAAGCCAACTCTTACCCCTAAACCTACCCATCACATAAAAGTGCAAAACTAGATTTAAATAAAAACATGTTTTGGCCAATTTATAAGCCTTTTTAACTAGTGAGAATGAGTAAAATGTCCTCACTAGTAGGTTGTCATGATATTTCATGAGTAAGTGATATTTGATATTTGCATATATTAAGTGAGGACATTTGGCCCTCGCAAGTATAGCTAAACCTGTACACATGCACGCGTGCACACACAAGTACAAAATTACACACATTATTTACCATGATCCAGATTGTGAAGCCCACCTCACTGTTTTGAGAAATTCTTTTTGTGTCTGACATGAACTTTACTTAATTATACCAAGTCCACTTGCAGTCCTAAACGTAAACACCGCTTCCCAGGTGCACACAAATACACACTCAGATCCCTCACCCCTCCCTGTCCCCTCAATCGCCTCACAATGGCATTGTAATCAAGCGCGTCATTCATGATTGTGGGCGGGTTTGAGCTCTGAGTCAGATCTGTACCTGCTCAGGGCCGTGAAACCGCATTTGAGACACGAAAGGAAACGGCCAATTTATACGGGTGATGTGACAGGTGTAAATGTGTACAGACGTGCCTATTTATGTGTTAAAGGTGAAGCGTTACTGATGTTTGACACGAGGTCTTAAGATACCAATATCTTTTTCTCTCAAATTTAATTGTTTTTTTTTTTTCTATTTGTGCTAAAACATAGACAAAAGATCCTTTTTCTATCTGAAGAATCTTGTTTATGGCATGAATGAAACAGGCGTTTTCATTGATTCATTTTCTCATTCACCAGAAGGGCGATGACGTGACACTCATCCCACGTCTGACTTACTGCTGATAAAACAAAAGGGACATTTGTAAATAGCCTCTGTGTTTGTGCATGTGCATGTGTGAGTATGTTGAACTGTTCTACAAGATTGTAGGTTTCTAGTAGGCGTTCTTTTTCTGCTGTTGTACGCAAATTAATTAGGTGCTTATTTGCATGTATTGGAGCTTATTTGGTCATAATTGCTTTGCAATGTATTTATTTTTAATCTTGCAAATGTTAATTAATATCTTTTACATTACATAAATATCATATTATATTACCACAGCTAAAATGTTCAATTAAAACATTTCTCTTTTTTGTGTTTTCCACCTATGAGCTTAGCGTAGCGCTAACATTATAGGAAAAGCTCTTTTGATTATCTAGCACAAGATAATGTATAACATTTTTGATTGATAAAGGGGGATAGGATCTGCAAGCGGTTGTTTTGCGTGACACTAAACATTGCCAACTCTCACTGGAAATGAATGATGTTCTATTGCTGCAAATAGCTTTCCTTTTTTTTTCCTTTTTTTTTTTTTTTTATTAAGTAAGGGTTTAGTAAGAAAAAACCTCTAAATATCATCTGAATCATAGATTATAGGCTGATCTTGTTTACATCCTGTAGCCCTTTAAAAGATTATTCAGTAACACTTTATATTAAGGTTTCATTTGTGAACATTAGTTAACTAAATGAGTTAACATGAACTAACAATGAACAATTTCTACAGCCTTTTTTAATCTTGTTAATTTCAACACAAAGTTGTATCTGTTAACATAAGTTATATGCACACGAACAAACAAAAATTATTGTATTTCTGTTAACTAGCTTTAACCAATATTAATAAATGCTTAAAAAATACATATCGCTCATTGTTTATGTTAGATAATGCAGTAATGCTTTACAGTAAGGTTTCATTAGTTAATAACTACTTTAGTTACTAAGAATTAACAATACTTATACAGCATTTATTAATCTTAATGTTAATTTCATCATTTAATACATTATCAAAATCAAAATTTGTATTTTTTAATGTTAGTTAATGCACTGTGAACTAAAATGAACAATGATCGACTGTAACTAACATAGATTAATAAATACTGTAATAAATGTATTGCTCATTGTTAGTTCATGTTCATCAATACATTAAGTTATGTAAACAAATGAGACCTTATTGTAAATTGACTTCACTTTTCAGTTGCAGTTCTTTATCAATTTCTAAAACCAACTGCAGACCATTGTCTCAAAATATTTGTAAGAACATACTCCAGTTGCTAGAGAATCTGTTTCTTTGCCGTTCTGAATAGGAGAGTTGGCAGTTCTGTTCATGATGAGGCCAATAAATTATGAATTACAAAGGCGTTGGTGTTTGTGCTGCTTGATGTCTTTCTGAAGCAGGACACTCCCTTCCCTCCCGACAGATCAAAACAAATTAGGGCATAAATGGCTGTACTTTTAATTGTCTTGAAATCGTGTGATGCATTAAAAAGACCATATGTGAATGTAACCAGTCAATCAATTCACATTGTGTCTGTTTAAATGCCAATAATAGTCATAAGAATTGTTTGAGGCCTGTCTCGTCAATGTCCTCACCTAATTGTCCTTGGGCTGGACAGCATGTGTATGTTCCGGTGGCATTGCAGTGGGTGGAGGAACTAGAATGAGATCATGTGGTTGAAAATCCCACATTGATAAATCATGGGCTAACCTTCACACACACACACACACACACACACACACACACACACACACACACACACACACACACACACACACACACACACACATATATTATTTCAACCCAGGGGACGCTGTCTCATAGTCACCGAAACACACACATACACTGTCTCTCACTCCAGATTGCAATTCGAACATTCTCCGTCATCAGCGATTGATCATGCAGTCCAAAGTGATTTGGATGATGTTTCCTACACACATCAAGTACAAATGAGTTTCACAGAAGCTTTGCGGGTGCCAGATGACCTCACTGGTAATCTAAAGTCCAAGCATCCAAGCTTGATTTAGAGCTTAGGTTATTTTTTTTACCTTACCTTTGCATACTTGAAGTGTATGTGTGTGTTTGTGTATGTGGAGAATTTTAAAGTCAAGTAATCAATACATTTTTCCACTGAAGTAAAACAAAACATGAACACTCGGACTGTTTTAAGTTTTGTCAGTTATTGTATATTGTCTGTTATATTATTATATTATCAACCTAATTCATGCTTTCGATGCTGGATCAATCTACTTTGAAAACAACAGGTTGATTCAGTTATAGTAAACGTAATAAGTAATAAATAAAATAAAATAATAAAAACATATTTTTTTACCATAAATATTACACATTTTTAACAAACTAATAAAGTTAATGTGAGCATATTTGTCAATGGTCTGTCATACATAAATTAAACCGGGTAAGATTTCTGTATGTAAAAAAATTGCATAGTTTATTATTAACTATTTGCATCTCTTTAATTTTGCTTAAATCATAAAATCATATTTGCTTAAATATTTAAATCATATCGAAATGCATTTATTCAAATCATCAAAAAACTGTTAACTGAGAAAACAAAGGTATTGCTTTATTTTAAGGTCACACATTACTACATGTACTTACTATAGTAATAACAGTAAATTATGCAAAATTACAAGTAATTAAACCTAAACCTGACCCTAAATGTAACTCTATAGTAACTATGTAGTTAATTAACATTACTCAGTACTCACTTAAGTAAGAACAATGTAACTATGTCACCTTAAAATAAAGTGTAACCCAATTAAATGTATTCAGTTTATAAGTATGAACATTGTTTAAATATATGGCTAGCTGTGGAACAAGCAATATTCAGTGAAAATGTATGTTACCCGTTTCATTTATGTATGACTGATAAATATGCATCACCATTAAGTTAATTAGTTAGTTTATTTTTAACTATGTTAACTGTGTAATCCAAAAGGATGGAAAATTTGGTTACACTTTATTTTAAGGTGTCGGTATTACTGTGTAATTATACATTTAAGTACTAATTAATAATAATTAACTAGATGTACTTACTGTAGGGTTAGGGTTAGGATGAGGGTTTGGTTTAGGGTTAATTGCATGTAATTATGCATAATTTATATAGTTATTACTACAGTAACTACATGTACCATGTGTAACAATGGCACTGTAAAATAAAGTGTTACCGAAAATGTATATGCAATTCCAATACATAAATCTTTAGTTTAGGCCTATATATTTGTTTGTTGTTTTGGGCTGATTTATAGGACGGCCAAGTATAGACAGGAAAGTGGGTGTGAGATGGGTAGTGGGAATATGACATGGAAGTCAGACTTGATCCTGCAACCTACCATAGCTATGACAGTGATTTTTTTTTTTTTTTTTTTTTCACTTGAATAAAACTGGTATATTAGGTATCATATAATGTTTTTTATTGATGTTTTATCCTATGTTTGTTTTTCTTATTATACATGTGCTGTATACAAATTGCCCATGTGGTCAGGCATTTTCCCCCTCCTGTTTCCTTAGAGATTTAACAAACATTAAAAAAATCTAATGGGCTTAATAGAGAACATATCTCTCAGATTAGCTATAATATATCACTTTCATTTTTCATAGCTACACATCATTTGAGCCCAGCAGTTAGAGAGCAGCCGTTTGGCAGTTCACAGATCATAAGGGAGGGCTGCCAGACCCCACGTCCTTCCCTCCCATGTGGCAGAGTTGGCTGCATCTTTACCCTGTTTGAATGTGTGTACACTTTACTAGTGATCTCGCCTGTCTTTATTGCACGGCCCGGGTTTCTGTGGGCCGCCACAAGAATGTCCGCTATTTTCTTTCCATTATCCCATGGCTTAGACTCCTGGACCGGTGTTTGGTGCAGACGGGCTATTGTGGAAAAAAAGACAAGTATCAGGCCATTTTATAGACTTCACAGTTGCTGACATAATTCAGCTATTTTTTTTCCGCTGTGGAACGTCAGGGAGGGTAAACGGCTCCCTGTGTAGAGGCCGTTATCCGAACAGCCCTCTTGTCTCTTGTTTTCCTCGCATCTTCTCACATTCACTCCCCTTTTCTCCACTCATCCCCTCCTCTTCACCTCCTCTTGTCTTGTTATTGCTAGACTATTACAAACTCTCACTCAGATTAAGAGCCAAGTGCCTGGTTCTTAATTTCTTAGGCCAATTTAATTTGTTACTTATAAATGTAGTATATAGCGCCACATGGCTGCTGCGAAACATAGATTTACACCAGACTCAGAATCTTAATTCTGTATGTCATATCAAAGGTAAATGACAGTAGGGTAAGAAAAATGTATTTAGACATGCATTTTATTTAGAAAAATTAACTTAAATATATATGTTCTTTAAAAATAAGTTTAAATCTCCTTTATAAACAAGATCAATTTACTTTCAAAATTGTGTAAGATGTTTTGCATTGTTGCTGTACTTCATAAACATTTTTTTCTAATGTAATGCTTGTCTAATAATTATGCATGCCATTTTAATGTCTTATGTTAATTGAGAGAAGTTCCTTTGTCACACAAGAGACGGCAAAAAAATGAAAAAGTTGGTAAACATTTACTGCGCCTACAATATATTCATACATTTTGTGGGGTGCAATAGTCCACTAGTAAACATGCTTCTATTTTGCTTTTGTTTTTTTGTTTTTGTTACAAATTATATTATCAGAAAAGTTAAAAAAAAATGCACTTGAATTTCACAGTGTCTTAGTATTTGTTTTTTCCACAGCAGCACTAGCTGCATGAAAGTTTGTGTAAAGATTGTGTTATCAATGGAAATAAGAACATATGATCTTTTGGACGAATAATCAGAAGTTCACATGATCGGTGTGACGAATGTACTTTATTATTGACCTGAAATAATCATAAATTTCTGGTAACACTTTACAATAAGGTTCGTTAGTTAATGTATTAACTAACATGAACCATGAGCAATACATTTGTTACTGTATTTGTTAATCTTTGTTAACGTTAGTTAATAAAAATCAAGCTGTTTTTTCATCAAGCTGTTAGTTCACAGTGCATTAACTAACGTTAACAAATACAACTTTTGATTTTAATAATATGTCAGTAAATGTTTAAATTAACATTAACTAAGATTAATCAATGCTGTAGAAGTTCATGTTAACTAATGTAGTTAACTAATGTTAGCTAATTAACCTTATTGTAAAGTGTTACCGAATTTATATATAATCAAATGTCCTAACTGTTCTTAGTTTTATATCTTTTAATATTCTAAAACTTTTAAACCGGTTTATTTCTTGTTTTAAATGGAAAAAGATTATTGTGGTCTCTTTAGAACCCACTGTATATGAATTTGAACTTTAATTCTAGATATTGAAAAAATCTAGAATTAAATCTGTTCATAGACAGAAGTTTTTCATCAACTACCTGTATACAGAGTAAAGACATTTATTTACTGTTATTATAACTTAAGTTTATTCATTCATTTAAGTAAACACACCTATCTTCTATTCACAAGTCTGAAAAGTTACAAAAAGTTTAATACATGTTCTGCTCTATTTGTTCATCTACCCACTATATATTATTTCTACACACAGATGGTATTTCAAAACAGTGAGACATCTGAACAAGAAGTTGAAAAGAACAGCAGGTTAGAGGCAAACACTTCTAATGCACGCATAGAGTCAGAAATACTCGCCGTTTCTCACATTTAGTCACTTTAATTTTTTTTATGAGTTGTCTCACTTTTACAAGCAGAATCATCCAAGTCATTCTGTGCATTTTGATAGTAATACTGAATTATTATGTTTAACTACATCTGTTTCTTTTTCTCTCATTATCACAGTTTCCTTTTTTAAAAAGTAAAATCTTCATTGTTAGGCAATTACAACATCTTCCCTTCATTTGGCGTAATGGCCGTTGCGACAATTCCTCTCTAAGGTAGAAACTGCACCTCAGAATCACTCACATTGTTGTGTAATGCTCACAAACACATTAGATTTGAGGAAGCTCTTGCCTTTGCTCAATATCAGGAATACTCTGACTCATTAAGGCCTATATGAAAACCCTGGAAAATGAGTGACAGTTTGGTATGATTTCTCTGATGATTCAGACTCCAAAAAGCATTCCTGACTCGAAAGGAATATGCCCGCCGGTGTTAATGCCATTGTTAAAGGATCTGTTTCTCTGTCCTGGTTTAGTTCTGATGGTTTTGCCCTACTTTGTACCGGAAGTCAGGTCCCCACCCTGTTTCAAAAGGCCTTTTCAGCATTCAATTGCATAATCCTTCACTGGCTTGTTTGTAGAAAGTGCGTCAGCGAGCACTCCTCTTTTACACCCTGTTAAATAACCATTCAGTCATAAACAAACTACCTGAAAGAGCCACGTTTGTTTACACAATAAAAAGGCCGGTGGTGTTGAGCCGTGCAGAAGCATGTGAATTCTGTGTCGGAGAATATATCGTCAATTCAAATATTGTGCTCTTTCTGATTTGTTGGGACAGGCTGGATGTTGGTCATCAGCTGTGCGTGTGTGTGTAAAGATATGTTGAGACAAGCTTGGGATTTATCATCAGAATTCCGTTCTATCCTTCATGTGCTAAGTCATTCGGATATTTTCCCGTCTCCTTTCGGGAAGAAACACGGCAGAATCAAAACAAACATGGCCAGCTGCAGCTGTGCTTATGTAAAATTAATAATAATATCAGACGAGAATTTAACCATCACTGTAACTCTTTAACATCTTCTCTGTGGTACATATATTAGAGCAGGGGTTTTCAAACTTTTTGATGGCAATGACCCTCTAATGTGATGATCCTCTTGTGAAAGAAGTGTAAAACCCATTTATACTGTATGGAAAAATATACACTCTAAAAAATGTCGGGTTAAAAACAACCCAAGTTGGGTTAAATATGGACAAACCCAGTGTTTTGGTTGCTTTGACCCAGCGGTTGGATTAAAGGGTTAGTTCACCCAAAAATGAAAATTCAGTCGTTAATTACTCATACTCATGCCGAGGGTGAGCCATTGGATTTTATCAGAAATATCTTAATTTGTGTTCCGAAGATGAACGAAGGTCTTACGGGTGTGGAACGACATGAGGGTGAGTACTTAATGACAGAATTTTCATTTTTTTGGGTGAACTAACCCTTTAAATGTTTGACCAACCTGCTGGGAAGTTTTATTTAACTCAACTATTGTTTAAAAATTACTATATGGCGGGCTTAAAATGAACCCAAAATAGGTTGGAAATTAAAAATCATACACATAATTACTAGAGGCAACAGTAATAATCAAAAGGTGAACATGTATTAATAAGCAATTTAATAAATGTTTATTATTTAATTATTATTTATTAAACTTATTAATAAATATTTAATTTAATGTTAATTTCCAACCTATTTTGGGTTCATTTTAAGCGATCAGTATAGTAATTTTTAAACAATGGTTTAAAAAAAACTACCCAGCAGGTTGGGTCCAACATTTAACCCAAACACTGGGTCAAAACAACCCAATTGCTGGGTTAGTCCATTTTTAACCCAACTTGGGTTATTTTTAACCCAGCATTTTTTTTGTATGTGTGTGTCTACTGTGTATACTGTGATATTGTAAAGAAACCAAATAATAATTCATGCATTTAAATAAATTGCTTTTTATATTGCAAAATGTTATCTGGAAAAAATGAATCTAATTAAGTTGACAGAGAGTCGGAAAGCAATTGAAGAATTTTCAGAAAACTATATGCTGAATTTTTTTTTTCTTCCCTTAAAAACTAGTTTATGTAAAAAAATTGTTATTTTACTTACATTACATATATAATATTAATATCTTAAGTTTGCATGTCAGCTTTTGTAAATTACATTTTGTAAAATCTTTTTTTCCCTTTTTTTAAAAAAAGTTTTTTTTTGTTGTTATTTTTTTCCTCCAAGGAACCCCTTTGTTGGTTATCAGTTCCAGTTTGCAAGTATCATAAAAGTACATCCTGCCTCAAAGTACCATAAAAATACCTTGGGGTGTAAATGTGGTAATCATTCAGTGGCATCTTTAAAAGATAATATGCATGAAAAGGAAACAATCTTTCCAAGTATTATGCAAAGATAAGTTTGTTAGAAGATTAACAACAGCCTCCTCTTTTTATGTTTATGAAATTTTATTTTTAAATTTGTTTAATGTCGACAAAGGTGCACTGTATTGCTTTTTATTGAGTTACCAGTGTCCCAGTGTTGACGATAAAGGCCATTGCTAGTGCCCGGATTCACAATTTAGGGAACTAGGTGGGGTAATGAGAGCTTCATCTTAAGGTCATGGGGTCACTGCATCATCTCCCCTCCCACTCTCACCTTGCATACCTTAAATGGAGCAACAGTTGGCTGGTGACACATCATTTCTGTATTTGTGATATGAATGGATTGCAGAGAAGCAGTAAATGTGTGTGTTCCTGTGCTTTTGTTGTGTGTGTGTGTGTGTGTGTGTGTGTGTGTGTGTGTGTGTGTGTGTGTGTGTGTGTGTGTATAAAGGAAAGTTCTCTGATGCTCATTCATGCCTTTTTGTCAGAATGAGTTTGACACAGGTGCAGGACTCACCCTTAGTAACGGCCGTTTCTTCCCCAGAGTTTCTTTTCCTCCTTTTATCGGGGGCTCGTTTCTGCCCCCTTGGGTTTCCAATTATCACCCCCCTCCATTTCTGTCTCCCACTCATGTGTTACAAGGGTCAGTGATGTGACTCTCATTTTTGTCTCAATCTAAAAAAGTTATTCAATTGCAATTCATGCAAAACATTACAGCATTACACCACCATGATTTGACATGTTTTACCACTTTGTTGTTTCATTTAAAGGCTGAAAAATTTGGAAAACTTGTGTGAAAAGTTGGTGTGGCATCACCAAACATGCTATTTTATTGTAATGTGACAAGAAAGATATAAAGCAGGGAGAACACATATAGACCCTCATCACTGTGATTATCAAACATTCATTTGTAAAAAAAAAAAAAAAGAAAAAAAAAAGACACTTCTATGTATTTGTGATGCAAGGACCGTGTTGTAGTTCTTTAGTACTTAATTATTGTACTACATTTTCAGAATTATTACTTTTTTGGAACAAAAGATTATTCTATGGAGTCAACACAAATTACATTTCTTAAAAAAAAAAAAAAAAGGTGTGTTTAAATCTGATTTTTAAAAGATTTTTAATCACTAGACCAATGTGCTTAGTGGTGAGATAAAAGTAAAACAAAGGGATAAAGAAAAAATAATTGCATATTAAAAAAATGTAAATAATATTAATTGTTAATATTAATATTCAACTTGTTTATTTAGAGACCAGTTCACCCAAAATGAATATTCTACCATCATGTCTTTGGAAACCATGTGGCTCTTTTGAAACACAAAAGGAGTTATTTATAGCAGAAAGTCCAAGCTTCTTTTTTTTGTACAATGAAAGTGAATGGTGACCACAACTGTCAAGCAAGATTTTCAAAGCAAGATTCTGACTTTTTAAAAAATAAAATATAAAAATTAATAACTTCTTCAGCTTCATCAGACTTGAAATGCTTTAGAGCTTCACAGCCCCTGATTCCCATTCACTTTCACAGTGTTGAAGGTAACAGCTCAAACATTCTGCCTCTATTTTAATGGTCGACATAAGTAAATGATGACAGAATTTTCTTTCTTTCTGTTTTTTTTTTTTTGTGGTTTTTTTTTTTTGGTATCCAGTCTTTTTAATATGAAAAATTATTTGTTTACGCCTGTCCAGAACCGTATTTGCCTTCTTTTTGCCTCTTAATGTAGATTAGAAATCATTCATCGTACTTGCCTGTTTCTAAAGTACTACTAATAATCATCTCTCTTTGTCTTACAGTGTCGTCGCCCATGTGAGTGTAACTCACCACCAAACCACTCTACACTGACCAGATCTTCACTGCAGAAGAGTCACACAGCAGCCTGGAGGCAAGGAAATCTGACCTTTTGTTCAAAGGGGTTCATATGGTCAAGTTTGCCACAATATTAGTGACCTATGAATAGTGAAATATTTCTTACTCATTTTATGTCATAAAGTTTCTTTGTATTGAATTTGTCAGAAACCCCACAAATTTGTTCATTTCAAGATTTAAATTCCACATGTTCACTGTAGTCTCAGACTTTTGGACCACAACATATTTTGGCTGGTTCGATAATGCGTTTAGCTACCAATAAGCTTTTTGAACATGTTAAAATTCATTCAGCAGATTCAAAACCAGCAAAGAACGGCCCAAAAAAAAGGCTGCAGATTCTGTCTGGGCCTGCTTATGATACATGGCCCAGTTTAATGTTAATAATACTAAGGTCTGATTTCATTGAGGTCTTTTTTTCTGAATGATAAGTATATGCGGTGGGGAAATAACCTGTCAATGTTTGTGAATTTCCCTGCTGCTACTTACTAGTGGTTTCACACTTCTCACACCAGACATGTGGTTTAGCATTTTTTTTTTACTATGAGTAGTACAGCCTGTTCCTTAAAACACGCTCTCCTCCAATCGTATGCGCATATGCGCGACCCAATGAGGAAGTGATTCTATTGACAAGGCAAAGATGGTACAAGCTGATCTAGAAATGTTCTTACCCTCTTCCTGGCACTCACCTCAGTTATTACGTGCATATACACAGTGTTTGCTTACGTTGTGCTTACTGTTGTGGCTTTAAACCTTAGGGCTATGTACGTTGTCCTGTTATCATTTCTGACTTACTGAATCTTTATATTATACATCTACATTTTTAAAGCTAAAATAAAGACCAACATGTTTCCCAAAAATTCTTCCTTGTTTTAAATAATTGGAGAAAGATGATTATCTTTAGTTCCGGAAGTATGTGCCGATAATACGCCTAGTATGCGTAAATCGCTGATTGGCTGATTATGACCTCTATCTTCAGTCCAAATGCATGTGTTGCTTTCTT
Source organism: Ctenopharyngodon idella (assembly GCF_019924925.1). NCBI lineage: Eukaryota > Metazoa > Chordata > Actinopteri > Cypriniformes > Xenocyprididae > Ctenopharyngodon > Ctenopharyngodon idella. Next base: position 37,437,310 of record NC_067229.1, on the reverse strand, counting down.
AGAAAATTCTGGGGAAGGTTTAATTACAGAGAAAAACAGCACTTGCGAATGTGAGAAGAAATAACGAGAAGCCTCCAGTAAATGATGCTCTTGAGCTATTTTTCCACTCAGAAATAGGAAGTGCACTTGAATATGTGACGTCAGTATCACGTCATGTCTGTCAACACTTCATGTGCAAAATAGATCTTCTCCAGAACTGTTTAACAACTTTTAGACATGCACAGAGAGCACTGATGACCTCTTTCTTGCTTTCGTGAAATAACTGAGATGTTGTTGCTGTTTAACAATAAACAGTAAAGTAATATCCAAAGCATGAGATGTATATATTAGTGTAACAATATATCGTGTCACAGTGTATTGCAATATAAATATGCAACTGTATGTATCTTGGACAGTGACAATATGTATTGTGTATAGTTCACCCAAAATTAAAATTACTGTGGGGGAGTGGGAGAATCAAGTTTACATAGTTTTAGTGTCAGGACTACGTTAAACTACTATATGTAAGGTTGAATATAATGTATGATAATGCAATGGGGGAATATATGTGGGTCCTGATAATGCTGAATGTCTTATGTTACCAGTAAAAGTGGCCTACATTATTTTAAAAATATCTAGTCAGTGACAGAGTGCAATACTCTAAAATAATTCTGTATTTTCAGCTTCAGAGTCATGAATATTTTTATTCTGGTATCAGCATTGTCCTGTGTTATCAGCACTGAAGTCCAAGCCTATTCATTTCCACCCCCAGTGTAATAACAAATTTAGCATTTTAATCAAAAGTAAAGTTTTTTTTGTTAACCATTTACCATTAGTTTTGGAGTATCGCAATAATATCGTATCGTGAGTTCAGTATCGCGATATGTATCGAATCGTGTCATGAGGGTATCGTTACACCGCTAGTGTATATATATAAATTTATAACTAATCTTGAATTCATAGAAATAGCTAGTTCCAAATACAGAGACTCACCATCAGGGTCTTTGTTCAACACAGTAAATATGTTTTGCCGCTTTTAGTGTTTATGATTTTGTAGTACACTCATTTTAAATGATTCATGATGTGCTGCTCTTGTAGAAATCTCTGTGATGTATAAATATCATATTGCACTGTAAAAAAAAAGTTGTGCTTGTCAGGGTTCAGCATTTGGCACATGTGCCCACAACTGCAGTGCATGTGGGATTTAGGATTGAGTTCGGCCTACGCTATATATCAATCTGCTTTTCTGTTATTTTATGCTGCCCGGTCTAATAAAGGCAAAGTGGCATAAAAAAAAAACGTTAAAGGTGAAGTATGTAGTTTCTGTGTAACAAACAAATTGAAAAAGTAATACGTTTCAAACACTCCATTCCATCTGTTCCACCCCAAACTCACACCATTGGTTTTAATAAAATATACATACATATTTATAAAATACTTTTTCAAATTTGTGTTGCGGTGTTTTACATGAGCTATCAAATATTAAATACTAATAAATAGTACTAACATTTCAAAGCCCCAATTTATAGGGTACCAACTTAAAAGTTGAATAGGTACACATTTTCTCTAATTCCATTATCATTTAAATTATTGAACAATAAGTGATGAATTGTGTATGTGGGCGAGGGTAATGTGAAGGATAATGTGTAATGTTAGTGTAATACTAGTATTGTGTAATGAGTGATTTTTTTTTTTTTTTTTTTTTTTTCGCTTGTATCAATGGATCGTGTAACTGAATAGTTGTATGTTTGACCTGCTCTCTTGATTGCCTAAGACAAATTTCTCCTAAGGGAGATAATAAAGAGAATAAACAATTTGAAATTGTGCAATAATGTATTGTGCAATTACGTATATACATAATGTACAATTAGCAATTTTCCTGTTTGATCGCCACAGATGAAGAAATAATGTAACAAATGTACCACTACCACTAAATATGGCTTTTTTTTTTCAATCTTTCAGAAGTTGACAATTTGATACACAGAATAATACAAAAATAGTGTACATTCAGATTAGATTTACACATTGAGATTATAATACAATGAATAATGTAGATGTTAATATTATAATTTCGAATGACATTTAAATTTGTTCAGACAAGTTTTAAAGCCTGATTTTGTTGGTTTTCCTAAATTATCTTTTGGATTTATTTTATTTCCCCCCAAACATCTGGTCTTTTCCATTCTGAGTCTGTGCCTAACCGGTGTTAGTTTTCAGTAAAGCAAACCTAGAGCGAAGGCAATATGGGTCTCAAAACACCTGGCAGTGCCAGACTGTCTGCCAGGCTGCGCCCAGTCTCAGGAGACTAACGATGTCATAACTCTTGTTCGTAGTGCCGTCATTGGCAGGAGGGACATTAACTACACATTACTGTGTGTGTGTTTTTACCTTCAGGTTTTCTACGATGAAGGGGGCAGAACTCATGCCGCACATATACACACAAACACGTGTTCCTGTCTGTTCAAAGGTGAGAGTTCTCAGGGCAAGGGTTACTTGCTTTAACACACTCACACACCCATCCATGTTGGTGGCGGTTTATCAGGGAAAGTGGAGCTCTCCTCTCCTGCAGAGCTCATCTGTTCCTGTGCCACCCTACAAACCCCCTGTAGACATTAGTGGGCTTTCCACACTCCCCACCCAAGGGGCAGGTGGAACACACACTCACACTAACCAAACACCTCCTACTGAGTGGCATTGAATAGGACAGCTGCCCAGGAGATTAGAGCCAACTGCTTTGTGAGTAATGCACTGTCGGCCACCATCAAAGCCAGTTGTGTTGAAGAGACAGGATGTGAGGCAGGATGTCCAGATTAAATAACAGACCTATTAATGTCAGCCTGACAACAGCGCGAGAGAGGAGAAAACTTGTCTGAACTTTAGCTGTCATAATTTGATATGCCACAGAACAATGCTTTTTGATTTCCGATGAAATAATCCGAAATCATGCGACTCTGTGAAGGGTTCGTTGCCTTTTTTATGCGCAGTCATGTATACAGTCATAAAATGTCAGTGATCATGTGCGTGTGTGTTCACAGGGTGTAGGGTGTGGGAACGGTGATAGGGGAGGTCCCTGAGTTCTTCACGGCTCGGGCAGCCGAGTTGTCAGGGACGGGCCCGTGTGATGAAGGTTATGAGGAGTTTGCAGAAATGTTCCACTCAGCAGTGGTAAGAGCAGTCAGGTGGGTCATATCACATTTATGCCTCCTTCTCTCTCATCTTTTCATGTGACCTGCTTATTCTCTTGCTATCTTTTATTTCAGCGCTCTTTTTATTCCTCTTTTCTGTCCTGTATTCAATCCAAAACCACACCCCCATGTTTCACATGATGCCTGTTTCTTGTTCTCCTTTTCTCAAAAGCTTCTTTTAAATATTATTAGAGGTGATTGCTTAAACAAGCATCACTGTTAATACTTGTGGTTAGAGATTTGAACAAACTCGACTCTTGACTTGTGAGTGAATGAAATTTCACATCTAGCACACTCCCATAATACTACAGGAATAGGTTTTGGCTTTTTGCCTATCATTTACAGACATTACTAAGAAAACCTATCACATGGTATATCCCTCTGATTAATCTGCAACCAATAGGTGGCCTGTCGCCATGGCAACTGTGATAATGACTGAGAGGAGTTTAACCACAATAGCCTCATCCACTCGTAAACACAACCAACTGTTCTGAAAACTGGTGTCAAACAATCTCACAATCTGATATCTTGTTATTTCACATTTTGATCCAACACTTTTTCAAAACAGCACATAAATTGTCCTGCACCATTTGTGCTATTTGTTGTGCTATTACTTTTCGAAGCAAAACAATTGCATAAACTTACATTGAAAGAGGGACCTAACCCAGAGCACCTTAGCAACCACATAGCAACGCGTTGACAACAATTCAAACACTTTAGCAATGCCATAGCAACGTGCTAACCATTCAGAACATCCTAGAAATGGTATAGCAACATGCTATCAACCATTCAGACCACCATATAAATGGCATAGCAATGTGTTATCCAACCATTCAGAACATTGTAGCAATGGTGTAGCAACTTGTTCAGAACACCCTAGAAATGGCAACAAATTGTTAACCATTATGAACACTCTTGAAATGGCATAGCAACTTCATAACCATTCACAACACCCTAGAAATGGCATAGCCATATGCTAATAAATATTCAGAACACACTAGGCTACAATAGCAAAGCAACTTGTTAACCATTCAAAACACCTTAGCATTGGCATAGCAATATGCTAACAACCATTCAGTCCTCTATATCAATGGCATAGCAATGCGCTAACCAACCATTCAGAACATGGTATCAATGGCATAGCAACTTGTTTAGATCACCCTAGAAATGGCAACCATTCAGGCCACTCTAATGCTATAGCAACTTGTTAACCATTCAGAACTTGCTAACCATTCAGAACACCCTAGCAATGGCATTGCAACTTTTTAACCTTTCAGAACACTTTAGCGACTGTATAGCACCACCCTGGAAATTAGCTGGCATTATGGTGCAGGGTTTTGCATGGGCAATATTTTCTCAGAAAATATAAAATCAAATTTCACATATTTTTTGCCCCCATCTTAAAAAAACAACCAATAAAAATATCTATGTGTTATGCCAGATGTAGGTCTTTCTTGACAGTCTTTCTCATGAATGGGATGTTTCTAGTCATGTCAGACTAACGGGGAACCTTTATCTTGGCTGTTAACCAGAACAAACAAGAAATGACAACAACCAGCTAACTATTCTGAACACTCTTGAAATGGCATAGCAATATGCTAATAACCATTCAGAACACACCAGCAATGGCAAAGCTACTTGATAACCATTCAAAACACCCTTGAAGTGACATAGCTAACCATTCAGAACACCATATAAATGGCATAGCGATATGCTAACAAGTACAGTACAACCATTCAGACCACCATATCAATGGCATAGTAATGCGCTAACCAAACATTCAGAACATAGTAGCAATGGCATAGCAACTTGTTCAGAACACCCTAGAAATGGCAACCATTCAGGCCACTCTAATGCTATAGCAATTTGTTAACCATTCAGAACTTGCTAACCATTCAGAACAACCTAGCAATGGCATAGCAATATGCTAACAACCATTCAGTCCACCATATCAATGGCATAGCAATGTGTTATCCAACCATTCAGAACATGGTAGCAATGGCATAGCAACTTGTTCAGATCACCCTAGAAATGGCAACCATTCAGGCCACTCTAATAGCAACTTTTTAACCTTTCAGAACACTTTAGCGACTGTATAGCACCACCTTGGCAATTGTCCTGGCATTATAGTGTAGGGTTTTGCATGGGTAATATTTTATCAGAAAATGTAAATATCAAATTTCACATTCTTTTTTTTTTTTTGCCCCCATCTTAAAAAGCCAACCAATAAATATATCTATGAACGCATTTTGTGTGTTATGACAGATGTAGGTCTTTCTCAACAGTCTTTCTCATGAATGGGAAGTTTCTAGTCATGTCAGACTTACGGGGAACCTTTATCTTGGTTGTTAACCTCAAACCGTCACTGATGGAAGTATGTATCTTGACTCATTTGTCATGTGGTCATTTTGTTTCTGAATTACTCTGCACCTCAACAGCCAATCATTTAATTTACAGAATAAAAACTTTGTGATTACATAACAGCATTGATGCATTTAGTTTAGGACAACTCTGCAGTTTCCAGCAAATGTGCAGATGTAACACGTTTTAGTACTTTACTGCACAAAACACATTTTGGACATGTTGGCATTTAATTTGGTTAACAGATTTCTTTGCACTGTAGCCTTTGATTGGACACACAGCCAACAACATAAGATATTTTCTCCTCCCTAAAAGCCTATTTATTTATGTTTTCGATTATTGATTTCATTTTATTAATTGCATTCAGTATAGTTTCTCATCAAAACAGATGGGGTCACGACCCACCAGTTGAGAGCCACTGCTATATATTAATGTGTGTGTATTTTTTTTTTGTTTATAAATGTTTATGTGTGTGTGTCTATTTGTGTTGTCCTATCCTCACATTTCTCCACAATACCGAAAGAGGGAGGGATAGTTGTTTGAAGAAAACTAGCATTCCTTTTTCAGGTCTCTCAACTGACTTTTTCGAGTTGCGGTGTGTCCCTATTGCTTTCTCTACATCTCCTATCTGTCTCTCTCCTGCGCTCTCTCTCTCTTTCTCCCTTTTTCTATCTCTCACTCCCTCTCTGTCGCTGTTTGGTCATTCTGACGTCCGCTTCTGGATCACAGCATCTCTTTCTGGCGCTGCAGGAGTGTTTCCCTGTGCAGTCTGAAGCCTGATTCCCCCCAAATCTCTGCTTTTACTCCTCATTTGCTCTGTGACTGAAGACGGCACGCTTTCTTCTTCTGTGGCTTTTTTAAAAAATCTACCGAAATCTTCTGCCACTTTGAATTTGAAATCATCCTCCAGTAGCGTTGCGAACGAAGATGAAGCGGGTCCCTTTTTCCTAAGCGGATTTGGTTTTAGTTTGTTTTCTAATGCTTTTTTGTAAACTGCATTTTGTCCAGGACAATATTCACAGTAGCACTGCAAATATTGAGTAATTGTCAAATTTTTAAAGATTTTTCAGCTTTGACGGAGCACAGGGAATGATTAAATGGGTTTTTGTGTGTTTTACTAATTTGTTTATGTGTTTCTAGGTGCGTTTCTGTGTTTGTGTGACGTCTAAGTCTAACAGAATGGATCCAGACATCCTTTGCACAAAGGTCAAGGGCATGGGATTACATGTCAAGTGTCTGTGTCGTCATGTTGGTTTCTAGAGCGCACCAGACATATCGCACGTGTGTGACTGAACACACACGAGCCAGGCTGGCACAAAGCGACAAGACATCATCAGCTGCATCCGTTTATAGTCATGACCAGCTGTTTTCGTCATAGTCACATTAGGGTTTTTTTTGTTGTTGTTGTTGTTGTTGTTGTTTTATTTTATTTAAAAAACAGTGTTAAAACAAGAGCAAAAACTGTCTACTTCCTTGTTTAAGTTGGATTAACACTGTTAAAAAAGCAAATTTTGTTTTATGAATCATTGTCTCCAGCACTTAAAGGGTTAATAGTCTGTGAATTCTCCTCTGCCAACTCCCAGGCAGTCGAGTAAGTAACCCGATTCGGAGGCATCTGCTTGGGGAAGGGCGTGTATCGGCCTCCCCCCTCGCCCTGATTCCTCTCTGCTCCTCTCCTCCTCCCGGAGCTGTGGTTAGCCCTGCCCTTATGGGTCATGTGACTTCTCTGAAACTCCCTCCTCCCCCTGCCTCCCCCCGTGTTTCCAGTAAACTGCTGAAAGGAGGGGCTGAGTCAGTCTTCAACCAGCTTCCCTTTGACCACAGCTTGTTAAAGAATTTGTCAACGTGGACTCCAGGGTGCACATTTTTTTCCTCCTTGTGATAGATAGATTTGAATTTTTTTCGTCTCTCCCTCCCTGGAACGGTCAGATTACGTCAGGCACCCATAATCACTTCCTGCGCTACGCCGTAGAAAGAGAGAGAGAGTGTGTGAGAGTGTGTGTGCGTGTGTGATAGAGAGAGCGGCTCGTATAAAGGACTTTGATATTTGGCGGCATGTTGTGCCAGAGACGTTTGTCTTGGTGCCTGTCTGAAAGGGTTTCATTCAAAAAAAAAAAAACAGAAAAAAGAGGGGGATAATAATCTGAAGAGGGGGGAGTACAATTTACTTTATAACCTGATTACGGTCTTCCTGTGATTCTCCCAGCTGGCGGTCTGATTTTCCGGATCGTGTTAGATCATCCGTAATGTTTGCTTTTGCAAGCTCACTTGCTCCACAGACGGACAAATTAACATTCCATGCAAATAACTTCATTGAAATCTATTACCTGAGCAATTAGCATTTATTGAATCAAAAATAACAAAAGAGAAGAGTTCATGTTAAAGGGTTAGTTAGTCCCAAAAATGAAAAGCGTCATGTTTTACTCACCCTTCTGTCATTAAAAACCTGTATGACTTTATTTCTTCTTCTTTTTTCCATATAATGCAAGTCCAGTGTTGTTTTGGTCCCCATTGACTTCTGTTATATTCACAAAAAAGTTGTTTTCCACAGAAAAAAAGAAAATACATAAATGATCATAGACTTTTCATTTTTGGGACAACTGTCTCTCAAATGAGCTCTATTAGCATTAGCCAGGCTCAGGTAAATGTTGATAGTGTATGTATAGGAGTGTTGCTCTTGTTACTAAGGTGTCATTGACGTAAGGGGAAGCTGTAACTGTAGAATGTGGCATGGAAAGAGGAATATTATTAGGTGTGAATGTGGATTAGGGAAGTCTTTCGTCTATATGCGTCGATCCTCGTCATTTCTCTGGTAACAAAAGCCTATCGTGACTTGCGGTGCTTTGCTAAATATACTAAGTAGAGCATTTTTGGGGTAAAAATAATTAGTAGCCTTTCCAACAATGGATTCTGGTAAATCCATGTCCCGAAATATGATCAAAATGTGCCATAAACTGCTTCCCGAAAATCATATGCCCTCTGAACTTCAATCTATTTATATCTAACAGGCCCCCCCAAAAATAAATAAATAAATAATGGTGATAACCAACATCAGAAGCTTTACCAAATAAAAAATGCTGAATAGTGCTGGATACATATCAGAGAGCCGAAACTGTCTCCCATGGTTTTACTGAAGGCGCACCTTTGACGAGATCTCTTAAATGTAATTGCTGGTAAACCCTGCCCTGAGGGATGCTGGGTCGGAGCTGGTAAATGCGGGGAGGTTGTGGTGGCTGAACGCTCTGCCAAATGGTAATTTTCCATGTGCATGAGAAAAAGATTGAAATAGATTGAAATAAAAAAGAACAACCAGTCTGGTTATTCATTCATCGTGTCAGATGGCCACTGTTGTGGTTAAAGAAGGAAACTTCCCACTAGAATTATGAATACGTCACATAACGGCATGATTACATGTGTACCGCTCTATAAAACTCTGAAATAGCTGCTTGATTTTGCTCTCATCGGTTTTCTGCAATGTTTTCAGGGTTAAATGACTAAGGGGAATTAGTCAGTGGCACAAGCAATACAAAACATTCTGAGAATAACTTTTAGTCCGCTGTATGGGGTCCGTTTAGTTGCTAATATTAGGAATTAACACATTTTGCTGCATCTTTTCGGTATGGGGTAGATGGGCGGCGAGTGATAGTGTATACAGATGTCTGGAGATAAAAGATACCTTTGAAGACAGATGAGAGACTTGTGACTGGACCTGAATGCAGTGATTTAGTCTTGACATTACTCAGCAGTTTTTTGTGCCCGTTTGAAAGTGACTCACTGCTCGGAGCAGAATGATGTGTTTGTAATGGGGATGGGCATGAATGTTGCTCTTTAATCAAACACTTTCATCCTGCGGTTTAAAGCTGATCCAGAGTGCTCAACCTCTGAACAAAAGACATTCCTCTCTTCCCAACCTGACATTTTCGACAGCCATTTTTATGTCTGGTTTACTGTAAAAATGAACAGAAGAATCTAGAGAGAGAGAGAGAGAGAGAGAGAAACGGCAATGGAATGAAATGTGCTGTTGCTATGTGTCCAAACAGTCTTTGTGATTGGACAGAACAAATTCGGAATTTTCAAGTTCGTCCAATCAAAACGCTGCTGTTCTGCTTGCTCCCCATCACCCCTCCTTTCTCTCCCCTGCCAGCTTTTCTTGGACCAATTTGATGTCCATATTAGGTTTGATTCAGTAAAAATCCCCTCCCATGCCCTTCGACCATTATATTGAGTGCTAATGTACTTTTATCTCTTGCAGCAAAAAGCATTCTCAACCTTTTGTACAGTAAATGAATTAAAGATGATATCATTGGCCCATGTCATCAATATATTAATTGTATTTACCACCTGTCACCGATTCTCTCAGTGCCCCTGCTCATTTTTATAATCAGTGGGTGTTAAAGATTTATTTTCAATTATACGAGATAAATAGAGTATTATATGTGTATGCACTGAACTGTAAAAAAAATATTTGTATGAAAAACATGCACATGCATTGATCCTGAGATGAATGGTAATGTTTCATATTTGCAGAATGATTATGAAATGCATTTCTAGAAGAGGCAAATTTAGAATATCTTTTACAATGACCTAAATCCTATAAATTGCATGAATAGCTCAAATATTATTTAGAATAATTGTTGTTATTTTGTTAACACATTAACACGTCTGTTTAATAGCCTAATAATTATTTTCACCAGATTTGTTTGTGTAATAAAAATTAAGATACTCTTAAATGCTTTTAGATTTTAATTTTGGGATATATCTATATATATATGATAAATTAAACTTTAAAAGCTTTTAAAGTAAGCACTACTACAAATTCTGCTGTTTTAAAATTATTAACCTGGTTTGCTTGTCCATCTAAACCCGTCATTTAACTTGCAATTAGTTAGACTGTTAAAAACACATAAAATGAAATGAAATCTGCATATTTGTTAGTTTGTTTTTTTATCAAAAGTATTTATATCTGATAGACATGAATGCAAGCTTTCATGCGAACATCCAAAACATTTTCCTTAAAATCTGCTGTTATTATCTTTTCCTAGAGTTTGTTTTCATTATATAGTTTTTTATATATATACCACCCCTCTTCCCAGAAAGGATATCTGCAGGAAAATCCATGTCATTTCATTAAAATAGCCTTTTGTGAGGAATAAAGCTTCAGATATGTCAGGCTTTCTGTGAGTCACTGGAAGCACCTAGGCGTCTGGTCTTGTCCCCCATTCCAACTCAATGGAAATTTAAAATGTGTCAGTCAAAGGTTCATGGATCTTTCTGGTAAGGGTTAAACATTTGAATGTTTGTTTTGTAAAATTATATAGTATGGAACATAAGAATTAAATGTTTACGTAAGATACATATTCATTTTACTGTTTGTAATATTTTGGGAACAAATCCTGCAAAAAATATGCATTTGCAAAATAAGGTTCTATTAAAAAGTATATAGTTGTCTTGTTCTTTTTCTAAGAAGTGTGTTATAGAACAGTAAGCTGATGTAATTAGTGTAGTTTAACTACTTGTTCTTAAGTGAACACAGACCTTCTTCTCTTTCCCTCTTTCTTTGGTTTTCTGCAAATAATTCAAAAGTAGTGGGGAGATATTAGATATCATATGAAAAACAAAAAGAACAAAAACATACTAAGAGAACAGAGTTTATAAATGCACTATTACAAATCTTTTTCATGCTAAAAACATGCCAATCTTCTTCTATTCTCTATCTATTCTTCTCCTGTTTCATCAGTTCGAATTCTGGCTAAAATCCACATAAATCTTCCTTTGATTCCTTTGGTCTTAAGATACTTCGATTTGTTCTAATTGTTTCATCAAAATCAGTTAATTCAGACATGCTTTTACATTATCTGTAGCTCAAAAACAATTTTAAAAGTATGTGTTTTTCAAACTAAATGATTTGTAAGATATTCTCAGATGTGGCAACATTTTGTCCTGCGTGTTAACAGAATCCTCCCAAATCATGTTAAATAATTAAAACTTGCAAAATAAGATTCTTAAAAAGTGTTTAATTACAGTGAATTAAAGAGTTTTTTTATTAGATCAAAATCAGTTTAAGATGAGTGTTTTAAATTGGGAATGATTATATGAACTACATAGATGAATTAATACATTTAGTGCATTGTCAGACAGTCTCTGCACTACAATATGGTTATTATTTCAAGAAGAATTTGATATACTATTCAGATATGTTTTTGGTGTTTTTTATACAAAAATAAAAAATAACGAAGCATGACAAAAGCATGAAAGAATCATTTCAGCAAGTGTATTCAAATTTGACTTACTTTTATGGATGGATTTAGGTGAAACAGATTAATTGACTAAAAATTAAAAGTGACAGGTGTTTAATGTATTACTAAATCCCTAAAATATATTTCATTTAAGCTTTAACTCGGAATCAAACAGTTCTTATGTTAAACTGAATGAAAAAATATATTTTTCATTATTGTTTTTGTTACTATCGTATTTGTCTCTGTAATATCATAACTTCATTTCTATTTGCCTGCTGGCATTGTAATATATAAATATTTTTTACTAGACGTTAAATCATTTTTAGAGCTCTGTAAAACCTTGAAAAGCTACGGTTAGTAAGACCACAAAGTGTGTGTGAGCATTTTTTAAAAGAATTATTAGTAACGTCAGTTTTTTTTTAAGCTTTTTTTCTCCAGCTGTCTCTAGACAATTGTGGAAAATGATTTTACTGAGCTCAATTTATTAGTTTTTGATAAATAATATAAAAGCTTAGTTTTAAATATGTTTTTCCTCCTTTTCATATATAATGTATGTGTTAGTTAAACCACAGCAGATCTTTGAATATTATTGCACATTAAATGCATAAAATTTTGACATTTTAAAATATTGAAATATCAGTTGTTTTATCTGTTATGTTTTCCTTCAGGTAGTCTGCATAAAAGTTAAGATAACGGTTTAAAAATAGATTATTTTTTTTTCATTTGTTTCGTAAGGGTAAGCTCAATGTCTAACTCTTAATTTTCAGCAGTCATATATGTTAATTTATGTCTAACTAATTTTTCTGTTAGCACTTTTCTCCTACACTTTACTTTTAACTCTTTCCTCCTTTAGATCTTTGCCATCAGAACAAATTTTGCAATCCGAGAGATTCCTCAGGAATTCTTGCCCGTGTCTCTGTTTGTGTTCTGATGAATAGAAAACCTTTCAGGGTTATTAGTAATAGCAAGAATATGCCACTGTTTGACAGTGATGAATAGCTTTATTCAGAGCTTCCACTTTCAAAAAAATCACAATTTTATTATAGAATCGGACTGAAGGATTCTTGTTCTTCCTTGTGTGTTTTTCAGAATTTAATTATTGATGCTAACTTATCTATTTTACTTTCATAAAGAACAAAGTAAATACCACTGTTACTTTATTGCATTACATTTATTTAAAATATATATTCAGAACAAAAGAATTTTATGGGGTTTTTTCCCCTCATGCTTTCCTAGACCTTTACGATCTTTTTGTCTATTTCAGATCTCATATCTGTGTCATGGACCACCTCTGGACATTTTCCCAAAACCTTTCTGGACTTTACTACTGCTTTCCTTACAGCACTGAAAATAAAGACACACACTGAGGTGAGTAAAGACTTTGTTTCTCACAAACATACAAAAGTGTTGCTGATGCCTCAATAGAAAATAAACTGTTGTATACAGGTTGTGGGATTTGTGTTCACAGTTCATGTTAGATGACGACTGTGATTCTGAATCATATCATATATATATATATATGATATGATTCAGATTCACAATCGTCATCTAACATGAATTTGACAGTACAAACGTTCACTTGTTTCTGACATGTAGACATTTAAGAAAATGTGCAGCAATCATGTGTTTGTGTAATTCTTAGTTACTTAAATGCAAACAAAGACAAATAAACAGGTAAAAGAGAAATGTACATTATTGTTAAAGGAGTTGTATATGTTTGTGATTATATGAACATTTAATATATGCCTCTATATGTAGCTTATATGTACGTATATATTAAAAAAAAAAATGTATCCATACATATACAGTATAACCATAACTACTAGGTATTCATCCAAAGTATATTACAAAGTATAATGTTTCCATAACTTCATATTTGTGGAATCAGGATGTGACTCTAAAGTAAAATCAGAGGCGGCCATTTTGTGTTTATCTGCCTCCATTTTGTGAAAGTTGCAGCTGTAGCCTCTTGACATTCATTCCATTCTCAGATGTATTAAATTATGGTGGAAATTGTCCAAATATGAAGTAACGCATACTTTCAGTAGTTTCAGTAGAACGATGCTTAGGAAGAAAGTTTAGGGAGTCAGACTCAATTTTAACATGAATCATATATACAGGGTGCTTTTTGTTCTACATTGTACCAGTGCATTTAAAATGTATTTATATATTTTTATGTGTATATAAATACCTGTGCAGTAAATGCCAACAGATAAGATTGAAAAAAGTATTAATGTTGCCTCTTCACATTCACCATGATGAAGTGGGCCTGAAAATCTTTCGTCTAGTAATTTCAGCAGAGTTTACTCACAGCTTGCTAACATAACCGTTATGACAGCTGGCAAAACACTCAAATTGAAAATGAAACATTACTGCCTTCATATCAGTGATTGAAATCAATCCACATGCTCTTACATACATAAGTGAAATCAGTCTGTAGCTGTAATAAAAATATGTAGTTGTTTGAGATTTTAATGTTGTTTCTTTCTTAGAATTAAATGCTTATAGAGGCGACACAATCCTATTATTTCATTATACTGCAGTAAGGATGTAACAAAATGTTCAAAATTAGTGGGGACCAAAGAAACAAATAATGAATCTGTCATTGAAAACCCATTCTAAAACAAGCCTTTTTTGTTTACAGCATTGCCTTATAAAGTACAATAATTATTTTCTTTAAGTAAAATGTAAGTTTGTGTACAAATACCATACTTTCTCAAGTCCCTTTAGATATGTCTCATAATAATTGTATTGATGTGCTAAATGATGCAATAATGAGAATAGATTTGCGCTGTTTGGACTGTTATGGTAAAGTTGTGTGTGTGTTTCCGAGGAGGAGGAAAGTAGAAAAGTGAAGCGAAGGAGTGTGTGCATTGGTGTGTATGTAAGTTGACGAAAATGAGTGTGATCAAGTGTGTGCATCTAGGTAAGTGCATGAACGGTGAGAGAGACAGAAAATGTGTGAGCGTGTCAGTGTTAGTCATACATCTACAATGTCTGAATGGCCTCACCTGTGGATCAGGTGTATTCAGACACACAATATGTTTTTGTATATAACATGATACACTCGTCTCAGATGTTTTCTTTTATTTCATTGGGATTAACCCTCACCTATTCTGGCAAGCGCTTACTGAGATCTGGTGCTGTACTGGTGTTTTAGTATTAGCATGTTTTGTACATTATGCTGTTTTGTATATTGTGATTAGATATATATAAAAAAAAAAAACAGAAACATAGGCATTTATGCTGGTATGCGACATAAGCATATACGCCATGTGTTTTTATTTTTTAAGTGTTATTTGTTTTTTTATAATTAAGATTTACTATCTATAATGGTTGTTTTTTGTTTATAAACAATTTTTTTTCACATGAGGTGTGTGTGTGTATATATATATATATATATATATATATATATATATATATATATATATATATATATATATATATATATAAAGAGAGATTCCACAATCATTAAAATTTAATTATTAAAGATATTTATTTATTCTTTATACTTAATTCCCCTAAACCCACCAAAACATGATTCAAAAATAAACACTTCATGCATGTACTTTATACATTAAGCATATACTAATTTTAACTGCACAAATAAAGCGATACAACTAATTGAAAGTACCTCCAGATGTGATTATGCAGGCCCCAGACATTACGGAGTGTGTTTGTGCGAATCAGCAATGACAGCCGTGACAAACACTGCAGCAAAAAAACATAATGAGTAAGTCTCAACTGATTGAGTTGCACCAGGCACCAGCCAACAAAACCCCGACCCCCAACACCCACGCCGCCCATCCTGCCTTTTATCATGGTTGAACTTGTGAGTCAGCAGGATCTAGACTGGACAGGAGCCATCTTTGATCCTGCTTTTCTTCCAGTCAGGTTTTCAGACATGTTTTTGTTTCTTTTTTTTTGTTTCTTTTTTTTTAACCGTCCCCCCTCCCTCGAGTGTATTAGCTGTAGCCCTGGGCCTTGCAAGGCTCACGCCATCTGTATAAGGCCTTGTCTGTCAGCTCAAAGATGTGTCATGTTGTGCTTTAACCTCTGATCACAGAAAAAGCACTCTTTCTGCTGACCACCGCCTGCTTATTTGCTGTGTTAGAAGGTCCATGGGGGGCATCTGATGTGGTTATGAGTGTATCACCCAGTACCACTCCCCAATGAGCACATGGATAACTGATGGAGTGACTTCTCTCTCTCATACAGAAAGTCTTTGTGATACCTCCAGCAAGCACATATAGTGGAGCAGATGGTGGCCCTCATTGGGTGAGTAATTCAAGACATTGACTTATATCTGGGGGCCCATGAGCAAATGGAAAGGCAAAAATGGTGTGTGTATGTGTGCACATGCACATGTGTGAGTGTGTGTGGTTTCGGTGTGTCAGAGAGGGTGGGCGGACTACTTAGATGTATAGCGGAAAAAATGAAAGAGTTAAATGAAAACAAGGAGAGAAAGTCACCAGCAAATGTGCCATTGAGCTCCTTTGTTCTGTGCGCTGGGGAAACCCTGTACATAGTCTGCAAGGTGTCTACCTACAGTTCCCATAAAGCATCAAATTGACAGTTTGACTGTGGAAATTAGTATGGTGGTAGTGCCATAGGTAAATTACAGGCCGAAATGAGATCATGGGGTCCAGACTTTGTCCGTTGCTCTGAAATTCCCATCATCTTGTTTTCAGAACTAAATGGCCTAGATAGACAGGAGTTGTTGATGCTGTACGCCTACATGTTGCTTGTTGTTGTACTCACTGTGCGATCGCTTTCACAAACATAGACTAAGCTTGAGCTTGTATGATAAATATGTGTTTTTAAAACCATATATGCTTTCTGGAAGGCATTAAATGGCGCGTGGATTTAGCTTTTGGGTTAAATGGAACTTGAAGACTCTACAGGTGAATAGGGTAAATATTTCAATTAATATTTATCACTATTCTTTCCGCACTTAATTAATCACAGAACATTATAAGAGTTGTTCGTGTTTTCTGAAATGTTATGTTGAAATATGCAAATGAGTGATTTTTTTCTAATTAAATATGCAGTAATTTGCACGCTTTTCCAGAATAGAAACTTGAGCATTGTATAAATGTAATTCCAGGTTTAAAATTCTTGTTTCTTTTTGCTGACATATTAGAGTTAAATGTTTTTACAGAGAGGAATTTGGATATCTCTTTTTATCAAACACCTGATATAAATCAGGTTAATGATATATGAAGAAACCACTCTGAAACCTTCAGAATATAAGATAGGAATAAAACTGATAAGTTTGGTGTATGTAAGTGCTACTAAAGTGGAGATTTCTGGCTCAGTGCATGAGAAAATAAACTCATAAAAAGATAAAGATGTTTATGTAATTGAAATCTACAGATGTGAATAGATAAAGTGAAATGAAATGAACACTTAAATGTCTGTGCTTTATTTCCAGTAGTCTGAAAGAAGATATGTTATGTAAGCAAATAGCCCAAAATTGACCAGTACATGAAAAAACAATGATTTCGCCTTTAGTGTTTTGCCATAATGCAATTTTTCTTGTGTTAGTTATTGTTTTCCCACAGGGATTAGTAGTTGCACCCCAAATCTGATGCCATAGCTCAGGTTGGTCCTGGTTTGTGGATGGAGTTTTGTTGACAGTGCAGGATGGTGATTTGGCCCTGTCATGGATCTGACGTCGTCTCTGTCATTGGCTTGTGGCCTGTGGTCCTTCTAATCTGAAGATATGACGCCCACCCAGAGTGTTTCATATGAACCGCTACTTCACATAAAGATCCCATAATGGTTAAAAGGACTGTTTGGAATACTGTGAAGTGGGCGTGTGTGAGAAAGAAGGAGAGAGAGAGAGAGATGGAGACAAACACTGAGAGAGACAAAGACAGGCAAACTAATGCATTGTATGAGAAGTGTGAAGCACTTCCTGTCTAGACTACATAAAGCCCCCTAAACATATTTGGATACAGAACCACAGTTAAAAGTAAATGTCATCACATTAGATAACACAACAAAGCTTCTCTTTAAATTATTTTAACCAACTGGTCTTGATGTCATTTTTCATGGATATATAAAGACAGTTCTCCTCACATTCACACAATATCAGAAGAACCACCGGTGTAGTTTATATTGTTAACACGTTCCACAAACTTTTACAACCAGAAAGTGTCCAAGACTTTTTGTCATCATTTTTTATATATATGATACAAGTGGCCGGAGGGATTTTAAGCCAGAACAGTGGCCAGGTCACTATGTGATGCTGGTGTAGGAAAACTCGCTCCTCCGAAATACCTCAAAGTGGCTCAAAAATATTCAGATCTGCTGACTGTGCAGGCCTTGGGAGATGTTCAACTTCACTTTTGGCTTCATCAAGCCACTCTGTCACCAGTCTTTCTGTGTGTATTGGTGCATTATCATCCTGATACACTGCCCCACCTTCAGGGTACAATGTTTTGCATTGGGTGCACATGGTCCTGCAGTATGGTTCGGTAGTCCTTTGCAGTGACGCGCACATATAGCAAAAGTAGTAGGCCTAGGGAATCCCATGATATTGTAGACCAAACCATCACTGATCCACCCCTGTCCTACACTCTGGGCATGCAACAATCAGGGTGGTAAGCTTCTTTGGGGCTTCTCCACATTGTAACTCTTCCGGATGTGCGTAAAGTGAAGGTGGACTCAGAAAACAATACATGTCCACAGCCCAAGATTTCCTCTGCTGGCACCATTGAAATTGACGTTTAGCATTGGCACGAGTGACCAAAGGTTTGGCTATTGCAGTCTGACTATGAATATTGACTCCCGACGAACAGTTTTGCTGGAAACAGAAGAGTTTACTTTGAGAAAAAATTATAAAGTAAAACTTTTATACTTATTTACTTTTATCAGTCAAAGTATTATATATGTTTTGGTATAGATTAAAGGGGACCTATTATGCCCTTTTTCACAAGATGTAATATAAAGGCCCTTTCACACTGAACATGAATTTCGGCTCTTGAATCGAAACAATAGATCCCTATGGAGCCTTTCACACTGGCCGCGAACATTCGCAGCACTAAAAAACGAGTATTTTTTTTTTTTTTTAACCTGTGAGTCGATTTTTTTCCCCCCATTGCTCCGCGGTGAAACGGGTCGTCCAATTAGATTTCAGCTTTAGATCACGTGCCCGGAGCAGGTGCTGTTGAACAGAAGGGCGAGAGTGGTGGCGCTGTTGCGAAAACTAGTGTAAACAAACACAGAAGAAGAGTATCCAGGAGGAGATTATCATTGGTATCTGAGAACAGATTTCTTCTCACATGTTCTTTATACAGAATATCATTTCTATTCATTTTCCACTGAATTATGTGATCACTGTCCATTTTCTTCCATGCGCGCGAGTGTTTGAGAGCGCGTTTTAGACCTGTCAATCATCATGTAATCATATCTCCTGCTCTTCCATATATAAAAATTGAGAGAAAAATTTTTCTTCAGATAAAATATGAAGGCAAATAGACATATGATTATGACGATATGTTTTCTGTGTGTTTTTATACAGCTCATGGTATTTTTATAACAATAAAGGATGTTTATGACAAATGATAAACAGATTTAGCGTTCAAGCCATTATAAAACATACAAAGAATGCATGTCTGCCCATATCGAATCAAAATCCACTTTAGATCATATCAGAAGTTATTACAATAACTTGATGATGGTTTAAAGTGCGTTTTGAGCAAAGACATTAATAATCATAAATTTTGAAATGTAGCTCGATGCTAATTGTACCTCTAATTATATTTTATGATGTATTCTTTTAAGCATTATAGATAGTTTATGTTTCTAATGTAGTACCAAACTTTATTTATCTTAATTTAACGCTGTATATTATGCAGCGGACGATGTTAAAGCCATATACGAGACACATATGTGAGGACAAATGCATTGTTGATCGGTGCCACTTAGCATGCAGGCATGAATTAGAAGAAGATGATCAGTCATTTCGCGTTCGGTGTGAAAGGTTCGTTCTTCGCGATTCGCCTCGCTTTTTCACGTTGCGCTTAGTGTGAAAGGGCCTTAAGTCTCTGGTGTCCCCAGAATGTGTCTGTGAATTTTCTGCTCAAAATAATCCACAGATCATTTATTATAGCTTGTCAAATTTGCCCCTATTTGGGTGTGAGCAAAAACATGCCATTTTTGTGTGTGTCCCTTTAAATGCAAATGAGCTGCTGCTCCCTGCCTCCTTTCCAGAAGAGGGCGGAGCTTTAACAGCTCATGCTTCAACAACAACAAAACTGGAGAATCTCACGCAGCCAAAATGTCAAAAATTGTCAGTAGCGGTGTTCAGCCTTACATGTTCGAACCATTGTCAGACACTGATGGAGAGACTCAGAAAGAAGTTACAACGTTTAGAATGCAAATGGATATTTATGAATGTTAGTGGATAAATTTATGTAGTTGTTGTGGAGTTAAGTTGATTTATTCAACTCATCGACTAGCATGTACTGTCATGTTAATCTTTTGTGCAAATCCAGCGTTGAACTAACCCTGGTTTGTGAAGCAGCCCGGCGTAAAATGATTTGCGCAAATATATAACACTTTACTGACTTTCTTCGGCACATTTCCTTCATAAATAAAATTTAACCATGGTGTCCTTAGTGGCTCAGATGCCGGGAGTCTACGCAGACTCTTATGTTCATTGGTACATCCAATAACAGAACATTTGTAATGTTTTTTGTATGTGTCTAGCTGCTACAGACTGCTGCGGCTCGCTGAGGGCAGTATCTATGCTAATAGGTCAGATTGTCACCAGTCATAGGCGGGGCTTCCCCCTACTCTTACGTAAATCTGGAACTGCGTGTTTGGTGAAATGATTTATGGGGATTATAAAAAAAGGAGTGGATGTATTTTTACCATTATAGGCTGTTTTTTTACACATACTGTGGACACACATCTGTGTTCAAACACCTTATAAAAATTAATTTAAAATATATTTGTGTGCATATATATCAAAACACACTATTGTTATAAATTAAAATGAAATAAAATAATAAATTAAATAAAATGTGTTTTTACAATATGATCTAAATGACTGTTCAAAATGAATCTAATGTATTTGGACACTGTATAGTTGTTAAATGTTAGTGTATCATGTTCATAGTTAATGAACTACACTGCTAGGACACCTGTGTGAACTTGGAAGGGAAATTCATATATCCAATAAAAATCACCTTAGGGCCTAAGGAAGTTTGTAAAGGCCTCTGGGTTAGATATTTTGATATTGTCACTTAACACTGATTCTTGAGTTAATGGACAACACTTGTTTTAGAAGTTAGTTTTTATTATTTAATAATACATTATTTTTAAACTGATATATTTGTAGACAAATGTCTCAGCTAATGAACCATGTAAGGGAACAGGTTTTTCTGAAAATGTTTTTTTTTTTCTAAAAATGTACATTTATTCACTTAGGAACTTAATTTGTGTCAACTCCGTCAGACACATTAAAAAGTATTATATATTAATTTGATCCATCCATCAACAGTGTAAAGTCTTCAATTATGTAATAATGGTGTTCAGTAAAGTGAAAAAAATAAATTCTCTAAAATTTTTCCTTGGGTTAGGGTTATTATGAACGAACCAGTTTCTAAATTCCTTAATTATCTAACCTCCTTTTTAATATTAAACATATATAACTAATGTTCTTCGGTAAATCAGACATGATATCATGTAGTTCAGTTGATGTTTTAATATTTTAAAACAATGAATTGAAAAAAGAATAAGACATTTCTTTCAAAAAGAACAAAAACCTTCACCTGACGGTGTTAAATACTGACGGAGTTGACAAATACTGACAGTGTTGACAAAGGTCCAGCTGGGGCCAAATATGCAGTATATGTAAATAGAAACAACATTAGGAGAATTCCTTGTATGCAAAAAACATATTAAATCACATTATATAGACTTTTTGAGAGCACTTGTCAACCATCAGACATAAAACATGATGAAGTTGACGTCTGAAGGAGTTGACAAAATTGAATTTTTTCCCACCTTAACCACGTGTTGGACAGTAGAGCAATTTTGTTTTCTTTCTCAGTTGTAGCTGCCTTAAAGAGATAGTTCACCCAAATATGAAAATTATCCCATGATTTACTCACCCTCAAGCCATCCTAGGTGTATATGACTATCTTCGTTCAGACAAACACAATCAGAGATATATTTAAAAATATCCTTAGTCCTCCAAGGTTTATAATGATTGTCAATGGCAGCCCAAATTTTGAAGACAAAAAAAATGCACCCATCCATAAAAAAATGAATCCATACGACTCCAGGGGGTCACTAAAGTCCTTCTGAAGCGAATCGATGCGTTTGTGTAAGACAAATATCCTTATTTAAAACTTTATAAAGTAAAATAACGAGCTTCCGGCGTGACAGACGTACGTCCAAAAAGCATTAACTTCTGCGACGTAGTACACAATTACCATGACGTTCTACACTACGCCATGACGTACTACACTATAACGCGTAGTACGTCATGTCATTGTGTACTAAGTCACGGAAGTTAACACTTTTTGGACGTACGTCGAATGCTTATGGCTGTCGCGCCGGAAGCTCGTTATTTTACTTCATAAAGTTTTAAATAAGGATATTTGTCTTACACGAAGATGAAAGATAGAACATAGAAGATAGTCATATACACCTAGGATGGCTTGAGGGTGAGTAAATCATGGAATAATTTTCATTTTTGGGTGAACTCTCCCTTTAATATATCAACCAATTATCCCACAACTATTTACAGAAACTATTACACCGGGATGATGGAGTTGAAATGTTAAAGCTGTGACAGCAGAGACTTTTTGTATAAAATATAAAAAACATAAAACTTCCAGGACTATGTGTCCTACTGTGTGATTCACAATTACCAGAAAATAGTAAGTGCTCCTCAGAGTTAAAGATGACCATGACATTGCCTGATTTATTCAGAATTATAAAAAAATCCTGACCAAGTTGACGCAAAGTGAGGTCACAACTTTGATAGCCATTTTTTATGGAAAATATAATTCAAGACTTACTTTTTGTATTGTTTAATATATTACAGATCTCTGCCTTTCAATTTAAATGCATATTTTTGAATTTGTTGCATTTTAAACACTTTGTTTGGCAATTTTACATTGTGACAGGCTAAATTACATGCATTTTCCAAGTATAGAGCATGTATTTAATAAAAACTAACTAACAAAATTATTTAAAAAATAAAAGCAATGAATGTTCCGAGTATCCAGATTTCCTTTAGATGTAACTTATGAAGTGTTTTTATTTTGATGAGCTTTTTTTGAGGGCTTTTGTGTGTAGTCTTGTCCCTTATCTCAAGAATCAGTGTTAAGTGTTTCTTATGGGGCCTCTGTACTTGCAAACTTATTGTACCTACAGACCTCTGTATTATATGCAGTACATTTATGTTGTGCAGTGTTTTTTTTTTAGAGACTGTCTACAGAGTGACAGGAAGTAGAGTTATATAAATTGAGCTGTTAAGATCCACATTACTACCATCTGCTGTATGTTGAATTACAAACACATGCTGTATTGTGTTAAACCCCAGACTCTTTAAGCACCTGTGCTGTTGCGGTGGCCAGTAGTGTTGCAACAGGGTAATAGGATGCGATAGGTGGCTGCTGTTTTTGGCTTGCGAACACCTGTCTTCGGGCAGCCCCATCTGACAATGCTAAGCGTCAATCACCCCGGCCATAACTGCAACGGCACATGTAGATTGCATCAGCACTCTGCTTTGAAAACAGCTTGTTGCCCTCTTACTTTCCAAAAATTGCTGATGCTATAGGGAATTTCTTACAAATCTGTTTCCAATGAAGAAGAAAAAAACTTTATTTTCCTCACTTTTTGTCCACATGATGTTTTTGACCCAAAATTAAGTGGAGGGAATATCAGCAGATTTGGGTTATTTATGGACTTGTTTTTCTTCAGAGAAAATTAAGATGTATTCAAGGAACTGGATGTGATTTGAGAGTTGCATTTACCGTGTCATTACTGTTTATCTCTCTGTGTCCTTTTGTGGTTTTACCGAGTACACACGCAGATATGATGCAACTCAAGTCCATTTGAGTGTATGTGTGTGTTTACCTACTTAACCATATTTTGAGGACAAAAACGTGTGTGTGTGTCTAATGTGAGAGTTGCAGATAGGGTTGTTGTGGTATTGTGTGTGTATGTGTGTGTGTGTTCTTGTATATATGGTTTATGAGGACACAAATGTGTATAATGACATGGGTATTACAATGCAAACCTAATGGCTTAAAAAACATACTAAACAGTGTTTTTTGAAATTCAAAAAATGCAGACAGTTTCCTGTGATGGGTAGGGGTAGTGTAGGGGGATATCATATACAGTTTGTACAGTGTAAAAACCATTACGCCTATGGAGAGTCCTCGTAAACCATATATACAAATGTGTGTGTGTGTGTGTAAGAGAAAATATAGGTAAAGCTGCAGAAATGTGAAGTGTACCTCAGATCAGAGTGTTTACTTGTTTTAAGTCTTTTGTAGAAGTGTGTGTGTGTGTGTGTGTGCGTGTGCGTGTGCGTGTGCGTGCGTGCGCATGCGCACGCGTGCGCGTAGGTCAGATTTTGTCTACATTGTGGGACCAAAAGTCCCCACAAGCATAGTGAAAAGTGAAAGCACCTACACTGCGGGCAGCAAACAGATGAATATACATCCTAAATGTTGCCTTGATAAAAATGTAAAAATTCACAAAGGTGTGTGTGAGGGTTACATTTTGGGTTAGGTGATAGAAATTATTATTTAATGATTTTTTAAAAAGAAAGAAAGAAATGGAAAGTCCCTGTCATGACAGAAAATCAAAGGTGTTGTGTGTGTGTTGTGAGCCTTTGAATAGATATTAAGATAAAAACAGTGAAACCAAAGCTTTGAGATAATTTCTTGGATAAATATCTATATTTCTTAGAAACACCCTCACTTTTCTTTTTCTTTTTTTTTTTGAGTAGAAAAAAGTCCACTTTTGATGTACCCTTTTCAGATAATTAGGTCTGTAGGATTGTACCCAGAAAAGATCTTGCCTCCCTTCCTCATTTTTCCTCAAGGCATCAAAAGATTAATTTATTTTACTGCCATTTTAAGTCATTTTTCTCTGTCTGTGAAACAAGTTAAATTGTTTTTCTCTGTCCTCCTTCCTCCAGATTTCACATTTTTGGCAGAACATCGCAAACTGTACATTCAGCTCTCTTACACGAGAGTTTACATTTACTAGTTTTTACACTCAGCTCATAAAATATCCCATAGAGAGCATTTAGATTTACACTACAATTATCCAAACATCACACAATCAAAGAGAAATAAAATGCTGTTATTTCTGGAATATTCTTGTCGAAGCTGTAAACTTTCTGGAGCAATAAATTTTTAGTATTTATTCGTAACCCAGTAAAAAAAAGTCATACGGGCCTTCCTGTTTCAGGCCTGGATGGTGTGCTGCACCGTATCCTGTGCTTTATGACACGAATGTTAATGTTTACCTCTTTTACTACCTTCCACTTATGAACTCTTCTTCCTCTACATTTATGGTCCTGCCTTGCTCCTGTTATAGCCTCCTCTTTGATTTTATAGGTGTGAAAAAATCCATCAATAATCACTGAACTTTGTTCAACTTAATTACGTTAGTACAGTGTTTTTAAAGTGTTATTTCATTGTTTATAGTAATGTGATTTTAGGAGCTATGGAAAAACATCTTTCCTGAGACCATCCTTTCAGATTAATTTAATTTTGTGAAGTGAAGGTTTTCAGTGTAGCGATTAAATCAGTTCTAAAACAGTATTTTGTACATTAAGGGGAAAATCAAGGACATATCATTGATTTATACAGCTTGGAGACATGTACATCTTTTTAAATGTCTGTAATGTGTTATGTACTAGATTATAAACCGTTTTTAATTAATAGAGACCCTTGCTTATGATTTCAAATATGTTTTTCTATTACTGTGACAAGCAGAGTGTGTAAGTGTTTTTTTTTTTTTTTTTTCTCACACACAACTGTTCAAACTGTAAGTCTATTTCACGATATCTCTGTGCTAACTATTTTCATTACATTTATTTTGTTGCTTTGCTTTCTTTTTATAATGACTGTATTTTGTTGTTGGCATTGTGAAAGCATGTCACAGGTTTTGCCTGTGAGTTAGTGTTGATATTTCTTCAGAAAGTGTGAGACTTTTAGTATTTTAAAGGCTTATTTGAATCCTGTTTATTATTAAAACTATTATATGTGATATTATATTATACATTACATTTTAATACATTATGCTCTCACTGAAAAGTAATGAAATATGTAAACATGATGTGAAATCTAAGATGACTTTCTGGTGTATTTCATGTTAGCAGTACGTTTATGGCTGATGCAAATATGGGATAAGCTTTCAGTTCTCTTTCCCTCAAAGTGAAACTGGGTAAATTCTTCATTTTTTATATATGAGGTTGGCATTTTAGCAGGGTAAATGTGGCTTCATTCACACATGTGACACATGGCTAAACATTAATTTAAGTTTGAATGTATAACGGACTGGATGTTGACCCTGAATTGTGAGGAAAAACATTTTCATGACAAGCAATGTGCAAGCCATAGATTATGTAAACATTTTTATATTCAGGATAAAAGAAAAGATTAAAGTATAGTGATTTTCATAAATTACTTATTTTTAAGTGATCCTACATGCCAGTTTATGTACTTGTATAATTCTGACCCTTACAATCTATTGAAACTCTTTTTTTTACTTTGTAAACTTTGTGTTTTTGTGTTTAATTTAATGAATTAATCTTTTTTTTCTCTGTTGATGTTGGTTCTGAAGCTCATACTATATTTAATTTACATTTAAAAACAGTAAAGCAGTAATTATGTCTGTACATACAGTCTTTAGACATTTTAGAAGGAAATAAATAATTCAGCTATTTGTACTGTAATATATGGACATGTAATGGTACGTTCACTAAGAAAAATTATTTCTTACTCATTTACTATTTTCAAAGCAAAGTTTAATGAGATATTATAGGAAGCTTTTATTTCCATATATATATATATATATATATATATGGAAAAATAGCATAAAATCTTTGTCCAAATAAAAAAAAGGGAACGAGAGAAACAGCTCTATTTAATGCATCCTATCTGTGGGACATAGAGGAGACACAGACATTACTATTTTAAGATTAATACCAATGAAATACATTTTTGCAACGTCTGCCAAGAATTTAAAATATACATGTAGGCTATAGTTTCTGTATGTATTGTATTTCATGACCAGGTCAATGGTTTTGGCTGAGCTGGCCCTAAAGAATTGTTTAAATGAAGAACAAACACACGATTAAATGATGGATGTCTGTTTTCAGTCTGGTCAGTGTGTGTTTTATAAATGTATGTTTATTGCTATATGGATTGTCCTGTCTTAAAGTGGAATATCTATAAATTACAATCGTTGATAATGGGAAAACTTTTATCTCAGTTAAGAGTTATTTTATGCATTCCAGTTTTGGAAAAGTCTCTGAAAAGCTTAGCTGATTTGTGAGGACCTGTGCTGCTAAATAACTGTGACGTCAACAAGTTCTTTATTTTGTCGTACTACACTTAACCAAATTATCCATCGTGAGGAGATACCAGGGTCCTGAAGCAGCTTTTTACAGGATGTGAGGGGGGGAAAAGATTTTAAAAGTCGGAACAAAACGTGAAAACAAGCAATTACTGGAATGAAACCGTGTCCTTGTTCACTCAGTGCAAATTATCTTCAGACTATGCATGATTTGACATTACTGTAGTTTAGTAGTCCTGAAAGGCTTTGATTTCCTGTTTAAGTCTTTTTCTTTGTCTCAGATGGAGTGTGGCTTATTGTTCTGTCTTATATTAATGCTATTTATTGTTGTTATTTCCTGATTTGCAGGCTAATCGTGAGTGAGATCTTAGAACTAATGCCTTGCCAAGGGCAGGCTTGCTTTAAGATATTAAACCGCTCCATCTGTATAGGCTTGCTTTCAGGTTGTGTTAAAAAGAAGGTTGAATTATGAAAGAAAACGTCACATTTGCTGACGTTTTTTCTTTAGTACAACACAAAATGAGATATTTAGCAGAATGTCTGAGCTGCTCTCTTACATACAATGAATGGTGACCAAAGCTGTAAAGGAACATTTTCAGAGAAAAACAACTTAAAATTGTCATATGGCTTTGAAAGACTTAAAGCTTGACAGCCTCTGGACCCTATTCACTTTCAATATATATAGAAGAAAGCAGCTCAGATAATCTGCTAAACGTCTACTTTTAGAAAAACAAAAGTCAAACAGGTTTAAAACGATATAGGCCGGTAAATGATTAGCGAATTTTCATTTTTGGTTGAACTACACATTTAAGTGTCGGCTTAGAGTGTGCCTGTGTTAAATCATAATGAAACAGCCTGTGGTTTCACCTCATATAACCCCTCCCATCGATGACACCACGTCAATTCCGTTGATTGGTGAAGCCAAGCGGTTGTTTTCATTCAAAAAAGGCTTTTGTCTGTGGCTCATTTTGTGCCTATTCAAATACAACTTACTGTAAGAATTGTATTGATAGTCATTAACTTAGTATATGTGCTCAAAGTGAACTGATCAACAGAGGATACGTCCTTTCTAAATGCACCAGCATGCATTTCCATCTGACAGCATCTCCTGCTGTTCCTTAAGAACATTTGTGAATAGTCGCATTATCAAAACAAAGAATATGCAGATGATCCTGTTTTTTATTAAACTACTTTAAATGTGACTGATGGTGACAGGCCAAGAAATATAAGAGAAGTAGAGAAAACAGTGGACGGATGGGAAAAGAGATACTCCTGACTGGAGAAATCAAATCAAAGCTGACTAAAGTCGACTAATCTGATTGGCTAACTCATTCCAGTGCTAACAGGGAACATTACTAACTGACCACCCTTGCTATTTCTGGTACACTCAGAGGCTTAACATTGTGATCATAAATAACTAATTTGGCGTCGCATTCCTGGCATGGAGGAGTTAAATTCTTGCTCTTTTCTGGAAAGCATGGAGGGCAAAGTCACCTGTTCGAGAGGCATCACTGGACAAAGACAGCATTGAGTTGAAGGTCTCAGGGTTGAGTCCCCATGGAGGGTGACTGGGTGGTGACCAAGCTTTTCACTGGAATGTTAGTAAGAGTTGTATTACTAATACTGACCGTAATAATACGCAGGACAATAATCAGCCCTTTATTCTCAGTGTTTATGAGTAGAAAGATACTGGATCAGAATCACAAGGGGGTGAATAAACCGATTGCACATCAAGTTGAACAGTTACGCCATGGCATAGTGCGCTACAGAAACTCGGCTTTGCAAGTGGTAAACAGTGAACAAAGGTCTTTAATTGTCTTACTAAGGCTTTAACCAGCAAGACAGAACAGAATCGATCAATGACTTATTTCATTAGATGTGCATGAGCGAGGTGACAGCTTTATCTGTGGCTGCTGCCCAAGGCCTCTTGTTGTGCGGTAAGCCGTGCGAGTCATTGCAGCCCTGTCCAGCTGGGAATCTGAGTCATGAGCCGTTTCACCGCCCTGTTTCAGGTAGACATGTTTAAACTTTGCAGGGGGCAACTGCAATGCAGTTGGTCAATGTTATTGCAAAAAGGGGATTTTTTTTTTTTTTAGTGCTGGATTGTTTTCACACATAGCAGTTTAAGTTTAGAAGCGTGCCACGCAGGAATTTTGAACATTTGCATAGCAATGTATAGGTGCTTTTTCTGGAGTTTTTTTTTCTTGAACAATCTGAGATAAATCAGAACAAAACCTGAATGGGATGACAGTATATTTTGTGCATTTATGGGAAAATAAGGGAGATTTTGTTGAATTATTTAGTGCTCTAAAGTGGGTGCTCTGGAGTGGGTGTTCTTTGTTCATGCTGAACAACTAAGTACCGTTAAACTACTTTTTTTTTTTTTTAACAAGACCCTTCTTGTTGCATGACCTCACAAGAGTGGTAAATCCCTTTTTCTTAGATAGAAGTTTATTTGTATTGGAAATCCATTTCGTTGTGTTTTGTGATCTTATTTATTAGCTTATTTAATGGATTGGGGAATGGATTTGGGAAATGCCTTTTGATTGTTCTAGAGAAATTATATTAATGAAAAGTACATTAAAGTATATTATAAATTCAAATACATATTGTAATTTTAATGCTAATGTTGAAATGACAAAATAAATGAGAATACATTTAAAAAAATAATTAAATAAACTAGTGTAAGGCCCTTTTCTTACTTGAAATGAATAGTATAAATGAAATGGTCAATGACTAAGAATAAGAAAAATCTAAGAATATTTTTGTTCATAACTATATTCATATTATAGTGAATTGTGCTTAAAAAAATCATACACTCAAAAAAAAAGCCTTTTTTAAAAATTTACGCAATTGAATTAATATTAAAATTCCATCAAATTGAATTGAATAATCCTTACGTATTTGAATTGAATAATTGATTAAGGATTGTTCAATTATTCAATTAAAATACATAAGGATGGAATTTTACTATTAATTAAATTGCGTAAATCTTAAAAAAGGCTTTTTTTGAGTGTAATAAGACTTATTAAAACAGTGATTTCTTTATCATATTGTTGTTTTAAAGCATATAAAATGATAGATATCTGCTTTGATTTCTGTTTGTCTATTCTTCTGTGACACTGTGTCACGGGTGATTGGTTAAGTGACATCCTGTTAAAGGTGAGCACGGTTTACCCGCAGACCTAGAGCTCACCGGATAACTCAACCTACAGCTGGCTCACTGTATGACTGTACAGAGAGCACCGTTCCTGTGCGGTTACAGCTCTGGAGGTGTGTGAATGCATTCGTCTTGTATAACTTGTATAACTGTGCAAATTTCGAATAAATGTTGTGTGCAGGTGAATTTTATGTTTTATTATGACATCCTTGTTTGGTATGCTACTGTCACGAGCGACAATGCAGGTGACAATAGGTTATAGACATATATTGGCTAGCATAGTTCAAGTTTGTTTGTTGGATTTCAGGTGATGTTCTTTTAGATGCTGGAGGTTGTTGGCATGGTCTTGAGCCTTTCCTCTGTACAGATCAGCCCTCCATTCAGATCTCTTTTCAGGACATCTTTATACCTCAGTTTGGGCTCCATCTGGGCACCGTCCTTGAGCACACCAACTTGCCTAATTGGAAGCCTATTATTTTTCCTTTAGTATTTCACAGTAGTCCTATCAGGCTATTCCAAATTTCTTTTTCTGTGATATGCAGCAGCATATCTTTGTGTTTGTGTTGATATATGTACGTAAATACATCTCGGTTGCTGCTGTCTGTGTATGTGTGTTTCCGTTTCAAAACTCTTGTTCTTAATCATCACTCCCATCAAATACAAGTATCGTTGCACGAACCTATGTCTCACGTCTGTTATTTACCTACGCTAGCGGTGCAGCCGCAAGTGCGTCAATATTGGATGGTGTTCTGAGTGTTGGTTGCTCTGACGTTTAAATATCCTGTTTACTTGTTTGCATGATTTTTAATATCACAAAATTGACCTTCAGTGAGCATAATGTTTATTTATTGGTTATTAATAGCCTCACTGGTGACATCTTTTCTACTTTCTTTACATTTACAGTACAGTTATACAGAGCGTCTCCATTGCAGTGGCCTGCTAGAATAGGCAGATTACAGACTCACCAGCCAGTGTGTCTAATGGCCGTGCCGAAGTGCCAGTTTTTTGTGATTAAGAGGAAGGGAAGGGCATTACAGGGTGAACTCTGGCAACGCCAGCTTTCTTCATCACATCCTCCTGAACCAGACACCCCAGCTTTCCTTCCTTCTCTGGCCCAGCCATGAGCAGCCCTGCCTGGCCTTGCCCGCACAGTCATCCTGGGCATGTTT
Source organism: Ctenopharyngodon idella (assembly GCF_019924925.1). Classification (NCBI taxonomy): domain Eukaryota; kingdom Metazoa; phylum Chordata; class Actinopteri; order Cypriniformes; family Xenocyprididae; genus Ctenopharyngodon; species Ctenopharyngodon idella. Next base: position 37,405,653 of record NC_067229.1, on the reverse strand, counting down.
GGTCCTCCAGTGAGTCAGTAGACAGTCCACCCTGTGAAATGTGTTCCTGTGTAATCAGAGCTCGCTTTGAGGATGGCTGATGTCTGACTGATCTCTCGTGCCCTAGCTTGTTGCATGGGTGCATAGGAATGATTTGTTTATGTCAGTTGAAATTTTCAGCTGATGTTTGAGCACAAACAGCTTTCATCACTGGTGCTTTCTTCCAAAACCAAGTGAGCAACAACTTTGGAGAAAGCATTTTAGGCCTCAAAGGGTCATTACAGAAGCAAAAGCTTGTTCCAAAACAGTTTCCTGAGAAACATGTTTTAACCAAATTCTAAGGCAGTGGCGAAGGAATTTATATGATCAGTATTTATATCAGTATAAGTCTTGTATTTATAAATATAGATATAGTTATCAGTATTTATAAAGTATATTTTTAATATATACAGTATATATCAGTATTATATCACTATACGTAGGTATTAATACGTAACTTTCAAAGACACAAAACGTACATTTTTGTACGTTTAGAAAGGTGCTGAAACGTACAATATTGACGTAATTATGGCACTAAAACGTAAAAATATTTACGAATCTTATCATGTCTTAAAGATATATGTACAATTTCGAACCTAAACCTACCCATTTTATACAGAATGTTAAAAGAATAAAACATAATGGGCAGAAATGTGTAGGAAAATGACTATTTTAGTAAAAATATAACATCAAAACGATATTTTGAGCCACTAATCCTACACCTACCCCTAAACCTACCCATAACCATTTCTTTAAACTACCTACTAATATAAATAAAAGAATGACAGACAAACAAGCGTAATCACAATAATTTATTTATTTATTTTTTATTTTCATGTCAAAAGTGGTACCAAAAGTAGTTCAAATGATGATGAGTTCCAGTCACAGTCCTCTCTGGCGGTAATAGTTTTTTATAGGGTACAGAGCAGAATTTAATTTATTAATCCATGAAAATATGATGAATCCGGCTTCTCTCCGTGAAGGCGCGACACTCATTTCAAATGTCAATCCACTGAAACACGGCATGTCGTAATCTGTGACGAAGGTGAGAACCAATGAGCGTTTGATATCAGTGCCGTAAACCATGTCGTAACGCTTCTCGAGGGTGGCGCTACTTTCAAATTTGAATCATAACGAGCGCGAGCTTTGACTGTGACGGTCGCTGTTGCTGAAAATCAAAATGAAGATCGATGGATAAAGGGCTGAATTTGGATCTGTTCCTTACAAACATATGGATTCTAAAGATTGGGAGTACAGCGAACAAATAAAATTGATGTGATTTGTGAATTTATGTTGTGTTTTGGTGTATCTTATGGTTGTATTGTCAGTCACTGCATAGGAGAAAACGCCTTCTGTGTCGCACAGCAAACAAACTAAATGTTACAAAATGGTTAAACAATTACAGAAAATGTATTCATAAGGTTTTAAATTGTAGTCTTGTTTAACATTATGCAATCCTCCGAAACGAGCAGCACAAGTCACAAACAGAAATGTTATTTAAGTAGATGAGTAAACTGCTTTCAATAAATTCGTCTAAAAACAACATTAAATCATTAAAGCCACGATTTAATATTAATACATGGGAATTCATATATATTCACACTTTACGTTACATGATTTACGTTTTTATTGCTGTTAATACGTAAGTATTTTTACGTTTTAGTCCTCTAAATACGTCAATGTTGTACGTTTTTGTGTGTATGAAAACGTAAGTAAATGTACGTGTGGTAGAACCACAATTTACGTAAAAATACACAAGTATTCTCATGAGATCACGTTGCATATATATATATATATATATATATATATATAATAACACTTTACATTAAGGTTCATTAGTTAGCTACATAAGTTAACATGAACTAATAATGAACTGCACTTCTACAGCATTTATTTATTAATCGTTTAATGTTAATTTCAAAATGTACTAATACATTATTATATCAAGAGTTGTAAACTAACATGAACAAACAATGAACTGCTGTATTTTTATTAACTAACATTAACAAAGATAAACAAATACAGTAACAAATATACGTATACACACACACCAATCAGTTTTTGTATATCAGTATTTTATCAGTATTTATTCAGTACTGGAAAATAGAATTTTTAAAAAAGTTAAATAAGAATGTACACAATTTTACACGTTTTAATGTGGTTTGCGTTTATTCTTGAGTGTCACTTTTAGATTAGCAACATGTTAACGCATTTGCGAGTCTCAGAGTGACATTTTGTTGGTGCATCATGGAATTGCTGCATATACAATGTTCCAAATTTGTCTCTTATGATGTTCCATGACAGTTAGGATGCTTCCTTAGTAGACAGCTGCCTATGTAGGCAGTAGGTTGCAAGGCAGTTCACTAGGCTGTGTGTTTTATCTGATTATCTTTTGATTTCACAGCCTTTTTTTTCTCATGGATAAACTGTAAATGTTTTGGCTCCTTAGTGGAGGTGTGTGAGTTTGTAAGCACACTTGCCTGCCTTGTGTACGCATGTTTGTGCGTTCGAGGTGACGAGTGTCTAGCCTGTGTGGTGGGAAGTGACACTTGTATGAGTGTGCTATAATTACTCAGTTTTTTTCCTCCTCTGAGAAGGCATGGAGCCCCAGAGGGGAAGAGATCAGTATTCCCTGTCTCCCAGTCCCGTGCTGATAAGTCTTTTCCAAAATAGGAGTGATCTCACCCCTCTCTTTCTGTCTTCCTCTTCTCCTTTGTTTAGTCTGTTTTTTTTTTTTTTTTTTACTTCATTCTTACTGTTTAAACATGGGACTGGCACAGCTGGTGGAGAAGCAGGAATGAGTGTGAGCACGTAAAGCAGTGTGTGTGTGTGTGTGTGTGTGCGTGTGTGTGTGCGTGTGTGTGAGAGAGTGATTAATACCCTGAGTTCGGGGATCTCCATTCAGGACGCGTCCTCGTAGTTTGCTCATGAGGTCATTGGGAAAGATCCTCATGTAACATGGAGCTAGTTTTAACTGACACCAAGAACCAGACCAGAGGTGAACAGCAGTGTAGTTATCAATTCCTCCTCACTCAGAGCACTACCTTCTTTTGCTTTAAAATAACTGCACTGTAAATGTAGGACAAACCGTGATCAAGGCTCTTACTTCATTAGTGTGTACAGATGTGTCTATGTTGGTAAGAAGCTGTAAATGTCTGTGCTTAATGTACTCTGGTGTATGGCCTCCACCCTTTATTTAAAAATGGCCGCCCTCATCAGCTGGCGGCAATGTTCCCTCTAATTTTTGTCCTTGCTGAGCACAGCCTATTTTTATTGGGCGTATCCTTCATCCACCTATGATATACAAATTACTTAAATGAAGATTAGATTATCAATTATTATTAATTATTAAAGATTATTAAGTTATTATTATCAGACTTTAAATAAAATATAAATGAATGATTTTAATATATATGTGTGTGTGTATGTGTATGTGTGTATATATATATATATATATATATATATATATATATATATATATATATATATGTGTGTGTGTGTATATATATATATATATATATATATATACACATATATATATATATATATATATATATAAGGAGAAATTATTACATATACTATGAATTAATGAATTATTACACAATTAAAAGTGTGTGTGTGTATGTACACTTTATTTTAAGGTGATATAGTTACACGTTACTACTTGCACTTACTAGTAATAAGAGTAAATTATGCATAATTACAAGTTACAAGTAACCATAAACCTAACCATAACTCTATAGTAAGTAAATGTAGTTAATTAATATTACGCAGTACTTATTTCAGTAGTTACAATGTAACTACAATGTAACTGTCAGATTTAAGTCTGATTAATTCAAATTTTAAAAAATTCTCTCATTTTCTTCAAGATAACTAATTTTGTTATCATAAAACAAGACAAAAAGCAATGATGCATTGCTTCTTGGATGACAGAAAATCTTTATCTTGAGAATTAGTCAGCCCTGTATATTTACACATACTAGTTCTCACAGCTTCAGTTCTGTACTGAAAATCGATAGGTTCGAATTTGAAATGCCATCCATTTATTTAACTCTGATTCATTAAATATCAAGATTTTTCCCACATTTTTTGTCTACATTCTGTGCGGAATTTTTTTTAATTTGCGCGGGAAGGACATCAGAAGTGTGCGGCCGTGCACGAGCGCAGCTTAGTGGGAACATTGGCTGGCAGCTTTAGAGGGGACCTGAGGTCAGAGGTCACCTGTGACTCAAGACTTGAGGAATTCAGTCTCAAGGAAATGAATAGCATGGGGGGGGGGGGGGGGGGGGGCAAAAAATAAGAGACAGAAATTGTAACGGCTACAGGAAATGATAGCTCATTAGAATGTTGTCAGATGTTGACTGAGAATTATTAACTGTTTTATAGAGGGATTAGAAGAAAAAGGAAGCTGGAACCTGTTTACCTCCAAAAAAATCCCCATGTCTTTTGGCTGTTTTCACCTTCCTCCATGCTGATATATTTCTTCTTGCATGCTGTTGCTTCTGGGTAAATTTAACTCTCCTCTCCAAAGATTACAGTTTGTAAAACACAAGTGTTGACAAGTAATTCAGATAATGGTGTTACAAGGCCTCATTCTGTTTTTGCATTCATTATACTGGTTCGACTTGTACACTAAAAATGGATTTTTGCGGCTTTTTCCATTTATTTAAATAATGAACACAAATTGTAAGCTAATTTTAATACATATAAATTAGTAAAATATGAATTTGCTTTATCCATTTGCAACAGAACAACATGGATCATTTTTACTCATTCAGGCAGGGGAATTCCAGTTCCCAGCATGCTTTGCACCAGACCTAAAGTGCAGGTTTATTGTTAAAATTAAGTGTATGGCCATGTGTTTTTAAGCAAGATAAAGAAATGACGGAGAATTTTAATGTTGTGTTAAGATTTAGAGGAGTTTTTTGTATGTCGTAAGTTTTGGTATCTTGTGTTTAGGTTGGATACATGCTAGCAAGTTAGAGGTATTTGCATAGAAGTTCATTGTTGAGAAAACCCATTTCCTACTCCCCACAATTGAATTAATTTCAGCCAGAGAATTACTGTTTTGAGTGTACTCTCATGCTAATCTGTTTAGCTAATCCCACAGTCTTCCTCTCCTCCACCAAGCTTCACTCCTCAATAAAGTGTGTCAGCCTGTCATCTGTCCTTGTCTGGAGAGCTTCTGTTGCTCTTTTTGTTTCTTTATTTTACTCGCCCGATCTTGTTGACGTTAGCAAAGACTTAGAGCTCGCTGAGTCAGAAGCTTGTGCGGTCAAACAGGCCGTGAGGAGAAGTAGCCTGCGCTGTCATGCTCTTGATTTCACATGGCCGATGACCGGCATCCTCATCATCCTGTTCTTCAGGATCATCATCCTTCCCTGCAATGTGTTTGAATCATCTCCCATTTCCTGTCGCTGATGTCACCCAGCTGGGAGATGGACAGACACATAGGAGCCAGTATACTAATTAAATGACCTCAGATACCCCTGTCCACTCACCTGTGCTTTAATGCTGGCCGTAACATATCCTCAGCATCACTTAAATGTGACTAATCCATGCTAATCAATATGGCAAACCTTGATAACATTGTTAGCTTGCTGCACTCATCCTAGGTGTGAGTGAACAGGCATTGTGGGAAGGCTTGGGTTTTGATTTGCTGACGCGCTCATTAGGTGTGTTTGTCTTTGTGTAATTGCACAGTGCGTGTTCAGAGTCTTGTCAGTTTTGTGTTTTATATTGATTTTAATTGATGGAATAAATTATATTAAGATAAAATATGATATGAAATATAAATAGTGCTTGTTTTTTAAAAAAAAATACAGATAGATTAAAAATAGTAATTCACTCTAGATTCTTAATTAATATCATTTAATGGCTAGGTCATTTTTATAGAATTTATATTAATAATAAAACTTTTAATACAAAAGGAATTATTATTTTTTTTTTAAATATAACTTTTGCTTGCTTTTTACTCATTGCAAGAAAGCTGTTATGCAGAACAGATTTGATAAACAATGACGCATGGTTTTCCTGTAAATCCCGCATAAATGACATGACACAAAGAAAATCTTATTTTGAATTATTGAGTAATCATTAACTCCCATTTTTAGATACACAACACACAATAGTTTTAATGATTCATTTTGAACAATAAGTAATTATCGATCTGTTACTGTTTCAGTATTTTTAATCATGTTAATCATGTATGTTGTGCAATGTTATTTAAGCCTTTTACTTTCATAAGAAAATTCATGAAGGAATTTTTATACATTTAATGATATAGATAGCTAAAAATAGGAATTATGATGCAATTGCAAAAAAACAAGTCTCAACACATTAAAACAGTGTGAAAAACGTAACACTCATTATAATTAATACAAACATTACATGTTTTTCCACAATATACATAGACAATATGCACTGTACATTAGAGGTGTGTTTGCACTTGCACATTTAAGTATTTATTTCACATTAGAGTAAAAAAGCAAATCACACCTTTAGAGGTTTTTCCTTATTAACACACATTTAAACAGTTTCAACAAAGCAAGCAGTATAACCAATTAACTTATTTGCAAAAAAAATACACTTTTGTTTATACATCTGAAAAAGAAATAATTTGGGTTGCCAAGTTGATAATTTGGCTTCAAGTTAGAATTTTCCATTTTTAAACTTTTTATACAAACGTTACACAGTTGCAGCAACAACAATTTTTTTTTCGTTTTACTCCCAAACATGGGACAGAAACAACTTTAGCATTAGCTATTATGTCAATTTAAATTGTATTAATTTTTGCATGAACATTAATACAATTTAATTAAAAATGTACAGCTAGTGTATAGTGATGCAAATATCTGAGGTTTTGAGGTGTCCATTCATTTATATCATCTAATTTAGAATGATATACATTTTTAAACACATTTTATATAGATTTCACATTTTTACATTTTATCATTACTATTATTCTACTGAAAAACAAATGCATTCCATCTCTCTGCAGGATTTACGTTACATGTTGTAACAACTCGAAATGAATTTTTCTCCTACTCAGATATGCACAAGAACTTTTTTGTGACTATATGTTGTTTTTTCTTCTGATAACCTCATGATATACACTTTCAGGGTTGTTATTCAGCAGAAATAATACTTTCCCACCATAAAAGATGTTTTCACTCCAAAATCATGCCAGATATTTTTTTGGAAATATTTCAAGTACTCACTTTTATTGCCCCTCATTGTACAAATCGCATGGGTTCCACCGTGAACAAAATCTGCTCTTAGCAAGCATTTTCCAAGACATATCACAACACATTTTGCCATCTGAAAATGTAAATATGACCAGATCATGCAATGTTGACAGTGAATATATATCTCTTAGTTCCAGCATGTTTTTCCAAGAGATCTCTGCCCTAGAAAGTTCCAGAAGCGAAGTGAAAATCCTTGTTTTATGGACATGGAGATATCGTCCTCATGTTTTAGTAGCATGCTTCTGACGGTTGGTAGGAGTGTAATGTCTGACTCGTACAGGCACTGACTCACCGTGGCTCATCGGACAAGGCTCGATTGGAGCCCGCCAATTTCTCAAACACAAAGACACAAGTTTTTGATCTGACTCTTTGTTCTAGTGCAACAGCATTTCGCTATACCTGTGCTCGAAAATCCCGCTGACAGAAAAAAAACCTAATGAAGGTTTAGATCTGAGATTAAGCTTCAGATGTGCTAATGCTAGCTTCTCTGTGTGTTTACAGTTGGTTGGATTTTGGTATGTTCTCCTCAAAGGTGTGTGGGTGTGGGTTTTGATGGTGGATTTTCAGTAACGTCCTTACAAACCTGCATCTCCTTTTTGCGCTTTTTTTGGGGCTTGATGTGTTTGCGCTCAGTTAACCCACATCATGGGTGGATGATGATAGTGTTTGGTTAATGATTTAACAAAATAACCAGTATGAGCTCATCTATTGTTTATGCGTGAAGTTGCACTTTCAGAAACTCGAGTGGGCAGAGGGTCTTGTTTGCGTCTGTGAAATGTAGAGTTCAAAGGGACCGTTATCGGCCACATGGCTGCGTAAAGTGATAAAACAAAAGTCCAAGTGTGTCAACGAGCATCAGGTCATGGAAAAAAAAAAAAGTTGAATTTTGATTCAAATGTCATTTTAGCAATAATTAACCTGAAGAATTGCAGTTTATGTTTTAAAAAAAGTTATATATTATTTTTTAATTATTTCCTTGACTTGTTTTGCCATGCCAAGGCAATCTCCTTCTCTTTTCCTTTCCATGTGATTGTGTCTGTGTGTGTGTGTGTGTGTGTGTGTGTGTCAGTGGGGTGGGGGGTGGAGGGGGGTTGTAGGTAGTGACTAAATCTCATAAAAGGGTTTCCTAATATGGGCTGTCTCTCACAGAGCCCCACCTTCCAGCTCAAGTGGGTGGAGTTTACACTCTCTCTCGACCAGTAATGACACGCCATGGACTTGCTTCCTCATTAATTGGCTAAAACCAGTTCTTACAGGAACCGCCGGTGATAAATGTGAGAGTTCTGAGAAATCATTCATTTCTTCCTTCAGCCTGGCTGAGGGACATTACAGGGGAGTGTGAGTGAGGATGGCTCCCTGTGTGAGCATGCCTTCAGGACAAGCTTTTTTTTTCTTTTTGTGTGCGTCTCTGTGTTTTTTTTTTTTTTTTTTTCACTCCATCATTTTTTTAAGTGCTTAGGATATGCAGTTCCCAGAACAAGCTGTACTTTTACAGTTTTTTTCCCTCTCTTATTTGAGTTTCTGTCTTTTGGGATAAACTCCGTAACACAACTCGGTCTCTATCTCCCTCTGTCTGCGAGCGGAGAGAGAGAGAGAGAGAGGAGAGGCAGGGTAAAGGAAACTCACTGACCTTTCGAGTCGGTAAGTGAAATTTATGTGACCTCTCTCTCTCTCCCTCCCTTTCTTTCTTTCTTTTTCTTTCTTTCTTTCCTGTACCATTCCCTCCTCCTCTTCTCCTTTTCTGTCACAGAGCTCTTCCCCTGTTTGGTGCCTCTCTACAGAAGCCTTTCAGGGAGTACCTTGAGGCCCAGAGGGCAAAATTACCACACCGGACGAACTGGCGGGCGGACGGGCGGCGCGCAGGAGAGGCCACCCCAATCGTAAGTCCCATCACTCATACAGAGTATCTCTTTCGTCCAACCTTTAAATTTACCTCATTCACAGACATGGCTTTTGTATTTTTGTATATTTATCCTCGGTTCCTCCTTTTAATTTATTACACACACCCTTATTTCTTTTTTGTTCCACATCCTAATTACCTCCCTGCCCTAATTATCGCTTCGAGACTGGTTTTATTCTACCGTGTGATTCCGGTGAGGTGTTATTGTTTGCATGTGGCAGACCGTAGTGTCAGGGGCTCCGCGTGGGCCGTGCGGTGGTTGGTCGCGGGGGCCTGTTCAGGGTCTGGCTGAGGAGGGATGCTGAGTCATACTCCGAGTTCTTTGAGTGAACCGGACACTCCCCCGCGTCACACTAACTCCCCCCTCTCGGCAGCCGAACCCTGTTGAACCCAGTGCAGCCGGAGACGGGAGGGGCCCCTGGGAGTAAAAGAAGGAGGAGGGTGGGGGGACGTTGGGAAGGGAAGCGGGAGGAGGGGGGGGTTGAGGCTGTACTCTCGATTCCTGCCACCGCCGATCCCTCACAAGTGCGCACGGAAACAAAGAGCTACACCTTTTTTTTTTTTACCTTCATCTGCCCGTGTGCAATTCGTTCGTTTTATCTAAAGTTCTTTTCCAGCTCGTATGTATGCGTGTGTACGTGTGGGAGGAGGAAATGAAAGAGAGAGAGTGGTGAAGTTGCACAATGAGAGATTACGGATGTTTCTGGAACAATGTTCCTTTTTTCTGGTAACTTGAACCTCCTGCAGTTACTTAAGGAAAGCTGTGGGCTTGTTCAACCGGCAGGAAGAGACGATGCCACTGTGCGCGTGTCACTAACGTAAATCTTGTTTTAAAGAAACAGGGAGAGATTGGAAGGAGATGCATGTGGAGATGAGCGAGTGCTTAACCTGAGATGTTTCTGATGAGTTAATGTAGTAAAGATTATGCATAACTGACTGTGTTTTCCTCTCTTTCTCTCTCTTCCTCTCTTTATAGGTTTCCGAAGATGGTGATCAGTGTGGTTTGTTTCTCATCTAGCCTAATGCATCTTGAACTTATGGCATCTACACAGAGTTAAACTAAATTCTAGAGTTACCGCTAGAATAATAGGTTTATTTTTGCTGAGTTATATATATATATATATATATATATATATATATATATATATATATATATATCATGGTTATCGGTTAACATTTTTACTTTTTAATGTGCTTGGTTAGCTGGCCGTTTGTGCTGAGATACTCATGTTCTCAGCTCTGTGTCTTGCTCAGGTTATCTGATCCCATTGGTTGGGATGTTAAGGTGCACCGTGGCTTATGTTGTGTGTGGTCTATTACACTTAAGGGACCAACTGCATTAATTTCGTTTTAAAATTAGTTTGCTTTGAATTGCTGCATAGTGGTTGTCTAATACTACATTCAAAAATCGATTTCAATTAAGGCATAACAGGAAGTGAATGTAAAGTAATGCAACTGAGTCTAAAGTCATTAAAAGATGTTATGCATATTGACTAGTGCTTGTATTGCATTACTTTTCCTAAGCAAAGATCGTCTTGTGTTCTAAAAGCTTGGTGAATCATAATGTTCCTTTCGTCTAGAGTTATTGTTTTGTTTCCAGAGATCCAAAGAGGAGAGGGAGAAGGAGTGTGTGTCTGTCTGTCTGTCTGTGTGTGTGTGTGTGTGTGTAACCACATGACTCACTACAGGGCCACTCCACCAGATGCAATAACGCATTCAATCAGATTAAGAAGCGCGTTTGTGTTCAGGCACATATGTGCGTGGGCGTGTGCCACGTTTCGCGCGTAGCTCCTTTATCGCACGTATTCTATACATCTGAAGAGCATCCGGTCACGCTGGAGGATGCTCGGTGCTGTGAGATGCTGGATTGGATTTGACTAACGGATTGTCTATCAGTTTGAAAGGTAATTATCTGCCATCTTTTATAGTTTGAATAGTTTAATTTACATACAGATAACTAGCTAACGCAGTAGTGGTTTCCCAAAACCGCACATTTTGGATGTCTCCCTAATCTAACACACCTGACTCAACTCATTAGTTCATTTTTAGAGGCTCTATGTCCTGAAATGGGTGTGTCAGATCTGAAATGTGCAGTGTTGGGGGGCCACAGGGAGCAGATTAAGAACCACTGCACTGGTGGCATAACATCAGGCAACTAGGCGAACGTCTTGTCCATCGCTTCTTTTTGCGTCTTTTTTTTTCTTTTAATTGCTTGTGAAATGTTTTTTCGGTGCCTTTTTGTAACGCTGCCCTGGTATGTGAGTCTGGAAGCTGCAGGCGTGTAAAAAAAATGGAACAGTGTGGAGTTTCTTTTGCCGTTACCTTAAATGAACCCTCAGCTGAACTCAATGCACTGCGCGCTGCTGGCGTAGAGGATGAGGCAGTGTTGCCAGATCTCGTGAGAAAAAGCAAGCGAACTGAATTGCTCGGTTTTATTGATCAGCTTCAAATAATATAGATTACAAAAGGCAAAGCAAAGCTAACCTGGCTGCATTAATTAACAAAATACTGTTTTATGTAAGTATATACTTAGACTATTTATTTATTTATTTTACTATTTTACATATAGCTATGCAGTTGGTTATCTAAATCAATAAACAAATGGAAAAGTTTGCACTTTTAATTTAAATAAAATTAATACAAAATGTATATAATTTAAAAAAAAAAAAAAAAAAAAACTTCCCAAAGAACAAGAAAACACATACCTATGGTAATTTGTATAAAACAATTTTTTTATTTTTTTATTCTACAGTTATTTAACTTTGAAATCCCAAACACGCGTTTGTTTTCTGGAAATGAACCAAAAAGCCCAACGCGCCATTGCCCGTATTTATACGCGACTTGATGAAAAGTGGCTTATAATACGCGGATATGGCAACACTGCTGGTAGAGAGGGAGCGAGTGAAGGGTAGCGCGCGAGAGAGGCTGTGTCTCAAAATCCAGCGAGACAGTCTTTCGGACATTTCGAGCTTGATGATGATGCCCCAAAAACGCTTTCTTGGTAGGCACCTCGCTAGGATTCGAAACACAGTTAGGGTGAGATAGAAAGGAGAGACTGCTTTCGATTATCTCACACAGCATCCGCTGAATGAGGGGGGGGGAAAAAGCTTTCGGTTCTTCCATAACGGGATTTAAATCATTACATTGTTAGAATTAGTGACCACGCCTCTTTTTCAGCCCCACCCTCTCGTCTCATCATTGGTAAGTGAGTTAATTCTTCATTATGTGTCTTTATTGGTGTGGACAAGTCTCTCCCAGTGTGTCAGATAGCTTATCAGACTGGTGTTGGCTGTTACATTCGCCCGGCGACAACAGTCTGTAGGCTGTCTGACATTTTGGGCTTTTTCATCCCCTCTGAAAACATTCTATTTTTATTCGCTGTCGATGTTATTTTTAGTTTAAATTTTATAACTATATTTTTCGCATTACTGAACAGTGTTTTTGTCCTGATATTGGTGTCTAATTTCAGTGGGGCCGTTGTGAAAGAAATATTTTCGATGTGTGTGTTTACAGAGAGCGTTATTGACGTGTTTCTGCTTGTTCTATAGACGTACATGTGTGTCTCTGCGTAGCCCTTCTCTTTAAAGGGCGTGTGTGTGTGTGTGCGCGCGCGCTCGTGTGCCCAGCACTTGGTTTTGTCCACTTGAATTTCTTGAGAATCTACAAAGAACACACCTTATTGCAAAACACTGTGTTATGACAGATCTTTTTGCCAACCCCTTCGATTCCACTTGCTCTACAGTTTTTTTTTTTTTTTTTTTTTTTATTTTCTTTTTTTTTTTTTTTTCTCTCTCGTGTAACTGTTCAGTCGTTATCTAACATGTGCAACTGGTATTTGTTATTCAATTAAAAAGATGTTCATTCAGCAATCCCCCCCTTCGTTTATCACCATTGTAAAAACCACAGGGTGATCTGCTTGGCTTTCACATTCGAGTCGTATCATTTCCTCTAACTGTTCAGAACATCCTGTACTTTTTAGGGAACCCCCTCTGCCATTCATGTATGACTGTGCATGTGTCCTGAGTGTGAATAAATAAAGTTGAATGAATTAAATGTCAATCTGTGTCCTGGTTTTTGTGATTTGAGTTATTGAGTTTTATATATTTTTGTTATTTGAGCTTTATAATATATTGTTCACACATCGAAGTTTTTGTAATGCACAGCAGTACTACAGAATACAACAGTAATTGCAGACAATGAATGTAATTTCTGCAAGCTTCACAGAAGGAAATTAAATTATAAAGTTAAGAGAATTTTTTTTTAAAGATTAAAATAAGATAAATTAAAAGCAGTTAAAAAGAATAATACTGGGCTATAATATATACGTAAATATTTGTATGAAAATAAAGATAATAAAATACAAATTATAAACGCGTAGCAAAGTGACAACTGCGGTAAGAAATATAGCGCAAATGTGATTTCTTTATGCGCCAGTAAGAAGCATCAATGAAAAACGTCTCCGAAAATATGTGTAGGCCTACCGTATAATATATTTACATGTTCATCCTGTCAGAATGAAATAGTTGTTGTCACTCTACCTTTAGTGATGTGATTAACTCAGGAACGGTCACGCCCACTACAGTTACTGGCTTTCCCTGAGGGTTCGGTTCGCCATTATGCAAATAGCTCGTTCAAACAGGTTTAAATATTCAAATAAGGCTTGACATGTTCAGTTGTAGCTTTTTTTTTTTTAAACAACCATCCTCCTTCTCACCACCACTCTTTTGTGTAGGTTGCACAATAAGGTGTTCTTGTTAAGCATGTGACCAACAACACCACACTTTTGAGGGATTAATTAGATTTCCAAACGTGCACGCATAGTGTGCTACCTCGAGGAACCAGTAGGGGACGCACGTGAACCTTTTTAATATTTTAAAAATACATTTACAAAGCATTTTCCAATATAAAAGTGACACAAATGTATTATAAAAAATGTAAAAACATACTGAAGTATGATCATTTGACACATTTTGGAAGATTCTGGGAGAAGGAAAAACCATCACAGCTGTCAAAAGCAAGTGTATTCATAATTAAAAGTCTTATGTCGAGGTGAATCAGGGTCTTTACCTGTCACATGAATCAATGATGTGCTGTCACCGAACAGGAGAACACTGGCACACCCAGGTTGAGTCAGAACCAGGTGTAAATGTTACCCTATACCTGACGCAGTATCTTTACACAGGAAAACTCTAACGTATGCATGAGCTTTGCATATCTGCACGTCACAGCAACCCACAGGTATGTATTATTAAAATAAGCAGAAGAACTGACTTCGATAAACTGTTAGCTTCTCTCATTTCTCTCATTCTAAAGTGCCACATTGTGTGGGGAACAGAGTAAAATCTGTGTATACAATCTACAATAGGAGGCCTGTTTTTAAAACGAACAATACAGCTTAAAAGCTTGATTGTAGTTAGCAAATTAGCATCAACGGCCAAACATGGTTATACGCATTGTTTTGGTGTATGGTTGTGTAGGTATGAATGAGTTATTATGCCTCCTTTTTTGAAAAAAAAAAAAAAAAAAACAACTTTGGAAAGTCCCTGTAACTAATTTGCATACTGGTTTTTTTTATTTTATTTTTTTTAGTTCTGCTTGAAGCATATGTGACACACAAAGTGCCCATTGTGATCCATTCATGTGGTTTTATAAAGTGGGAAACAGAGAATTGTGGCTACCCAGCGCTTTGTAACAATGTATAGTGTGTGAGCTTGCATCTTTCTTCTGAACATGCCTTTTGGCGAGCTTGCTGACTTTTGAACATTTTTTAAGTATAGGATAGGATAATAGGTTTGAATAGAATTACCCCCATTCAACAGAATTACTCTTCACGATCACGAAGAATCCAGTAGTGGCAAAATTATTGAATTTTTCTTCCACATTGATCTCAAAATCTAAACAGAAGTAGCTACACCTTATAAAATCTGATCAAGCAAAACAAAATATATGTGCCCCCTGACCCAAATTATATATAATATTAGTATCTAAAAGAGTATGATCACCCATTCTGTTAGTGTATATTGGTTGTATATAGGCTACTATACAACATACTTTGTATACATATATGTATGCAATTCTAATCTACAGTACTATGCCTTTTAAGAAGAAACGTGCAGTTATTTATTATTAAATTAAAAACACATGGGCACATCACTGATAATGCAGTAGCTGTGTCTGTGAGGTGTAGCAGCACGAATGTACAGAAGCAAAACATTGTCAGGTCTTTTGTCGACACCTACTGGCTGTGAGGCGGTACTACAAGTAAAATCAGCTTCCTATACACAGGGAGTGACGTATATTTCCTATCCATACACCCACTTACCTCAGACACAGAACGAGGGGAGTAAAATAAAAGATATTCGCGTGTTTAAATAAATTTCTAATTTATTTGTTGTCATTTGTTTTACACATTCTGGAGCATTCGCACAGACGCTCTGTGAAATTCGCTGTTAGCCGTGATTATCGTTTACCGGTAGTTAATCTCGGTTGGGATACGTTGCGTAATGCGTACCGGAGCCGGTTATGGCGTCGGTGAGTCGTGTGGGATCATGAGGTGTCGGGATTCATCATTATTTCGGTATTGGTGCGTGTAAAGAAACTGTGACCATGGCCGGTGTGTTTGATATCGACCTGGACCCAACGGAGGACAGCGTGTCAGATGAGGAGCTCGCTGACGGGGTATGTAACCGGTAACCAGCTGGTTTTCAGATTTTCCGCATAGCATAGCCTGGACCGGCCTGAGAATCGATCCGGCACATTATGCGCTTCGAAACTCGGCACAAAAGTACCATGACTGTACTATGGTAAACTATTAGATGACAACAGTGGCACTGTATTTATCATGGTACTACCGAATTGTAGCTATGTGATTTACAAGGGGTTTTATTTTATTTTTTTACAAACGACAAATTTACAGTACTTACCATGGGGTGTGTGTGTATAACGTGGTAATACCATGATATTTTATTATAAGTGGACATGTCTGTTTTAATAAGATATATTTTAAAGTCTAGCTTAAAATGGTTTCTAGTTGGTCTAAGCTAGTCATTAGCTGGTTCAAGCTGGTTAATAAGATGGTGGACCGTCTTGGACCAGCAACAAACCAGCTACCAGTTGGTCATACTAAAGATATTCCAGCTGATTTTTACAACATAATAGCTGGCCAACCAGTTAGTGACTCACTCAGACCAGCTAGAAACACAGCTACCTGCTTAAACTGGATGTTTGGATACCCAGCCAGCAGCATCACTTAAGGTGTATGAAGGTGACTGTTTAATGGGCTGTCAAACTTTCATGACTAGACAGATTATAGAATCAAATTTAATATGAGATATGAACTTTTTTTTTAATTTTTTTTTATTGATGATTTTTTAAGAAAATGTCTTGTACAGCATTAGGGAAAAAGGGGAAATAAGAAGAAAGAAAAAAAAAAACAATAGAAAATAGTATATGTTTGAGAGATATGAACTTTTAAAGAACTTCAGCTGCAGTTAATTTTTATAACACTGAAATTAAAGCAAGATAGACATGAGTTTAGTGTTCGAAAGTTTGACAGAAGTCAGATTTTTAAACAGTTTTGCTCCTGAATTGCCTCTGAAACCAGAAAAAAATTCCGTATAGGTCCGACTTACATTGGTCTGACACTCTCTCTATTGTTAGACTGGGTCCTGTAATGTGATAAGAGCGATCAGTGACCTTGATACTCTGGTTGATGAAGGAGAGCCAGTTCTCATCAGTCACTGTATAGATTGAGCTTTAATGGCCGTGACAAATCTGCACACTGTGCAATTGGTGGAAAAGCTGCAGAGATACAAAAAACTGCAGTCCACACCTAAAACTCTCTGTAAACCTACCAGAAACACAAAAAGTTTGTTTTTGTCCACAGGCCAAGATTAATGAATACATGGATCAATGCAGTGGCTTTGAATTGTGAGTATGTCACCTTGCACGTTTGGACGCACAAAATTATATTTGTGTATTTTGATGATGTCATTTTGAAGTTAGCCCCTCCAAAAGTGAGCTGTCTTCTCCTTAAGGCAAATGCATGTTTATATTTTAATGTATTTATACTCTTATATTCTATATTTTAGTATGGAAGACTGTGAGAAGTTCGAGATCTCTGAAAATAGTGTGAATCAAGGCACGGAGCAGATTCGTCCGGAATGTTTTGAGTTGCTTCGTGTTTTGGGTAAAGGAGGATATGGAAAGGTAAGCAAGACTAGCAGCGCTAGTGTTTCCTCCCTGCATGTGGCATGTTTTGGACACATAATAACGTACTCTACCCTTCAAATGTTTGGAGTCAGTAAGATTTTTTGAATTTTATTGAAAGTAGTCTCTAATTCTCCCCAAGGCTGAATTTATTTGATCAAAATACAGGGAAAAAAAGTAATATTGTGATTATATTATTACAATTTAAATTACTTAAAATGTAATTTACATTTAAATTTAATCATTTAGCAGATAGGTCTTCAACCCTGCTCCTGGAGGCCCACTGTCCTGCAGAGTTTTGCTCCAACCCTAATCAAACACACCTGAACCAGATAATCAAGCTCTTCAGGATCCTTGAAAATCACAAGCTGAAGCAGGTTGGATATAAACAGGGCAGTTGGGCTCCAGGGGCCGGTTGCACCAGCTGGACGTACACCCGGTCGTAAGACTAAGCTTAACGTAAAATGCGTTTTAAGTTCTGCGTAGAATTAATACCTGTTGCACCATCTGGACGTAGCGCACGTCTGAGACTAAATCTTATGCCTAGTCAAAGGTAGGTGTAAAGTGAGAAGTCTTGACTTGTTTCCATGGTGAAAATAAAGATAAATAAAAATGTTGAGATGATGGCGCATCTGGTATACAGGCTACACGATCAGCGGGCTTTCCGGTTTGAAAGAGTAAGTATATGGAGACAGAGAATTTATTGAAAGGTTTCGTTTCAGCAGGTTGCTGAATAGCTCAATAATTTTTCTTGCTTCACAATCTGAGTAATTTATTTATCCTTTTTTCGGCTCAGCAGTCATTTTTTATCTATTCGTTGGAGCCAGTAAATTCAAATTGATTACCATAGTAACGCAAACAGCGTCTCAACTAATAGTGCTGTAGAACATGCCAGCGTGTACGCGCATCGTCTACGCTAAGCGTACCTGCGCCTAGTCGTAGTTTTAGATGGTGCAACAGGTGTAAATATTCATCGGAAAGCTGGACTATAACTACGTCCAGCGTAGAGCTTACACCCAACTTTTTTACGTCCAGCTGGTGCAACCAGCCCCAGGAGTAGGTTTGAAGACTTTAGCAGACACTTTTATCCAAAACGACTTAGAAGCAATCAAATAAACAATAGGGCAACAATATGCAAGTGCTGTGACTAGTCCCAGTTAGTCTAGCACAGCACATAGCTAGATAGAATAGAAACACCGTTCACTTGCAGAATGTAAGCTTTTGGAGGGCACATAAGTCAGAAGTAGTGAGTTTAGGTTTGGGGTGCAAAGCCAGTGGTCATTCTGTAGGCAAACATTAGTTCCTTGAATTTGATGCGAGTGGCTATTGGCAACCAGTGCAAACTGATGAAGAGAGGTGTGATGTGCGCTCTCTTCGGCTCATTAAAGACCACTTTTCACTTCTGCATTCTGGATCTGTTGCAGAGGTTTGACAGTACATGCTGGAAGGCCTGCCAAGAGAGTATTACAATAGTCCAGTCTGGACACAACAAGAGCTTGGACAAGGAGTTGTGTAGCGTGCTCTGATAAGAAGGGCCTGATCTTCCCAATGTTGTATAAGTCAAATCTGCAGGACTGGGCCGTTGTAGCAATGTGGTCTTTGAAGTTTAACTGATCATCAATCACAACTTCGAGGTTCCTGACTGTCCTGGAAGGAGTTATGAATGACGAACCTAGCTGAATGAAGAAGTTGTGATGAAGTATTGGGTTGGCCGAGATCACAAGCAGTTCTGTCTTTGAAAGGTTGAGTTACTCCTGTGATGGCAAATCTGAATTTTAATTAGCCATTACTCCAGTTTTCAGTGTCACGTGATCCTTCAGAAATCATTCTAATATGCTGATTTGGGGCTCAAGAAACATTTCTTATTGTTATCAATGTTGAAAACATTTGTGCTGCTTAATATTTTTAGTGGAAACCATGATCCATTTTTTATTTAATGTACCCTTGCTAAATAAAAGTATCAATTTCTTTCAAAACAAATCTTACTGACCCCAAACCTTGACTGTCAGTCTACATAATTTGTTTGTTAATGCTGTTTTAGTTTTTGTTTGCAGATTTGTATTGTAGCTCTAACCAAGCCATTTTTATCAGACTTTATATTTTTAACAATCCTCTTCTGTTTCAAAACAGGTTTTTCAAGTTCGCAAGGTAACTGGGCCAACTTCTGGGAAGATATTTGCCATGAAAGTTTTGAAAAAGGTACGGCCCTGCATATTTCCCAAAAAATTCCCTGAAAATCAGTATGGGTGTTCCGCAGTGTTGGGTAAGTTACTCCAAAAAAGTAATTAATTACAAGCTACTAATTACATCTTCAACAGTGGAATTAGATTACTGTTCTAATTGCTCTCTCTAAAAAGTATTGCAGTACTTATTACTAATTATTTTCTAAATCCCATGTCAAACTCGACCAGCTGAACGATGCAAGGATAGATAGATAGATGGATAGATAGATAGAGATATGAAGCTGCTCTTTTCAAATAAATATTATGAAATTGCCTAAATTACTGACCAAAGTATTTAAATGGAGGTTACATTAAAACACATTTTTACATACATTAGACGTTAAATTTTTATGTTAAATCCACTATCGTTTTATATATAGAATTGTTCTATACAGTATTTAATGCAATTACATCAGAAGAAATTAAGAGTAATCCCTTACTTTACTTTTTCAAGGGAAAGTAATGAAATTCAGTAATTAATTACTTAAGTAATGAGTTACACCCAACACTGGTGTTCCGTCATGCCTGATCCTGCTGGTTAACAGGTTGTATTGGTGTAGTTTGCTTCAGGTCTGTGAATGTTTCATTACCTATGAACAGTTTCAGTAATGATTTTTTGATTTGTATAGTTTTAGTGTGTTTTTCTTTTTCACAATAGCTGATAAAATGGTTCACTTATTTCGGCACTTTGTAACTGCAGACAAGTGGATCATTACACAGAAACACAAAGTAGCATTCAGTAGAAGGAATATTGCTTTGCTTAAAATGCTGAGTTTAACATATTTAGAACACAAGGCCTTTACAATCGCATGCTTTACAGGGTCTAATTACCCTAGATGAGTGCTAGATATGGTCATTTATCAACATGGTCGAAAGATATGATGCGGTCACAATATGCTGCATCAGGAAGTGGCTTTGTTATTATCAAAACTTAGTGGACTCTTCTTTGTGCACTGAAGAAGTTTTAGATAAAATATCTTTTAAACCAGTGGTTCTCAACAGTTTGACCATAGGACCCACATTTTCCCATGGTCATTAAGAAGCAACCCAAATTTTTAGGAATTTAAGTATTTATTTCTTAAAAATGGTTGACATACACAAGTACCATCCCACTTTACTTACTCAAATAAATGGTAATAATATCACTAACACTGATGGAAAAACAGTATTATAAGGTAAGGCTGTTAAATATCAGTCCCAAACTTGTTTTTGTTAAGGGGATAGTTCACCCAAATATGAAAATTTTCCCATGATTTACTCACCCTCAAGCCATCCTAGGTGTATATGACTATCGTCTTTCAAACGAACACAATCAGAGTTATATTAAAAAATATCCTGGGCCCTCATTTATCAACGGTGCGTACGGACAGATTTGTGCATAATGAGTGCGTAAGAACAGTTTCACGCAAAGTGTGGGATTCACCAACTTGTACTTATACGTAGAAATGTGTGTAAATATAAGCACACCTCTGAGCATGCTTACGCAGAGAATCTAGTGGTAGAATAGCGACACTACACATAAAAAGCATTTAAGAGTGTCACAGTAAGCAATCCACATATGTCCTGTGTTTCCTTTAATTATAAAACACTCAATTTATAATTTGTCTAGTTTTAAACATGATGCATAATTGGTGTCAAACCCTATAAAAGACAGCTGTGAAAAATGTTTGTCCCAGTGCAATGGCTTATCTTGCGTTATTGGAAGACTTGGCAGAGAGCGCGTTTTCCAAGATCGTGCTGATCTGCTTGGCTAGAGCACGGAATCCTCTCTGTCATTATTGCGGTGAGAAAAAAATACAATCATGTGATTTTTAAAGGGAAGTGTTGTCACCATATATGGTTAATTGGAGGCGTTTCCGAATGCTAATAATCGTGAACGTGAACGAGCAGGGTACTTACGCACATGTGGGATTTATCAACAATAATTGCTTACTAATGTGCGTAAGAACTGTGTGCACACATTTAATAAATAAATATTTTTTCTTGTACTTAGGCACATTCTAAATTTTATTCGTAGGACAAAATATAGAACCTTTTCTACGCACTGTTGATAAATGAGTGCCCTGGCTCTTCCAAGCTTTAAAATGGTAGTGAATGGCACTCCTGATTTTGAAGTCCAAAAAAGTGCATCCATCCATCATAAAGTAATCCATCTAAAGTAGAGCTGCACGATTAATCATAAAAAGATTGCAATCTCGATCCAAGCACCCACGCGATCCTACTTTATTAATGACAACGATTCTCCCGCGTCTATTAAACCTTTGACAAAATTATACCTGCACGTTCAAATCTGTGTTCGTGCTGCCAGAGCCAGAGAGAGACGTTTTGAATCACACATTAGTTATTTCTGTGTTACAAATATTCACATTATCACAGAAGTACTGAGATGTAAGTTAGTATTTAAACACAGATGTCCACTATAGCGGTCAAAATAGAGCAAACTACCTTTTGAAACGAACTTGGCACGTCAAATAACGATTGTATTACATCTAATTCCACTATGTGGCGAAAACTGACTGTTAAAAAATGTATTTCATTGAACTCATTCAAAACCATTTTTTAAATAATTCATTCAAACATTTTCCAGCAATTAGAGTCAGCAATTTATATTTTGTCAGAACCTCTAGTAAATTACATGTTATTTTGTTTGGTTGTATATTCAGAATCGTGGGAGAATCGTGATCTCTATTTGAAACCAAAAAATCGTGATTCTCATTTTATCCAGAATCGTGCAGCTCTAATCTGAAGCAAAGCGTCTGACAGAAGTGTCAACAGATTACATTTTGTTGCTGTTGTTATTTCTTTGACTACACAGTACACACTCAGTGACCCACTTATTGAGAAACATCTTATGCTTTAAACCATTCTAGGATGAAAGGGGAGCCAACATTGGCCATGTACCGAGGCCATTGGTGCAGTTTAATCGTTCTGAGACTAATGCTGCGTTGTTCTCTGTGGTTTGCATGATTGAAATGCTTTGGATTCCATTCCCAAGTTAGATTTGCACACGTCTGTTTATTGCAACAGCAATAAAAGCATTAATGACACCAGCCTGATGAGTTCACGGCTGTGATCAGGGGAGTCACAACCCTCCAGCACCAGGATGTTCATGCACAGACAGTCACAAGTGCTTATGTGTGCTGTGAGTTTTGACAGTTACTTAAAAACACAACTTCCCTTAATGGATTCTGTTGCTTTTGTCTGTTTCAACAGGCCATGATCATGCGCAATGCAAAGGACACTGCTCATACTAAAGCAGAAAGGAATATCCTAGAGGAAGTTAAGCATCCCTTCATTGTGGACCTCATATACGCCTTTCAGACGGGGGGCAAACTTTACCTCATCCTGGAGTACCTTAGCGGTGAGTTCAACACAGCTACTGGTGTTTTTTTTTTGTTTTGTTTTTTTTAAGCTCAAAAGTCAGCAAATCCTGAAAAAATGCATTTTTAATTAGTAGTTTTTGTCTTGGTTCTCAGAAAAATATTAAAATATAAATGGCCTTGAGTAGCAAAATAGCATACATGTTTTTAGAGAATGTATCTGGAATCAAGATCATATTTCTCTAACAGGTGGAGAGCTGTTCATGCAGCTGGAGAGGGAGGGGATCTTCTTGGAGGACACAGCCTGGTGAGTGAGGCTGTTTTTACTCTTATCAGTGTATAGATCGTTCCGGAGTCAAGATGACCTTTCTGCTATCTGGATGCAACACTTCTGTTGTGTATAAACATTGATCTCATGCAGGAGGGTTTCAAAATTCATTAGCTTAACAAATATAGTTTGAACAGCTGACCCAAATGTTGATTTGATGGTTTGTCAGACCAAATACATGAAATTTCTTGTTAAATTATTGGAAACAGTGACCATGATAATTGTGAAGATGTTCTTTTTTATATGTTAATTTGGAGGTTTGTGATGATTTGAAGAAAAATCTGAATTAATGAAGTAATAGTTCTCATATATATATATATATATATATATATATATATATAAGAGAGAGAGAGCTGTCAATCTCTAAAAAGAACTTGAACTATATATTATAAATGTTTTGAACCTAAATTATAAAAATAACAGTATACATGTTTTAAAATGGCATGAATGTGAGAAAATTATACTCAGAAATTTCATTTTGGGGGGAACTATTTGTATAACAAAATTCAAATCCATGGATTGTGAAAGCATTTCCATTTTTTATTTAATCAATTATTAATTACTTTGTATTGTTTTATTCATAATCTTATTTATTTAACTCCTCCTAGCTTTTATCTGGCAGAGATTTCCATGGCCTTGGGTCATCTTCATCAGAAAGGCATCATCTATAGAGACCTGAAGCCAGAGAACATCATGCTCAATAAGAATGGTAATAAAACACACACTCACCTCTGTCCTTTTATCCCCGACAGTCCCCAGGCTTGCACCATATCCTGTTCAATAAAGACTACTCCTATGGATGTGCTCATTTCATTCTCATTTCAGGTCATGTGAAGTTGACAGACTTCGGACTGTGTAAGGAGTCGATCCACGACGGTACCGTCACACACACCTTCTGTGGAACCATAGAGTACATGTATGTACAAACTCACATTTTCACCCAGTTAAACAATTTTTTTTTATGCTACTGTAACTTTATGTGAAAGACCAGCATGAAACCAGTGTAGCTCCCTTATCAGAATTGGCCAAGTTGCTGAATATTGATTGTTTATTTTAATATACTCATGGTTGATGTCAACTCAACCATGAAGATTTCTGAGCAACGCTGTTGCATCTTAAGGCTGGAATACACTACACGATTTTTGTCCTGATTTGCAGACTTATGAGTTGACAATAGTTGCAGAAAGTTTGCATCAGTCTGCAGATTTCAGGCAGTTGGAGTTGACAGATTTCACAGAAAATTGTGTTGTGTATGATGGGCACAGACACATTTTTTTTTAAGCTTCAGATTATGATTCCATCCAGTCAGAAGATATCAATGTTTGATATTTTGAGCTGATTTTAGAATACATATCTTAGTGTATGACACCAACTGAAACCAAAGCTGTCCTCTATCTACCAGTGTTGCAATAAAATACAATATAAATACAACAACAATACAAAAGTAATTCAACAGAACACACGTAACAAATTAGCCTCAATATTTGACTGATCAGCAGAGATAAAACAACTGACAGTGTCTACCCATCCAAATGCGCTTGGCTCGTTTTTTCTTTTGTGACCTAACACACAGAGTTGCTACAACAACTACTGCGCTCATCTCCTGCACATCCATGTTTGTTTTGTTTCTCCTAGCAAACAAGGCATTTGTTTCTGTGAACGATTTGAAAGTCTGGTAGTGTATAATCCTCAGTCATTTAGTATATAATGCCTAGTTTTTCTCTGTAGCCATTTACAAAGTCGGCAAGTGTGTGATGCCTAGTGTTTTAAAATCTGTTCAGATTTTAAAAGTTGTGTAGTGTATTTCAGCCTATCATTTCAAAATTGGTCTGTGTGTAGGCTAGAAAGCTTTGGGTTGTAAAAGTTTAACAACTTGAATTTCATTTTTAAAACGGCAAGAAAAATCCAATAGGGCCATGATGTGGCCTCTTTAAAAGTCCACCCAGTTCACAGAGGCCAGGGCCTCCATCAATCATGTGTACTGAAGGCTTATTTGTGGCCTCCGGAGTCAGTTAGGTCAAAGTAAAAAAAAAAAAAAAGGCAGCACAAAAAATGGTTGGTGCACTGGCCTTTTCTCTCTTCACTCATTCATTCATTCTGTCTCTGTCTTTTGTTTCTCTTGTTCTCTCCCTCTTTCAGGGCACCAGAAATCCTCATGAGAAGTGGCCATAATCGAGCTGTGGACTGGTGGAGTCTGGGAGCCCTGATGTATGACATGCTAACAGGAGCTGTGAGTGCCCCTTCTCATATCTCCTCTGCTATGTTGCTTCTTATTAAAGTTTTCAGATGGGAACAAAGCTGTAGATAATCAGCAGATAAATATAGATTATGTTGTTTAATATATGCTGTTCTCTTTTATATATACAGGTGCTGGTCATATAATTAGAATATCATCAAAAAGTTGATTTATTTCACTAATTCCATTCAAAAAGTGAAACTTGTATATTATATTCATTCATTACACACAGACTGATATATTTCAAATGTTTATTTCTTTTAATTTTGATGATTATAACTGACAACTAAGGAAAATCCCAAATTCAGAAAATTAGAATATTGTGAAAAGGTTCAATATTGAAGACACCTGGTGCCACACTCTAATCAGCTAATTAACTCAAAACACCTGCAAAGGCCTTTAAATGGTCTCTCAGTCTAGTTCTGTAGGCTACACAATCATGGGGAAGACTGCTGACTTGACAGTTGTCCAAAAGACGACCATTGACACCTTGCACAAGGAGGGCAAGACACAAAAGGTCATTGCAAAAGAGGCTGGCTGTTCACAGAGCTCTGCGTCCAAGCACATTAATAGAGAGGCGAAGGGAAGGAAAAGATGTGGTAGAAAAAAAGTGTACAAGCAATAGGAATAACCGCACCCTGGAGAGGATTGTGAAACAAAACCCATTCAAAAATGTGGGGGAGATTCACAAAGAGTGGACTGCAGCTGGAGTCAGTGCTTCAAGAACCACTACGCACAGACGTATGCAAGACATAGGTTTCAGCTGTCGCATTCCTTGTGTCAAGCCACTCTTGAACAACAGACAGCGTCAGAAGCGTCTCGCCTGGGCTAAAGACAAAAAGGACTGGACTGCTGCTGAGTGGTCCAAAGTTATGTTCTCTGATGAAAGTAAATTTTGCATTTCCTTTGGAAATCAAGGTCCCAGAGTCTGGAGGAAGAGAGGAGAGGCACACAATCCACGTTGCTTGAGGTCCAGTGTAAAGTTTCCACAGTCAGTGATGGTTTGGGGTGCCATGTCATCTGCTGGTGTTGGTCCACTGTGTTTTCTGAGGTCCAAGGTCAACGCAGCCGTATACCAGGAAGTTTTAGAGCACTTAATGCTTCCTGCTGCTGACCAACTTTATGGAGATGCAGATTTCATTTTCCAACAGGACTTGGCTCTTGCACACAGTGCCAAAGCTACCAGTACCTGGTTTAAGGACCATGGTATCCCTGTTCTTAATTGGCCAGCAAACTCACCTGACCTTAACCCCATAGAAAATCTATGGGGTATTGTGAAGAGGAAGATGCGATATGCCAGACCCAACAATGCAGAAGAGCTGAAGGCCACTATCAAAGCAACCTGGGCTCTTATAACACCTGAGCAGTGCCACAGACTGATCGACTCCATGCCACGCCGCATTGCTGCAGTAATTCAGGCAAAAGGAGCCCCAACTAAGTATTGAGTGCTGTACATGCTTTTCATGTTCATACTTTTCAGTTGGCCAAGATTTCTAAAAATCCTTTCTTTGTATTGGTCTTAAGTAATATTCTAATTTTCTGAGATACTGAATTTGGGATTTTCCTTAGTTGTCAGTTATAATCATCAAAATTAAAAGAAATAAACATTTGAAATATATCTATCTGTGTGTAATGAATGAATATAATATACAAGTTTCACTTTTTGAATGGAATTAGTGAAATAAATCAACTTTTTGATGATATTCTAATTATATGACCAGCACCTGTATATACAGTGCCACTTGAAAGTTTGTGAACCCCTTGCAGAATCTGTGAAAATGTGAAATTTTAACAAAATAAGAGAGAATACAAAATGTTTACATATAATTCACAAGACAAAAAATAGCTGAATTTATTAAAATGACCCCGTTCAAAAGTTTGTGTTTGAACCTTTTTTAATAGTTGTGTTTGAGTCCCTCAATTGTCCTCAGTGTAAAAAGATGGATCTCAAAATCATTCAGTCACTGCTGGAAAGGGTTCAAATATGCAAAAGATGCTGAAAATCTGAAGAATCTGCAGGGCCTGGAGGATTTTTCTGAAGAACAGAGCTCAGTTTAACTGCTCCGAACAAACAAGGGACTTATGAACAACCATCACAAAACATAAAAACAGTCGTAGATCATCCAGGTAACCACACGCAGTATTAGGAATCAATGGTTCACAAACTTTTGAATGGGATCATTTTAATAAATTCAGCTATTTTTTTGTCATGTGAATTATATGTAAACATCTTTTATGTAAAATTTCTTACACAGGACAGTACTAAATAAAAAAATAACATGCAGTTTGTATGATCTAGTTTTGTTAAAATTTTTCACATATCACAGATTCTGCAAGGGGTTCACAAACTTTCAAGTGGCACTGTATATACATATATACTGTATATATAATCGACAGATAGATAGATAGATAGATAGTGTAGATATATACACTAGACCTGTATGATTAATTGTTTAAAGATCGCAATCTCAATTCAAACACCCATGTGATATTATTCTTGAATGACAATGATTTGGCTAGATGTCTGTTAAACCACAAGTATGATCACAGCGGAACAATCAAATCTGTGTTGCCACTAATTCTCTTTAAATTAAATTAAATTCTAAATTAAATTCTCTAAATTATCACAGAAGTACTGGGATAAAGGTTTATGGTTCTGATAAACACTGATGTCTACGGCAACGAACAGTCATTCTGAGTGAGTCATTGAGTGTGTTTACATGCACGTTCTTAAGCCGATTATGCTTAATAAGCCGACAATGAACGTGGTCATGTAAACGCGGTAACCCGTTTTCTTTTATCGGAGTAAGGTCATAAACAGCTTAAGAATAAACCGGTCGGCGCAGGTATTTTTTTGCCTCTTACCCCGATTTCGTGCGGCATGTAAACGCATTAACCTGCTTTCTGACAGCTTATTGAAGTGCGTGTGTGTGATACGTGACAGAAACGCATCCTTAGTGCAGATTTAAACGCATCCAGACAGAGCGAGCGTTTTGCAGGAAAGGAAGAAGGAAATATATCGCAAACGCTGACTCTTTCAAGATCCAGAAAATTGTAAGAATGTTTTCTCATCTCGTGCAGCAGAAGTAGAAGTGGTTCAGTCAAAACGCTGCATCTGTAACTGCATGAGAGAATAATATGAGCCGTAAATTTCTTGCTGACATGTTGCAAGCTTTATTTAACATCACAACTGACATAACATATGGAATACTCTGAGTCAAATATGCAAAGTATTATTTTTTGATTTCACTACAGGGAAATAACCCTATTTATTAATAAAGTCATGCAAAAGCGGTTTACTTGCATTGTTAGTTTATTGGTTTGCATGTAAACGGGGAAAACTGGTTATTTCAATAAGCTGATATTTATGAGTTATCAGCTTAATCTTGTGCATGTAAACATGCTCAGTGAATCATTCATTCAAACCGATTAAAAAAAATATTTTTTTTTTTAATGAATTCGAATTTATTAGGCTAAATATTTTTAAATGGACTGCAGCAATTAAGATTTTGTCAGAACCTGTTATTTTGTTTAGTTGTCAATTCAGAATCAACAAGTTTACCTTTAGGCTTTTAAGAATATCTCAACAAAATGTTTTTGAAATTTATTTGGCTTTGACTGACATAGAGCCTTTAAACTCATAAACCTCCTGCCATTCATCAACTCTAGTTTTCAGTTAATTACACTGAAGACAGACCTTACACCTTATTGCTAGACCTAGACAAAGATATGTGTGAGAATTCACCAGAGATAATCTCTCTTGAGGTATTCTATTGACAAAGCATTTTACCAATAATTCTGTTGACCTAGTTTGTGACCTCTTTAACAAATAGATACCACTTTGATTGTGTGTACCCAAAAATAACAGATGGAATCTTATTCAAACAATTAATGTCAACAAATGTAGATAAATCCTGAAACCTACACCACATGGCCAAAAGTATATGGACACCTGAACTTGTAATTGCTTCTTTGAAATTTAATTCTAAATTTTTGGCATTAACAGCGAGTTGCTTCTCCTAAACCGCTTCCACTTTTCTGGGTAGACATTTTTTACTAGATGTTGAACATAATTTCCTTCCATTCAGACAGATTTCAAGAAGTCATTATTGTGAAGATACCAAATGTGTATGAATTTGTATAGAGAATAAGTTTACCCAGACTCCTCTTTAACCTCTTAACCCTTTTACCTCCAGCCGCCATTCACCGCAGAGAATCGGAAAAAAACCATTGACAAAATCCTAAAGTGCAAACTGAACCTTCCACCTTACCTGACCCAAGAAGCACGGGACCTTCTGAAAAAGGTAGAGGTCTTAGGTCAATCAGGTTTCGCAGCAGTGTGGAATTCGGCCTTATTGCTCAACTTATGGGGTTGTGTGTGTGTTTTTTGCACTCAGCTGCTGAAGAGAAATGCATCGATCAGGATGGGAGCAGGTCCTCGAGATGCTTTAGACGTCCAGGTATCTGCCCTTCTGATGTGGTGAACCCATTATTATAAAAGCAGGAAATGACATATACATATATAGTGAGAGTTCTGTAGATTATAAAAAGTAAATGTATTTTTTTAGGCCCACTCCTTCTTCAGACACGTAAACTGGGATGATCTGCTGGCTTGTAAAGTTGAACCTCCCTTCAAGCCTTTTTTGGTACGAGTGTTTTCTCTTTCAGTACAATCAACTTTTTGTCTCTTGTTGCGTATTTCTAGTTGTTGTTGTTATCATTATTATAGATCTTATGATGAGGTATTAGATAATAACTCCTCACAGATCTGTTTTTCTGCAGCAATCAGCCGACGATGTTAGCCAGTTTGACTCAAAGTTCACTAGTCAGACTCCTGTGGACAGTCCCGATGACTCGACGCTCAGTGAAAGCGCCAACCAAGTCTTCCTGGTCAGTGTGTTTCTTTTTGGTCTAAATTTATGTCTACGCTCAAAAAATATATTTTCTTTGCACCAACACTATACCTCTGTGGTGACTCCAACCTTAAATTCATATTCATACATGTAGCAGATGCCTTTTCCAAAGTGCACTAATAGTGAACATATTTATTTTTGTGTTTATTAGCCAGTAACATATAAATAGAAAATAATCTGTATTGGATAACACTACCATTCTGAAGTTTAGGGTTGGAAAGATTTTTTTTTATGCTTTTGAAAAGTCTCTTCTGCTCACCAAGGCAGCATTTGTTTGATCAAAAATGCAGTAAAAACAGTAATATTGTGATTTAAAATGACTTTTCTATTTTTAATTTATTTTAAAATGTTATTTATTCCTGTGCTGTTTAGCAGCCAGTCTTCAGTGTCACATGATTCTTCAGAAATCATTCTAATATGCTGATTTGGTGTTGAAGAAACATTTCTTTGTATTATCAGTGTTGAAAACAGTTGTGCTGTTTAATATTTTTGTGGAGACCCTTAATAATTTTTTCAGGATTCTTTGATGAAAAGAAAGTTCAAAAGAACAGCATTTTTTTTTTTTTTTTTTTTTTTTTAAAGGAATCATTGTAAAAATATTTCCTGTTACTTACTGTAAATTATTGGTTACTGATGCACCCATTTAATGCACCCTTGCTGACAAAAAACTATTTTCTTTGAAAGAAGAAAAATCTTTCTGACCCCAAACTTAAAATAACTTAAACTTAAAACCCCATAAATTCACTAAAAAATATTTTAAAATATTGTTATATGCTACAAGTATATTAAAATGTACATTCATCAGATTGTCATCTTATTTTTTTATCGTAAACATAAAGAAATTCTTCAGACCAATAGAATAATATTACTCAGCACTAAGGCCTGTATGGTACGTGACACTATATCCCAAACATAACACGGAACCAACGGAAGCCTCAAATTTTGTTTATACGCCATTTGATCTTCATTATCTTCAGCATGCTATGTTGAGCACTCAAGAATGCATATGAGATTCATTTCAGACTCCCGACCTACTTTGTGAGTGTGTGTCAGCATGTGTGTGTGGTAAATTAGTTATTTTTGTAGACAAACTTACGAGAAAGGAATAATGCCTCTCATCTGGTCTGTATTATCACTGTTTAACTGTTTTTTCCAGCTGTTAGCGTGACATGTTTTTTTTTTTTTTGCTTCATCATAATTGCACATCCTCTACACTCATCTATTTTTTTGTCTACCCAAACTTTTTTTTTTTTTAAATTATTATCTTTTCTCGGATGTTGTCTCTCCTCAGGGCTTTACGTACATAGCTCCATCTGTGCTAGAAAACATCAAGGAAAAGTTCACTTATGAGCCAAAATCCCGTTCACCTCGCAAGCTTCTGGGAAGCCCAAGAACACCAGTGAGGTAATATGTTTTTCTCATTCCACTGAGGTTTGAACAGTGTATTAAATGTCTGGTTTTATGATCTTGTAGGGCTGTATAAAAAAAAATATATATATATATTGATTTTTCTAATTAATTGTGATCTTCATTTGATGGATATTTAATTGATCTTTCACTCTATGCCAGTTTTTCCCACACCGCTGAATCTACTGATCCATGTCATTTTTGACCCAATTTTACATCTTAAATGAATTTGATTAGATAAAAACAGCATGTTTCGCAAAACATTGGCAGGAAAACTTTTTCCTATTGATTTGTTGTTGTTTTGTTTTGTTTTCTTTGCAGGCTTCACACAATGACATGTGACTAGCCTGATTCACAAACAAATTACTTTTTATGAACTGTTTTTTTTTTTTTTAGTGAAACAAAAACAAACCACGTGACCACTGTGGTCTGATTTACAAACAAATGACTCTGTGAACTGGTCCTTTTTTGTGAATCAAAAACATTTCTCCCAGCCAGTTTAGTCTGATTCAGGAACAAATTACTCTTCTGAAACGGTTCTTTTTAGTTAATCTAATACTTACAGTGCAGCTAGTGTAGTTCGAAAAGTGCTAATGACACTTTTGATCCGATCTGAATTTTAAATGAATCATTCAAAATAAACTCACAAACTGAATGACCATTTGAATCAGTATGACAAATCCTGTAGTGAAACCTAATCCTAACTCTCTGAATCCATCAGAGTGGTTACTTAATCAACAAGTTGAAGAATATATAGAATATGAAGTATATATACAATGTGGGTCATTGAAAAATAAAGCTTAAAAAAAAAGTTATTTATTTTTTTTTAATCTTTTCAAAACTGATGTAATGCATATTTTTGAGTCATGAACAATGTGTTTAAACAAGTTTCAGTTGTTAAATAACATTTCAAAGTGTTTAAATTCATTTTTTTGACTCTTTTTATGTCAGGTGGTACAGCCATATAGTTATATACTGTAGTTGTACCACCTGACATGGAAAGTGTACCAACCTACCCATACTTGAAATTAGCAGTTTTTACCAGTATTTGAGAGAGATCTACAAACCTTTTCACTCTGTCACAAGAATCAGTTGGGGTCCTCTAGATGATGCATTATCATGTTTACTGTTATTACATTGTTAGTTCATAATAAAAGAGCCATGTTTGCAGTTGTGCCACCCTGACATTTGAGAACATACACATTGCTGGACAAAAGTTTTTCAATTATCTTTAAAAAACAACAACTTTAAAACTACTGATATTTATAAAATTTGTTTATATAAAATGTTTCAAACCTAAAATGATGCCATAGTGTTTAGTTTTTAATTTTTTTATTATTAAGACACCATTTAAAATAGTTTTCTTAGTCTGTTCATTTGTTCGGACAGTTGCACCACCTGACATTTTGGGGGTTTAAGATAACAAAACATAAAATATTATGTATTATTTAAATGTATAGAAAATAAATTCAAAATAAATAGGTGATATATGGTGATATAGGTCATAAAGTGATATATGTCATGAATTTGTCATTATACGGTATAATGCACTTTGACACAAAAATATGCATGTCATATATATATATATATATATATATATATATATATATATATATATATATATATATTAGTATTTGAAATATACCAAAACAAATCAAAACATGTATTGATTCCCAGCCCTGTGATCTTGTAGGGAAAGAGGGAAGGACATTGATTTCATTTATCTGAGCTTTAAGTATAATTTGTTGACTAAATATGAGACCAAATCCAAGGTTGTGCATGCTGTAACATGCTTATCTGGTCTTGTGTATACTGGTTATGTGTAACTTTGCACGTATAGAGATCCGTAACCCGTGCTGCCATACTTGCTTTTTCCAGCCCTGCTAAGGTTGAAGGGGAAGACGGTTGGTCTCGAGGTCCACCCTTCCCAGAAGTGACCACAACCACCTCCTCTCTCCTGCCACCCAGTGATATGCTCATGGAGGTGTCTAATGTGGAGCACATGGACGTTAGCAACAGCATGGAGGTGTCGGCCCCTCTACCCATCAAAAAACCACTGGGATCCAACGCGGGGTCCTTCATAAAACAGGCTAACCCGGTGGGCAGCAGGAGACCCCAGCATTTGAGGATGAATCTTTGATGAACGTCTTAAGTTTTGCACTTTAGGAATTTATTAAATTACCCAAAGGCCTTTCTGCACCCTGTTTTCATCACTTAAACACTTGCCGCCTCAGCACACTTCATACAAGCATGCAGAGCTTGTTCAGAACAAAGCCCGTGACCTCTCTCTACTTGCACCATAGTAAGCTGGTCTGCTGCTTGCTATGAAAAAGAAAGAGACCACCTTGCACTTCAGGTGACTCTGAGCATGAATTTCACAGTTTATCTTTTATATGCCATGCTCATGCAAAAAGTGAGGAAGAATGCACATTTTCTATTCTATATTTGAAGTTTGATCTGAGGTTGAGCCCCTCGTTATTGTTTTGCTTGACTGTATGACGTTGGAATAGTAACAGTATTAAGAGAGAGTTCATCCAAAAATAAAATTGTCATTTGCTCACTTTTATCGGTTCCAAACCTGTTTGACTTGCTTTCTTTCTTCTGTGGAACACAAAAGAAGAAAAAATTCCCAGTCTTTTGTTGTTTTAGGTCCTATTGACTTCCATTATATGAACAGTTGAATCATTTTTCAAGATGTCTTCTTTTGTGTTTCACAGAAGAACAGAAAGTCATTCAGGTTTGGGACAATGTGAGGGTGAGACAATTTTCATTTTTGGGTAAACTGTCCCTTTAAGGTGGCGAGAGAAGATCTAGGTCTACATTCCAGTGGAATCTGTTTATTTTGCGATGGATTTGATTCTTAATGCATCAGTAGTTATTAGGACCCCTAGAATCACAGATATAGAACACTTCTGGAGTGACAGTTGTGTTTACCAACCAATCATAAACTATTAAGTTTAATAAGCTGAGTTTTTTTTTTTTTTTTATGATTTTTTTTTTTTTTTTTTTTGCAATGCTCATTGCTCAAGTTCATGAGGCAGTGTTGGATGACTTTAAGACATTCTTCTCTTGTTTTGGTCTGTTCATGATTACGTTTAAAATTCATACATTTAAGTATGAATCTACCTGCATTGTGGGCATCATATCAAATGTTTTACTTTTGGACAGTATGCATTATTCTGACCAAAGAGTATTAAAAACACAAAATTGCCAGATAACATTAGATAAATCCTCTTAATCCAGAGTACAAGTAGTTCATTCTAAGCTACATCCACAAACATTAATGCCACTAATATTAATATGATGTCAAAACTATTGGGTGGAACATCTTTTTTTTTTTTTTTTTTTTTTCTTTTCAGTTTTACTTTTCTCTTTTTAGTATTGAAGACAACAATTCTGAAATAGTTTCCTTTTTTTTTCTTTTTTTTTTTTTCTAAATATGTGTGTTTGTTTTGAATTTATTTTTCAGGTGCCATATAGTTTTGTAAACTATGCAAATGATTTATTCTTAATCAAGAATGCTGTTCAGGATTTAGCCGGATTAGTTTCATAAAGACAAAGGCATGCCCTTTCATTTTTATTTAGTACTTCTTTCTATGGTGATCTTATGGTGAGTCAAATTAATTGTATTATTCTTAAGGACAGTAAAAATGTTTGGATTTTAAATATATTTTCAAGATGTGCAGTGTACACACATACACAATATAAAGGGAAAACCACTGGATTATTTATTGTTCTGTTTTGATTAAATAAGCTTGGATACATGTGGTTGAGGTGAAATCTCTATTCTGGATGAACCCAGAATGATAATGATGGAAGCATAATAAAATAGTAAATCCTTCAAAAAAAAAAAAAAAATCAGT
The DNA here is from genome assembly GCF_019924925.1 of Ctenopharyngodon idella. Taxonomy (NCBI): domain Eukaryota; kingdom Metazoa; phylum Chordata; class Actinopteri; order Cypriniformes; family Xenocyprididae; genus Ctenopharyngodon; species Ctenopharyngodon idella. The sequence continues at coordinate 37,369,991 of NC_067229.1, read as the reverse complement.
ATTTATTTAATTGCTGTACATAGACAATTCATCACTGTTGGTGCTCTTTCCTTGTATTATAGTTCTTATATATACACACACACACACAATAAGTGTAATGATGTGACTCTTTGAATTGGTCGACACTGAGTCTGTTTCTTGTTAAAATTGTGTTGTATGTAAGAAGGGATCATTTAGACAGTCATCATGGGTGTTTTCATGTATCTTGTTTCACAGGCTTTTCTGTGCTCATAGAACTGTAATTGTTATCACTGAACGTCTGTGTGTGAGGCTGTGTAACCGCATTTAAACAATTTCTGAATGACACGTTTTTTTCCCATGGGAATGTAAAATAGGCTTGTTTTCTGCTTGAAAACATTCTGTTGTGACATTGTAACTCACTGATTGAATGTGATGTTAACCTCACATCCTCAAACTCTAATTTCTGTTGTGTAGATCGTAATTGTGGTTGGAAATTAGGAGGCCATTGCTCTGATTGAACTGTCTGGACTTTGCGGCGGATTCCATCAAGCCAATAACTGGCTGTACTCACTATGCACAGGAAGCATGATTGTGAATATCTTAAGCTTAATACGGTGCCTACTGATAAACAACAGCCTGCTGTGCCGTGGCAGTTAACAGCCCCTAATGGCTTCATATGTGAAAGCCTTTGATTTTGAAATCTGTGCGAGACCAGCAGCTTAATTAAATTGCCTCTTAACTGGTACTTTGACTATGGAAGCATTGTATTTTGCCTTTGCATACGCAAATATCGACCGTTTATTCAAACTATGCAATGCTGGCTGAGAGAGGGGTCTGTAATTTGGCGTAAATGGCTTCATGTATCACTTTTGACAGTCTGATGAGCTGGATATTGACCATAAGCCCAGTCCCTGTAATCACAAGACTCATGGTCTGGGTTTAAAACCTTTCAAACTGTCCCTCATTGATTCTTGCAGTCATGTTGGAATATTAAGACATAACTTGGTGCTAAGTGTTAATGGCCTGGGTTTTTTTTTTTTTTTTTTTTTAATCTTCACTACTATATGTTCCTTATACAAAATATAATGTGGTGTGTAATTGAGCTTCACAAAGAGTTCAACTGAACCTGATCTCGAAAATCTGTGTGCTCCATTATGAAACAGGGTTGGAACCAATTCTGAAACTTCCTGGTTTATAAAGTAAAATGAATGGAAAAATGCCTGTAAAAAGAATTGAGATGCAGATAAGGAAACATTTTGCATTTTAAATGCAAATGCTTGAAGTGCTGTGTTTATTAAACAGTGGCACATTTTGGTTTTAAAATGAATGGATTTAAAGTACTGAATGACATGAGGTTGTTTATAATGAATTATCTGGTGTTTTGTTTTAAAACTCATTTTAATCCCTGGAGAATTCTACAACATCAATAAAGTTGAATTAGAGTATTTAACAAGCAACCCTGGAATTTGATATTGCATTTACTGGGCAAGTATTTCAAATACACTTCTTAACAGTTTGAAAAATTTATTTGGTCAATTATCGAAATATGCTGGAAAAAAATACAGCTGCATACTGTATGATGGTACTAAAATAGATGTTTTTTCTTCAACTCTTTGGTTTATCACACTAAGTGCAGCATTAGAAAAATACCATGTATCTGTGAAGAGCCTGAAGTACAAATGCATATAGCATGTACAGTAATATTTTGCTTATTCAAAAGTATCAGAGCTATTATGTGTTGTTCAGTAACAAAAAAAAATCACATGGTTACAAAATTCTAATGCTACATCATTCAATAAATCAGCAGTTCATGTGCAATTACCTCACATTCAGATTATCGCAGAATAAACCAGAATACTTAAAATGGAACACAAAGTTCAGAATTTTTTAAAACTCCTTATAATTGGATTCATAAATGTGTTTAAGACAAGTTCAGTTACAAAAGTCACAGTACCTGACAGGATCATACAAAAAAAAAAAGAAAAGAAAAAGAAATTAAAATAGATTAAGGGAGACAAACATGAATTTCTGATTCATTATTTCACGGTATCATTTTGCTTACACCCACAAGGAATTTAGTCAAACCAGAAATGGCATGCATGAACTCATAGGAATATATATTATAAACATTAAAAAATAAGGGAGTTCCACATACAATAATAATAATAGTATTAATAATAATAATAATACAAGAGCTGGTGAATGCACTTGTCCTTCAGACAAGATTTATATATATATATATATATATAAAAAAACTCAAACTGCCGATTTTTCTAGTGACTATTGCCTTATAACAAGTGCTGTTCGCTCAACTGAGATGTTTGAGAGGAACAATCGACATATCCTGTGGATCCACTGCTGGTCGAATGTTTCAACATGTCTCAACACTGTTTGTTCATCCTTTCAGTGAGCAGCGTGTTCAGTAGATTTGTAAATAAGCTGATGTTGCACCATCTTTCCACTTGTGCACCTTGTCTGTGATGATATTGCGGCAGAGGGGGCAGGTCCTCTCCTGATTAAGCCACTGGGCTATGCACTCCTCGCAGAAGATATGCTGGAGACAATCAAATGATAAACTGTTTACATTTATGTTCTTGGCAGGTGGCTTACAAGGAAGTACATGCATTATGTGACAGGCTGCGTACGAAATCGCATACTTCTGTACTATATAGTAGGCTAAAAAAAAGAATGTGACAAAAGTAGTATGTCTGAATTTACAGTACTCATAAATGAGTAGGCAAAAAGTACCCAGATGACCTACTACTTCCAGCAAAATTTTGAAGTGTGCATAAGATGGACACTACTATCACGAGGCCATGGGAGAGGATTTGTGAATGGCAGTGAAGCGATGTCACATGATAATGACAAAATGGCAAATGTAGTATGTCCTGATTACATTCATACTATATAGAAAATAATTTTTTAGCACTCGCAAAGTAAGTACTTGTTCAAAATAAGTACCTACTCAAGAGAGTATGCGATTTTGGAAGCAGCCACTGTGTATTACTTCAGTAAGGATAATAGAATAAGAACAAGCTCTTCAAGTTATCCGTCATGTAATTACTAACTCCATTTAAAACACATGTTTATTTATAGATAACATTTTTGTAAAAACATGCTTAATTTTTTATTTATTTTTATATATCAGGGTTTCCCAAACTGGGGTTTGTGAGGGAACTACCAGGAGTTTGTTAGTTGATGATTAGCAAATAATTAAAATGTAAAACGTAAACCATTTTAAACTAAAAAGATAAATTTTATTTGTTTACTTGCATACATGCAACAAATAACATATAAAAACTCTAAAAAATAACTAAAAAAAAAACAAACAAATTTACACAGTAAAATACCATTTTCCATTGAAAGTAATATACTGTAAAAACAATGCATTCTGGGTAATATTTGTCGTTTTCGAGAAAGTAGCCTATACGAAAACGACAAATGTTACCAAGAATGCATTGTTGTGTAAATTTGTTTCGTTTTTTTTTTTTTTTTTTTTTTTTTTAATACAGCTATTTTTTTTAGAGTGTTTCATTAACCAACATTACAGATTCATGAACATGCAAACATGTTGTTAAATTATTGAAATATTAACTATTAACGCCGGCTCAGTATTGGGCGCTCCTGTGTAAGCATCACACGCACACGTCTCGCTGCTCACGTGAACAGCTTCGGCCAATACTGAGCCAGCATTTGGACGTAAACACGGAAGCACTACAATGTAAATAGTGTAAGAGAAATGAATTTGTTGAATAAAGTCACTATTTTTGTTTTGTTTTTGCGCACAAAATGTATCCTCGTCGCTTCATAACATTAAGGTTGAACCACTGTAGTCACATTGACTATTTTAACAACTATTTTTCAGGACTTTGAATGTGGTAATTTTGTTTTTTTCTATTGAGAATAAAAAAAAAAAACTCTCAGATTTCATCAAAAAAAATCTTAATTTGTGTTCCGAAGATGAACGAAAGTCTTAGGGGTTTGGAACGACATGAGTACTTAATGACAGAAATTTCATTTTTGGGTGAACTAACCCTTTACACATATTTTAGGTCAAAAGGGCTCGACTGACAAAAAATGTTGGAAATTCCTTTTATATATTATATAGATATTTTTACAAAACCCTTAAAACATATAATTATGTTGCTATAGAGCTGATAGAAAAATTAATTCATAAACTGCAGTGCTCACAGTGTTTAAGAACACAAACTGTAATAACGAGTTAACAACTTGACAAGAATTACACAAGCTAATTTGTCTTTTACATGAAAAAGACAAATTAGCTTATGTAATTCTTGTCAAGAATGAGGCTGAGCCTAGTTTTGTAGTAAATACTATGCTCAAGAAGCATGGTTTAGCCCGTGAATAAAGGAGGTTAAGGGGAGCTGACATCAGAGGTCAAACTCAAGGATCACAATCTCACCTGACACACGAGGACTCGAGGCTGCTTAAAATCAGCCTGACAGATCGGACAAATGTCACCTGCCTCTCTAACCTGAGCTGGACTGGCTGGAGCTCCATTCACCTTTAAAGACAGGTAAGAAGAACATGATACAGCACATAATATAGAAAACATGTACAGATTACACATCAAATATAAGAATAAGGAGAGGAGCATAAGACTCAAGAAGCAATCTTTTGTACCTCAGAACTGAAAAAAGTCCGTAATGTTTTTTGCAATGATCCTGACAGCCCATACAGTGCCAAAAGCTAAAAAAGAAAGGCAATAAGATCAGATTGATGAATATCTTCTAATAACGTACTAATTTCTTATTGTGATGATCGTGCAAACCTTCATTATGAGGTAGACCAAGGCTAGCAGGATTCCCAAAGTCAGACCCACTGAGGTGTCCTTCTCATCGTAGCTGACCAGATACCGGAACCAGAGTGGGACAGGAGCAATCACCTGATACAACTGACCCATCTCCTCTATGAGCATGTACCACTGACCCTATGGAAAGCACGATCGATACAATAAAGCTAATGTTCATTTTGATTTAATGCAGTGAACTAAATAATGTTACAAATCACGCTCACCCTTCGCCGGTATGTCATGAGTGGGGATGGGACGAGGAGAATAAGACACTTGAGCCCCATGAAGAAAAACTTCACGATGAAGTTAGTCACACCAACGCTCCATAAGACCTCCCAGAAGTTTTGAGAATCTATCGTAGCGTTGGCAAAAATGAGGCTGAGGGACAAAAAAGAAAGAGAGAGTCAATGTAATCTACATGGTACGTATTTGTTATTTAGTGGACATTTGGTCATTTAGTTGATATTTTGCACTAAACATAGTACATTACAGTTTGTGGTCAAGTGAGGTTTGGTGACACAGTGTAAAACACTAACCAGCGATAAAGTGACTGAGTGTGAAAAGTGTAGAACACGAGGAGACTGGAGGATGTGAGGAACAGCAAGAGCCAGGCACAATGCAACTTCCTCCTTCGGTCCTTTACACAGGAGACACAAAACAAAATAGCCTTCAGATTATATATACACACTACCATTCAAAAGAATCTTGTCAGTAAGATTTGTTTTTTCAGGATTCTTTAGGGCTTTTCACACTGCGCTTAACCCCGGGTTATCATCGTTCTAAACACGGCTTTTAACCCTGGGTAACAGAACATTTCTCACATGTAATTTAGAAGCGGGGTTAGCACCGCTTTTTACCCGGGGTTATAAAACCCTGCTCCGAAGCAGGGTTAGCACTGCTTTTGCGGCATTAACCCCGCATTGCAGTGCCAAACTTGTACAGTGTGAAACGATAGTTACAGCTAGATGCTCAGCAACTGAGAATCAATCGCGTACTCATTTATCTGCTTTGGACAGTCACGGAAACACATATGCGCATTGTATATAAACAGAAATTCAGAGTTGAAGAGGAATAATGTCACATGCTGACAGAAAACTCAACAATTAGAGTGAAGAAGAGACCATTTCATTCTTGCCTTCACAGTCTGAAATGTCCATTCAGAAAAAACTCGATAGTACAGTCGGCAATACAAGGATGCGCAATGCTAGAGCTATGTAAACAGGTCGCGTGCTGCCTTTATCCAATTACTGACAACTGCAAATATGCAAATAAGAATGCTAACCCAGGGTTTAGGAATGTACAATGTGAAACGTCAGCTTATGAATACCCATGATTAATCGTTAACCCCGGGTAAATTACGAGCAGTGTGAAACGTGCAGCAAGATAACCCAGGATTCCGTTTACCCGGGATTTAGAATGACCCAGGGTTAACTATTTCAAGTGTGAAAAGCCCTTTTGATAAATAGAAAGTTTAAAAGAACAGCATTTATTTGAAATCTAAATATAACATTATTAATGTATTTACTGTCATTTTTGATCAATTTAATGCATCCTTGCTGAATAAAATCCATTAAAAAAAAAAAAAAAAAAAAATCTTTTAAATGGTAGTGTGTATAAATATTACCTAAATGTATACACATATATTTAGCATACCTACTATTTTGTGCAACAAATATGTGAATGACCAGAGTGGTTTTCACATTGCTCTTGGTCTGAATAGACCTTTATGGTTTAAGCAAACAATAGTTCACAGACCACCACAACAGATTAACCTATAACCATACTAGAGGAGTTACAAGCCCTGCTGTTTAACCCATGCCAAGCCAACTTTGATGGTACATACGAAATAATATGGTCGACTTACGTGGAGAAAGACTTGCGTTTGAATGCTTTTGTTGACATACATAAAAGTGGTAAACAGACCCACTGCAACAGCCAGACCTACAGAAAGACGACAACAACAACACAGAAGTGTGACAGGGGTCAGGAACTTTACACCTTATCGCCAGCTGTTCTCACTAACACGTACCCAGAGCGTGCTGAATGACTAGTTTCGCAGAGAGAATAACTATGAAAGGAAGACTTTTCTTGAGCCAGCGGAGGAGGTAGCGGAGCTCTGATAATGAGCTGTTGGACTCTCCGGATTCCAGGTCTGACTCGCCGCTGTCCGTCTCGTGTTCGTGGCTGTGCGTGTGTCCGTGAGAATGGGAGTGGCTGTGGCTCGCCGCTCTCAGCCTTCGCGTAGTAGCGCCACGTCCATTCGTCGACCCCGATGAGCTGCCGATAGGAACCCGGACATCATCGCCCGTTTCCGGCCCGCTGGCACTTCCAGCACCCGGCATTCGGGCGAGCAGCTCCGGCTGCAGGGTTAATGACAGCCCGTTTTTCTCTTCCTGAGGGCTCGGGTCGGGTTGCATCGGATCAGGTGAATCCCTCAGTTTAAACGCTCTTCTAGACTCGCAATATGCTCCTCTGTTGAAAAATAAGCCATAACAATAGATTAGAAGCCGGCAGACATAAAACATTCAAAACACTTTCCAAATATTGAGTTGTTTTTATATAATGTAATAAGAAATACATTTTCTCAAGCTTCATGGTCGCTCGGACGGGGTTTCTCTCACTAGCAAACGGCGAGTGTAAAAAAAAAAAAAAAAAAAAAAAAAAGACCCACATAAACAAAGAGGAGCAACTGTAAAACGGGGGTGGGGGGAACAGGAAATTGCTGTAGCTCCGCTCCAGTCACATACATGGTCCAATCCGTGCGTTGCTTGGCCATTTAGCGTTTGCAACCAATTTCATTGGCACAGAAGAACTATACGAAGTAACTGGCAATTTTATTTTGTGTGAAACTTAAGTTACTTTATTTTTAGGCAAGTCACCCGAGGTTAATAGGTTAAAAAATTAACTAACAGATTTCACCATACTTCCCCAATTGATTAATAACATTAAGAATTGCAAACCTTTTTTAAATATGCAAAATATGCATTATATTATTACAAATATATTACTAATTATTACTAATTTGCATACATTTCCAGAACAGAAATCTGAACATTGGATAAAGCCAGCTTCAAAATGAATGTTTTATTTTGTATATTAGATCTAAATGTTTTTACAGAAGGGATTTTTGATGTCTCTTTTCATCACCCCATAAAACAGCCAGAAAAGAAAAAGAATTTTTTTTTTTCATTTTTTAAAGAATAAATTATGAGGCAAATTATATATGAACAAACCCCTCTATAAAAACCTTTAGAATATATTTAGGAATAAAACTGTAAAGTTTGGTGTATGTAAGTGCTGCTGAAATTTCTGAAAAATTAATTTTGAGAAAACGACCTTTAAAGATGCACTGAAATTTGAATTCTACAGACGCAAACAGAAAAAAATGGAATAAAATAAACACTTAAAAATGTATTTTGAATGTTTTCTTTCCACCAGTTCGACAACATTAGGAAAAGCCAAATAGCCCAAAATCTCAAAAAATAAAAAAATTCAGTATCACATTTATATTCATGATGTTCTGAATATCAACACCTGCATGTGCATATTATTTTCAGAACCAGCTGACACCCGAAATCTTTGCTTTAATCTTTTTTTTTATTACAAAAATAATAATTATTTTTTATCACTTTTAGCTACGCTTTTCTTGCGCCAACGTTCTCATTTTTTATATGGTAAAAATCATCGTATCGTACGTAATATCATCACTACTACTACTCCACTGTAAAATTGTAGCCACCCCCAACTTTTTTTTTGGCTTCACCCAAAATGGAAATCCTTGCTCCGCTACAGAACACAACCGCAGTTTTACTCGTGTGATAATCCTTACGTACGCATCTGTTTACATGATTATTCAAGTGCATAATATAAAATATATAAACTGACCTAAACAGCGGAGTTAGACAGAACATATTCGTTAGGCATAACTGCATAAAATCAAATATAATATATTATCTCTAACTAAGGTTTATATATAAGGCTCATGATGTTTTTATTTCTTTAATGAAAGCTTAGAGTAGAGCAGAGGTCTTAAAAAATAAATACCTGTCATACTGCGCACGGAGTTTCATGGTAAAGCACCGATCTCCATTCTACAGCCTATGGTGGTGTTTGAATGATCAAAACAAAACAACTTAAATAGATTATAATCAAAACAACTCATCGGCTAAAGGAGTTTAGTTTCAGCTTGACATTGTTCCGGGAGCTATCCGGTCTGGGTCTGACCTACTAAAGGAACCTGTGGCTCTGCTGGAAAAAAGCAAAATAAAAGTCCCCAATAAAGCTGCCTTGTACTTTCAAAATAAAAGTCCAATTTAGGCGCTAAACTCCAAAAATTGAAATTTCTGTCTTCATTTACTCACCCTTGTGTTGTTTCATGTTGATTACTTTCATTCTCTGAAACACAAAATAAGATGTTAAGCATAATGTTAACGTCTCAATACTCATTTAGCCTATTTTGTGCATCTTTTTTCCCATATAATGTGAGTGAACGGAGAGTGAGAGGCTGTCATTCTGCCTAATGTTTAAATGTTGGTGCAGAAAACACTGAACTCACCTGCATTCAGGTTTGTTGATGATGTTCTGGATGATAATGTCCACTGCCCTCATGCCAGTGACTGTTGTCTGTTTCTCTTTTTACTCAGCCACTGTAGATACATCAGCTTGAGTTAATTTACTGAACTGGCAGTCCCACTTCTTTAACCTTCACATCACACTATATATTACTTTCCTCCCTACCCTGTAGAGAACCTCCCTCTGACGGTTAGCCTATATCTGCAGGGCTGTTTCTGACCATTTTTGCACCTGCAGTCAATATTGGTTGTCATAGTAGCAACAATAATGTGCAGTGGTTCAGTGTAAATATATTTAGCAGTGAAAATTTTACAGATTTCAAGTGCACAGTATATAAATCTAAACTCATTGATTGTAAATTGATTTTCCAGTTTACTTTCTATAGATGCTTCTAGATGACTATTTCTCTCTCCCGCCACATGCTGCCCAATCGCTAATAAAAAATGTTTGCTCTGTGTTTACTCCATATCAGAATTATTTTAGTGTGCTTTTAAATAATCTAGTCCATAATCTAGACAATGCTTATAATAAAATAAGAAATAATAATAAAACTTTATTTCTGTTGCTAAATTAACAAAAAAAACACATATTAATGCATTTTCATTGCACAAATATGAATTTAGTAAACCTTGTCCAATATTTCTGTGAACAAAACAAAGGCTTAAATTACATTGTCAGTATGTTTTAAACTTTTTTTTTTTTTTTTTTTAGAGTTCAGTTCAATTTACGGGATATAATACAGCTAAGATGGTGAGTGATGCATTGCATAATGATATGATTATTTAAAATATTTTATATGAGATAGATGTTAGTATATTTCACCTAGTTCACCTATGCCTATAAACGGCCTTGCATATCTACATTAGCAAATCAAAGTCTGGCCTATCCGAACTCCCCTAGTCATGTCCAGTGTCCACCTCACTTGACCCCACAGCATGGTGTTTGTCTGTCTGCTCGGATGTGAACATAGCATACTATCCAACACTTCAAAATAGATTTTGGCCCTCATGGGCTATCATCTTTCTCACTCTCTTTCAGGTCACTTTGCTGTTGCTCAATGTAGGTTTTTGTGATAATTACTGCTATTGAAAGTACTGTACACAGAAACCTCATTTAAATTAATGTTTTGCAAAGGTTAGACTTAAAGGAATATTCTGGGTTAAATACAAGTTTAATTTACAGCATTTGTGAAATAATGTTGATTACCACAAAAATTTAGTTTTGCCTCACTTCTTATTTTCATTTTATTTATTTATTTATTTTAAACTGGATTATCGTGATGCAATTACAGTGGAAGTGAATGGTGAATTTTTGTAGGATTTAAATATAGAAATGTGAAGCTTTAAAGCACTTGCATTAATTCTTGTTAAAACTTCAGTGTTATTTGAACTGTAAAGCTGTTTTTGTTATTTTTACAAAATGTCATGGCAACAAAGGCATTACACAGAACATAACCTTTACACAGAAAAGGTTACCAAGCAATTGTTTTTTTTCACACTAAAATAATGTTAACATTAATATTGTTTGTTTACATCTTCTGGCTTTACTTTTAAAAAAGTGATTTTAATGTCGATGGATCGGCCCGATTCACTTTTATTGTCTTAATGTAACCGAAATAAAAAAGATGATAGCACAAATGCTGTGGACTGACTTGTATTGAAACAAGAACTTCCTTCAGATGCTTGACCTGACCTCAAGACATGAACTCTTGTGTTACAGGAGAATTGGATGTCAGTGTTGCCTGCATGCTTTCTGTTAAGCTATACCCACCACTGAGGTCCCCAAGGTCCGGACCTCTGTATTTTTCAGAGGAGTATATAGTAAAGGTTGTGAAATAATTGCCTAATATTAACTCTGCTTTGGTGCTGCAAGGATATTGCACAATGCCAAGATAACCAACCTTCTCATTTGAGCTACCTCAGCAGTCAAAAAACGCTCGTCAATGTTATAATGTTTGAGATGACCAATCAAATCAAAGTAGGTGGGCTTTATGTTCTCTTGCTTTGGCTACCGTTTATAGACCTCCAGGACCCTATGTTGATTTCCTAAAAGAGTTTGCAGACTTTCTCTCAGACCTATTGGTCAACGTTGATAAAGCGCTGATTGTTGGAGATTTTAACATTCATGTAGACAATACAAATGATGCGTTAGGGGCTGTGTTTACAGATTTACTAAACTCCTTTGGGGTCAAACAAAACGTCACTGGACCCACTCACCATTTTAATCATACACTAGATTTAATTATATCACATGGAATCAATCCTACCGATATAGAAATTGTACCGCAAAGTGATGATGTCACTGATCACTACCTTGTAACATGCGTACTGCATACTGATGATATTTGTCAAATTGCGCCGCGATATCGACTAGGTAGAACAATTCTCCTGACAACTATAGATAAATTCACAAATAACATGCCTGATTTGTCTCAGCTGCTCATTGTACCTGAACACAAAAATGAACTTGAGGAGATGACTAGCAGTATGGGTACCATTTTCTCTAGTACATTAGATACTGTTGCACCCATGAGATTAAAAAAGTTTAGAGAGAAAAATACTGCACCATGGTACGACAGTATTACTCACACTTTCAAGAGAGAAACTCGTAATCTAGAATGCAAATGGAGACAAACTCGTTTAGAGGTCTTCAGAATTGCGTGGAAAGACAGCTCGTCCCGTTATAGAAAGACTCTAAAAGCAGCCAGGGCTGAGCATTTCCGCAAACTCATAGAAAATAACCAAAACAATCCAAGGTTCTTGTTTAGTACAGTGGCAAGATTAACAAATAAACAGACATCACCAGAACAAAACATTTCATTACAGTTTAGTAGCGATGACTTTATGAATTTCTTTACTGAGAAAATCAAAAGCATCAGAAATACAATTGTAAATGTACAACCTTTGCCAGCGTTTTATGATTCAGCTTCAATTACTGCCCATCAAGAACAGTTGCAGTGCTTTACAACTATAGGACAGGAAGAGCTAAATAAACTTATCATTGTGTCAAAACCAACAACATGTTTATTAGATCCAATACCCACTAAACTACTGAAAGAATTGTTACCTGTAGCACAAGAGCCTCTTCTCAATATTATTAACTCGTCTTTATCTCTAGGTCATGTCCCAAGACCGTTCAAGCTAGCAGTTATTAAGCCCCTCATTAAGAAACCACAATTAGATCCAAATGTATTAGCAAATTTCAGACCCATCAAATCTTCCATTTATGTCTAAAATACTAGAAAAAGTTGTGTCGGCCCAATTGTGCTCCTTCTTGCAAAAAAACGCTATCTATGAAAAATTTCAGTCAGGATTCAGGCCTCATCATAGCACAGAAACTGCGCTCGTTAAAATTACAAATGACTTACTTCTAGCTTCTGACCAAGGCTGTATCTCAGTGCTAGTTTTACTTGATCTCAGTGCTGCGTTCAACACTATAGATGATAAAATACTCTTAGATCGACTACAAAATTATACTGGTATTCAGGGACAGGCAATAATGTAGTTTAGGTCATACCTGTCAGACCGTCACAATTTTGTCTATTTAAACGGGGAAAAATCTAAGATAACGTCAGTAAATCATGGAGTGCCGCAAGGATCTGTGTTAGGCCCTCTGTTATTTTCAATATATATGCTGCCACTTGGCAATATTATAAGAAAACATGGAATTAGTTTCCACTGCTATGCTGATGATACTCAGTTATATATTTCACCACGACCAGATGAAATCTCTAAATTATCCAAATTGACAGAGTGTGTTAAAGAAGTAAAACATTGGATGACTAGTAATTTTCTTCTATTAAATTCAGATGAGACTGAAGTATTACTTATTGGACCAAAAATCTCTCAGACTACAATTTGCATTTAGAAGGATGTACTGTTACTCCATCCTCCACAGTTAAAGACCTGGGTGTTATATTAGACAGCAATCATATCTCATATGTTACAAAAACAGCCTTCTTCCACCTCAGAAACATTGCTAAGCTATGGAATATGTTAGCTATTTCTGATGCAGAAAAGTTAGTTCATGCTTTCATGATGTCTAGAATAGATTACTGTAATGCATTACTAGCTGGTTGTCCTGCTTCTTCAATAAACAAGCTACAATTAGTCCAAAATGCAGCTGCTGGAGTTCTTACCAGGTCAAGAAAATATGATCATATAACACCAATTTTATCATCTCTACGCTGGTTACCTATTAAGTTCTGTATCGATTATAAAGTATTGCTACTGACCTATAAAGTTTTAAATGGTTTAGCTCCTGTGTACTTAACTGATCTTCTATTGCCCTACAATCCTTCACGCTCTTTAAGATCACAAAACTCTGGACTTCTGGTTGTACCTAGGATATCTAAGTCCACTAAAGGCGGGAGAGTGTTTTCACATTTGGCTCCTAAACTCTGGAATAGCCTTCCTGATAATGTTCGGGGCTCAGACTCGCTCACCCATTTTAAATCTAGATTAAAGACGCATCTCTTTAGCCAAGCATTCACATAATGCATCTCATATCAGATCAATTGCACATGACTATCTTTGCTTAATATTATGAACAGCAGCTACGCTAATTATTCTCCATTTGCTTTTCTGTTTTATCTCGGGACACCTGTCCTGAGGTGACTAGAGAGTACATCAGCTTCAGTTTGGACCCAGCCTCTTAAGAAGACGTCAGATGACCAACACCTTTGAAGAGATGGCACCTGCGAGGACTTCAAATGACGCAACATCTGGATCAACATGCACATTCCCAAATTTCTATATATCCTAATTATTGTTAATATGTAATTCATTATTTCCAGGAGCTCATTGCTTCTACCTTCAATTAAACTGCTAACAGTGACTGTAAATTAAATTGCCTAAATTATTACTTTGTTAGCTAACTACATGATTATACAGTGGGTATGGAAAGTATTCAGACCCCCTTAAATTTTTCACTCTTTGTTATATTGCAGCCATTTGCTAAAATCATTTGTTCATTTTTTTTCCTCATTAATGTACACACAGCACCCCATATTGACAGAAAAACACAGAATTGTTGACATTTTTGCAGATTTATTAAAAAAGAAAAACTGAAATATCACATGGTCCTATGTATTCAGACCCTTTGCTGTGACACTCATATATTTAACTCAGGTGCTGTCCATTTCTTCTGATCATCCTTGAGATGGTCCTACACCTTCATTTGAGTCCAGCTGTGTTTGATTATACTGATTGGACTTGATTAGGAAAGCCACACACCTGTCTATATAAGACCTTACAGCTCACAGTGCATGTCAGAGCAAATGAGAATCATGAGGTCAAAGGAACTGCCTGAAGAGCTCAGAGACAGAATTGTGGCAAGGTACAGATCTGGCCAAGGTCACAAAAAAATTTCTGCTGCACTTAAGGTTCCTAAGAGCACAGTGGCTTCCATAATCCTTAAATGGAAGACATTTGGGATGACCAGAACCCTTCCTAGAGCTGGCCGTCCGGCCAAACTGAGCTATCGGGGGAGAAGAGCCTTGGTGAGAGAGGTAAAGAAGAACCCAAAGATCACTGTGGCTGAGCTCCAGAGATGCAGTCAGGAGATGGGAGAAAGTTGTAGAAAGTCAACCATCACTGCAGCCCTCCACCAGTTGGGGCTTTATGGCAGAGTGGCCCGACGGAAGC